>NC_063054.1:10282081-10882081 GCF_018812025.1 Megalobrama amblycephala
ATGCATTGGCACTGCGCAGACCGATCGGCATATGAGATCAAAGTACCGCAAGAGCGATTGGATAGCATACGACTCCTTATGCTTTTGAATCGCTCTCGCAGTACTTTGATGTCATACGCCAATCGGTCTATGCAGCGCCGATGCATCTCAAACAAGCCTAATGTCTTTATGAGTGAGTCGTTGAATCATTTCCTCAACCAAATCATTCAAAACACTGATTCGTTCAGGAACATAAATAACTATCTTTATTAGTGAGTCGCTGAATCATTCACTCAACCAATTAATTCAAAACACTGATCCATTCAGGAACATAAATGACCGTCTTTATTAGTGAATCGTTAAATCATTCACTCAGCCAGTTAATTCAAAACACTGATTAATTCAGGAACATAAATGACTGTCTTAATGAGTGAGTCATTGAATCATTCACTCAACCAATTAATTCAAAACACTGATTCATTCAGGAACTTAAATGACTGTCTTTATGAGTGAGTCGTTGAAACATTCACTCAACCAATTAATTCAAAACACTGATCTATTCAGGAACATAAATGATTAGGCTTGTTCAAGATGCATTGGCACTGCGCAGACCGATCGGCATATGAGATCAAAGTACCGCAAGAACGATTGGATAGCATACGACTCCTTATGCTTTTGAATCGCTCTCGCAGTACTTTGATGTCATATGCCAATCGGTCTATGCAGCGCCGATGCATCTCAAACAAGCCTAATGTCTTTATGAGTGAGTTGTTGAATCATTTCCTCAACCAAATCATTCAAAACACTGATTCGTTCAGGAACATAAATAACTATCTTTATTAGTGAGTCGCTCAATCATTCACTCAACCAATTAATTCAAAACACTGATCCATTCAGGAACATAAATGACTGTCTTAATGAATGAGTCATTGAATCATTCACTCAACCAATTAATTCAAAACACTGATTCATTCAGGAACATAAATGTTTGTCTTTATGAGTGAGTCATTGAATCATTCACTCAACCAATTTGTTCAAAACACTGATTCAAGATTCAAAGCTTGTTCAAACCAACATAAATGTTTGCCAGGAAAATTCAACTGTTTTTCGCATTTCGCATTTGTCTGTGCAGATTTGTATAGTGTATGTTGTACAATACATATTGTTTCAAAGCAGCTTTACAGAAAATGCATATTTGAAATATTACAATAAAGGAGCCAGTGGTGACTTTTTAGATTAAATTCAATCTGTTATTAGTTACGTTATTTATTTGATTTGATCAAAATTGTTGTGTATATTATTGCATATATGCTGAGCAGGGACAAAGTGAGTGCTCTCTCATGTGTCCACACTGTCAAGTAGCATTTTGTGGAGCACTTTTCTTTTTCATTGCAGATCTATTGAATTTATATTTAATATTCAGTAAACTAAATTAATTTACATTGTAGACATTGTTAATGTTGAATTAACAGAAACCAGTTTGTTCTGAAGCACCAAGTGTGAGTAAGAGTATGGGTAAACAGTGTCGGGCCTGATACCAGTTCTGGCATTCCGAAGTAACTAGGCCAACCAAAAGCAATGTAATCAGTGCCCTCTGTGTGTATGATTGCATGTCCTGTATGTGTGTGATCCATTTGTCTTCTTCGCTATCATCCAGGAACGGGCCCCTTTGCATGTTTTGTTACCCTGCAACTTAAGATACATGTTTATTCATTTATCAGGCAGAAAAGCCTGAGTAATTCTCAAGAGATGCTCAAGAGAGAGATGGACAGGGTGATGGAAAGAGATAAAAAAGCAAATAAGGCAAAAGCATAAATAATAGTTTTGTGCTGTTAGGGGGTTCCCTACTAATCACAACAGCTGTTTTTGATTACTCTGACCTGTTGGGAGGAGGGATGCGTTACGAACCCCTTGCTGCTCTGGGGTTTAATGCAGCAGAGCACGGAGACCGAAGCCCCAACACTGTACGTCAAATGTGACGAAGGTAGGGTTGTTTGTGTGCTTGTGTGTGATGGGAAGTCAGGGGTAGTGACTGGGCTGCTGGAGAGCTGCAGTCTGCTTCTTATTAGTGTGAAGAGCATTTGAGTTCTGGTCTAAAGTATCCCAATATCCTCTCCTATAATCCACTCTCTCCTGCCGAAGGGATCCAGCTGTGGGTCAGAGCTAGGGGAAGGATACTCTGAGACTTTCGAAATCAAAAGCTGCATTTATTGCAAAGAGCTATAATGGCAATTCAGTGCATCATAAATGGGTGAAAATTCACTGAAAATTCGGCCCATAACCCGTTCCACAGTATTTATCCCAAGGACATGAATCATATTACCTTTTTAAGTGGTCAAATTACAATTTTTTGTCTGGCACACGATAAAATGGCTGGGGGGGAAAACCCATAGACTTACATTGGTGGGGCTCAATACCCACCCAGATCTAGTAAGCAACCACCCATATATTGATATATTTATACATATAAATTAGGGGTGTAATGGTACACAAACATGATGATTTGGTATGTGCCTCAGTATTGAAGTATTTTTTTTTTAGGTTGGGTACAGCAGGGGGAGAAAATATATATATATATATATATATATATATATATATATATATATATATATATATATATTAAACAGTGGCTTTTTATTAAACAATGGTTTACTGAACAAATTGTGTCTCTCTCAATTATAACTAACATTTTCTTAAGGATATTTTTTTTATCTCATTTAATGCTGTAAACTATAGTAACATTACTATAGTATTAAAGGTTACAATTAACAGAGTCCAAACTATTAAATTTAGTTGCTATTTATTTTTAGATATAATAATCAACACTCAAATAAACAAAACATATAAATTGCACATAAGGCAAGTTTTTCATTAACTTCTAAATCTAAATAATAAGTATTATTATTTATATTCAATTTGTTTCTACTCCAATTCATTTTTGAAATATAATCATTTACACAGTCACTGTCATAACTTGTTTTCATGACAAATTTATTTAAACATATATTAAATAATTAAGACATTACTAACAGATAAAGTAAATGTATATAAGCTATATAGTGCATATATTTAGTGAAATGCTCCCTCTAGAGTTCATTTCTCTAGTGAACTAACATGCTGTGGACACTAAATGACTTGCCTGAGGTAAATGTAATGCTACGTGAGATATTATTCTCAAGCTGTTTTATTGATATCATTCCACGGTTGAAACACTGGTTGAGAGATTACACGTAAACATATCTATGCATAGATCGTCTGTGCCATTTAGCAAACAGCGTTGCATTACCATGTGCGCCCCCTTCTGGATTGGAGTGTGGATCGCCTGTGACTGACTGTATTCATCTTCTGACTGTATGCACCGAACTGTGACGTTCGTACCATGACAGTTTGGGACCAATACATGTACCATTACACCACTAATATACAAACATATTGCCGCACACACCCAAATGCCTGTGGAAGGTCCATTGACTGAAACATTGCTAATTAATAAATGATGTTTCATTAACAAAGTCCGGGAGGAGCACGTTCAAATGATCTATCCAGTCAACATGTCATCAAGCAATTATCTAGTCCATCGTATCAGCATGAGGGGAGACCTATATATATATATATATATATATATATATATATATATATATACACACAGTCGCCTCACCTACGTTCCTCGACAGTTTTCAGCATCCCTCCACCACCCTGACTCACAGCCAGGAATATGGGGTGAGTACTCTGTGTTTGTGCCAAATACCAAACTTGGAGCCCTCTTCTCGGACAGCACGAAATACACAAACCATTTACTATCTGACTTATTTGTAAGTGTGAACTCGTGAAACAATTTTTGTGATGCAAGTTGTGTTCAGGATTTATATATTTTCTAGACCTAAAAACTTCTTAAAGACTGATGAATTGATACATGACTGCTGTTATCAAATTCATCCAGGAATCATTAATGTGATCCCCAGTTTGGAGGAGTTTGTCTAAATAAAGTATCACATGTACATAAATGACACTAAAGCAGATATCAGCAGCAGCTGAGGATGTTTGCGAGTGGATTAAGCAACCAAGCTAAACATTCCAGTCAATCTATCAGATACTCACTCACTGTGATTTAGAAAAAGATATGAAAGAGATCCGTCCAATCACTCAACTCTTACACACAAACACATTTCATGATCTCTCTCTTGCTCACAAACACAATTCCTCACTGCTTCCCAGGGGAAGGACTTAGATTTATGTATGTTTATTTACTTCAGCGCAGGCAGTCTCCTGTGGTCTTGTAGGGTTCAGCATTCCCAGAGGAAAACCAGGAATTTCTTTCACCACAAATTCAAACACCCGACCGCACAATTCCAAGGAGCTCTTTATTGCTTCTTCTCATCAAAGAAAGTCTGTATCTTGGATCTTAATTTCACTTCTTTGTTGTGCTGTAGTTTCTTGTATATTCTAATTTACTTCTATCTTTTACTCAGAACTGCATTTTTTTTTCCTGGGGGTTTTGAAGGGTTATTTTTGTTAGTGTCCTGTTCTGAAAGGGAGAAATTGCTTAACTTGCTCTGGAGGGCCTTGTGAAAAGAAGTACACTTAAGCATACTTTTAAAAAGAGGACTATCTCTAATACTACCACAAAAATAAAATACTTTGAAATAATATAGTGCTTATTGCCTGTTATTCACAATTAAATGAGAATTTTTCATGGTTTTCATTTTTAATGTTTTATAATATTTTTTGACCCACTTTCATTATTACTTGTACTGTTTTTGTTTAAATATGGTTAAAGTTTATGTACTGACAAGCATTTATGGTAAGCCAAAATATATGTATACTGAAATGTGTATGTCATGCATTTAAATATATTTGTAAGTAGTAAGTACACATTTGTAATGACAAAGTTGCAATTTACTATATTTAAAATGTATTAACTTTAAATGTGATATCGAAAAACACACTTGTGACCAAAAAGGGGGTCCTATTATGCTTTTTTTTTTACATTTTCAGATTTCCTTAGTGTGTAATGTTGCTCACTAATCAACATGCACTGTGTCTGAACTCCCTGAAACACCTCAATTGTAGTCTTGAGTTTTTATAATCATCCTCATTTTAATAATTCCCGCCCAAGGTATATGCAAAATAAAGGGACGAGGCCTGGTTGCTAGTGTGTTGAAACTCATAATTATGGGAAGGGGTGTGGCATATCCGAAACATGCTTGAAACTGATGACCAATCACAACACACTGATCTAGCCGACCAATCAGAGCGCATTTCGCTTTTTGGAAAGGAGGGGCTTCATAGAGACAGGAACTAAACAGAGTGTTACTGACTGACCGGGAAGAGAGGTGCTGCAACCATGTAAAATGTGTGAAAAATAATGTATTTTTTGAACATTCAAGCATGAAAACCTACTCTAGAAGAGCCCAAAAACTACATCAAAACCTATATTATTGCCTTGCACGTGCTTCCGCTTTCCGCATTCTTCAAAAAGCTTACGCCTTCCCTATTCTACTTATGGAAAAAAACAAAACTGGCACCACGTTCATTTCGTAAGTTGAATAGGGAAGGCATAGGACATACAGCATAAGCGTTTTGAAGAATGCGGAAAGAGGAAGTACATGCAAGGCGATAATATGTGTTTATAAAGCATTTATAAAGCAATATACAGTTGTATTTTTTCGAAAATGACCGATCGTTTCACTAGATAAGACCCTTATTCCTCGTCTGGTGTCATTTAAAGCCCTTTGAAGCTGCACTGAAACTGTAATTTTGACCTTCAACCGTCTGGAGGCCATTGAAGTCCACTATAAGGAGAATAATCCTGGAATGTTTTCGTCAAAAACCTTCATTTCTTTTCGACTGACGAAAGAAAGACATGAACATCTTGGATGACATGGGGTGAGTAAATTATCAAGAAAATTTGATTTAAAAGTGGACTAATCCTTTAAGGCCATAATAGGCCCATTTTAAAATATAATGACCCGGTTTCACTGACAGGGCTTAACTGAGCCAGGATTAGACCTTAGTTCAATTATGGTATTTAAGTAGCTTTTATAAACGTACCCTAGGAAAAAAAAAAAAAAAAAACATTACTGGTGTGCATCTTGAGACAAAACAATAGCTCTGACATATTTTCAGATAAGTCAGTGCAAGTTGCTTTCAGTTAAAACAGCTCAGACATGCATTTTAGTCTGGGACTAGCTTAAGCCTTGTCTGTGAAACCGGGGGATAGATTTAAAATGTATTTTAAAGTAAACCTAATTTATTATTATTATAAAAAGTGAATATAAGTATGTTAAGAAACACTTTAAGTACACTTAAGAGGCATTTTATTTCATTAATATTATATTATCTGCAAAGAGGGCCTACATTTTTCAAAATACATTCATTGAAGTACACTCAATGCAATTAAGTGCACGTCTTTCTCACAAGGGAGTTCAAGGCCATGACTCAAGAACCGTCTGATGAAAGGAAGGCTAGCATATTGTTAGCATCACACATGTCCCAAATTAAACACAACTGTCGGATGGTGAGTCATACGCCGGCGCTGGAAACCAAACGTGTGTAAGTCTACAACAACCAAAATATTTGGTGCTTGTATCAGGTTGGCGGAAACCATTGAGTGGTCATGGTTTGGTTGTCTTTCGCATAATAAACTTCCCCCATTTCACTACTGCTGTCAGTTTTTGGAACAAATATTAGACAAAGGCATTATTTGTACTTAAAGTTTATGCTTAGATAAAATAATAAAAATGTCTAATGTGAAAAATATATTTACGCTTCATTTTCCGCCAAATCTCCTCCAAGGTGTGCCATAATAGGAACAATGATTCTGAATGATTCGTGAAAACAGCACGACTTTACGAGCTCTGTGTTTGTTCTGAGCCCAACGGTGAAAAATCTATTGAGGTTGAAGGAGTTCATGCGTGTCACATTTGTGGTGCAGTAATGTGCTTTCTGTGGTCGAATCGGGCAATCAGCCATTTACAACACAGAGATCCTCTGCTCTTAGACATATCACCCTTTTCTTTCTTTGAAATATGCTTTAGATAGTTCAGACACAGAATTTGTGTTGGCCTCTGCACAGAAGTGTCCATGTTGTGAGTGAAATAATCCTCTTTTCACCTTTTTTTCAGTGTTACGACATTGAATATGTCAGTATTAGTGTATGTTTCATACAGAGAGTAGAAAGCACATAAGGATTTGGCATTGAACTTAATTTATGCAACAATTAGTTCTGGTCCTGAATTGGTCGAGTGCTGATATAACAGTCCAACAGCTCTGTGACTTCTCGTCGTTTGTATCACTCTGCTTGTCTGTTTGTTTCAGGCACTGTTTCCAGCTGGTATTAAAGGATTAGTTCACTTCAGAATTCAAATTTCCTGATAACTTACTCACCCCCATGTCATCCAAGATGTTTGTCTTTCTTTCTTCAGTCGAAAAGAAATTAATTCAATGGGGTTCAACAGGTTGAAGGTCCAAATGTCAGTTTCAGTGCAGCTTCAAAGGACTCTACACGATCCCAGACGAGGAATAAGAGTCTTATCTAGCGAAATGATCGGTCATTTTCTAAAACAAAATAAAAATAAACTTTATAGCCACAAATGCTCGTCTTGCTCTGCGATGCACGACGCATGACGTAATCATGTTGAAAAGGTCATGCGTGATGTAGGCAGAAGTACCGCGGTATAGGTGAAAAGCTCCATCTCATTTTCTCCTCCAGCTTCAAAACTGTCTGACATTGTTGTTTTACCTTTGTCTGTAAATGATGTTTGACTTTACACCTTTCCAACGTGATTACGCTATGTGTGGCGCATCTCAGAGCATTTGTGGTTAAAAAGTACTTTTTTTTTAGAAAATGGCCGATCGTTTCGCTAGACAAGACCCTTATTCCTCATCTGGGATCATGTAGAGCTCTTTGAAGCTGCACTGAAACTGACATTTGGACCTTCAACCTGTTGAACCCCAGTGAAGTCCACTATATGGAGAAAAATCCTGGAATGTTTTCCTCAAAAACCTTCATTTCTTTTTTGACTGAAGAAAGAATTACTATAACATGGGGGTGAGTAAATTATCAGGAAATTTTAATTCTGAAGTGAAATCCTTTAAAATGCATTTCGGTCGATCGGATCACAAGTGGACGGCACTAAATACAGGTGTAAAACGTTTTGAGCTTGTCCACTTTTGACCACTTCCAGAGGAATTCGAAAACACATTATCCCTTAAATGCATGACTGTTTCGCCAATCATTCTTACATATTTAGGTCTTTATCGACCCGGAACACGGAAGGATCTCTACCTGTCACGATAATATAAAACTCTTCTGATAATAGAGTAACAATTACTGAAGAATAAAATAAAGCATATTTTGTCACCTTTTGGAGCTTGAAAGGGCTCCGTTTGAGCAGATGTTTTATGCCATCATCACTGTCCTCGTCAGAGCTCATTTCCTAATAAATTCAGCAAATAATGGGCTAGTTTTATGTTTGAGGTCACAAATATGAGCCCATTCGCGATCTCAAACGTATTCTCAAAACTATATAATTTTCAACATCTTCAAAATCAATATTTCGATCGCTAACAGCTTCACGAGATCCATCCAGTGACAGTTACAGTCATATTTGATTGCGTTTAGTACTTGCTCTGCAGTAAATTGCTGAGTCATTTCATGTTTTTCTTATTATTTCGTTTTATGTCTGAATGAGTCGTCACTTCAGCATTGTGTATCAGACATTGTCACCTTGTGGAATAAAGGTGAATTGCACTTATTCCGTCATCTAAGATTCAGTTATTGTTGTGCAGAAAAAATGAAGACTTCAGATGCAAAAGCCTCTAAGTGCCATCTGAAATTTTCTTCTAAAATGAGCAATTTTATCAAGCTTGTATGTTTATGTTCAGTTGTTTCACTTTAATGGCAATGAAAATGACATATTAATTGCCATTAAAGTGAAATTACTGAACCTAAACATAAGAGCTTGATAAAAATGCTCATTTTAGAAGAAAATTTCAGATGGCACTTAGAGGCTTTTGCATCTGAAGTCTTCAAATATACTTACACTCATACACACCTCGGGTCGTTTGCAACCCTATACAATTTTTACAAAAAATGAATACAAAAATAGGCATTCTTTTATGATTTTTTTCTTGTTATATTTTTTATAATGAATTGATTGAGGAATACCAAGAAGGTTGATATCAAACTTTAAAAAATGAACGAGGAGGAGGGTAGTGAATGACGTCCCGGGTCACTAAAGACCCAAGGTATGCATTTAAGGGTTAGACCAGATTGCTTTCACAGTGTAAACACTCATGTGGTCAAATGTGTTCGAACAGCCAATTAAGACCACCTACTCTCCACCTACTGACCTAATGTATTATCAGATCCATCTGACCAATCAGAGCAGAGTTGGCTCTTGGAAAGGAGGTGTTTACAGAGACTGAATCCTTTATCGAACCATTTCAGACACTGTGAGAAAAGAGGTGCGGCTGCAATGTATAAAGTGTTTTTTGACCTCAGATGCATTTAAACCTATTGTAGGAGACTTCCAAAACAAAATTAGGAGAGCATAATTGGAGCACTTTAAAGTATAAATGTGTAATGTTAATGTAATGTTTTTTGAGCTGCATCACTGAAAAGTCCCACTGGTCATGATATATAATATGTTAATCCATGTGTGTAAATCATACAGCTTTTTTAAAGTATGTTACTCAATGTGCAGGAATAATGCCAGAAACCCAATAGTGGCAGTAATTGAAAGTGCGTAGTAAAGTGAAGCAGGTTAGCGGACTTAAAAGCCCCGGAGGCAACTAGAACATTAGCACCACTCAACACTAATTACCCACTCGAACAGGGGCTCATAATTAGCCTTGTCAAAAAGTGTGATTAAGCACTATATCCACATGCATACAAATGGCTATATCCATGACCTCTGCTGCTCTGCCCGGGATTTGCCCCGCAGTGTTAAAAATATTTAGGAGGGTGTAGCACCCAGTTCAGCGAGCAAACAGAGCAACTGACGAACTGTAATCATAGATATATGCCAGATGGTTGTGAAAAACATGCTCTGTAGTTGAAACTAAGCATGTTTTACATGAACAGAGACCCTATGATGGGGGAACTAACCAATGAGCATCTCTCATCACTTCAGCCCACTAACAGCATAAATCCTGCTGTACAAGCCCTGTGGATGCGGAAGTGTTGATTAATGAGTCTTTGCGCTCAGTTACTGTTCCTTTGCTTTTAAGTGAGCGTTAGAAGCAGCATTCTGGGATCTAATTACTGTAAACACAACATACGCACAACATAGCATTAGACATCTTGTGGATTACACACAGATATTTCAACAGAACCCTCTGCCACCCTGACATTTCCAGGAACTGTGAGGACTAGATGAGTAATTTCAGACTGATGAAAAGATAATATAATAATTATATATATATTTATAATAATTGTTCTGTTGAACACAAAGGAAGATATTTTAAAGAATGTGGGAAACCGAACAGTTCTGGGGCACCATTGACTTCCATAGTATTTTTTTTTACTACTATGGAAGTCAATGGTGCCCCAAAGTGGCCTGGTTACAAACTCTCTTCAAAATATCTTCCTTTGTGTTCAACAGAACAAAGTAATTTTTACTGGTTTGGAACATAAATTATGTCAATTATGACAGAATTTTAATTTTTGGGTGAACTATCCCTTTAAGGTTACACCGTGTCCTAAACAGAGTGTGCTTTATTTAATGTTAAAAGCATCTAATGTAAGTTTATCATTTTTGTGTCTTTTATAGCCGTACTGAAAGCAACAATGGACAATTTACCTCAGATCTTAAAAATAAATAAAAAGAAACAAGAACGTTCAAACTGTCAACTCATTGTGAACAAACAAGTGTATTCTATGACAACGATAGTTTCAGTAACTCAGTATGTATTTTAAATAATGTTAAAATAGTGTAATATTCATAAATTTTATCATGTACTTATCCATTTTTTTGGCGGTGGCGGGAGCTTGCAGAGAAAGCCCCGCCCACGCGCTCTTCTGATTGGCTGTGATTGGGACTTTGTCTCATAGTCGCGTCGTTTCGCGTCAGATTAGGACACGGTTTTAGGGTTTGGTTTAGTTACTTGTACTTACTAATATGCATAATTACATGCAGTAGGCCTAACGTGTAACTACATCACCTTAAAATAAAGTGTTACCAAAGTTTGTTTCAACAAATGAGTAAATTGACAATGGGTCATTCAAAATGACAAACCTCGTTATTAAATCAGTAAGATGTCCTGTATCCATACAGCAGTGCCTCGAACCATATTCATCCGCGCAGAGGAGCAGAGCCGAAGCACAAACAACAATGTTCTTCCACAAGATGCATGCAGTTTTATTTTTTAGAATAAACAAAAAATAAAAACTATATATATATATATAATTTCATACAACCTAGCTTTAACCAATTTAAAGGGTTAGTTCACCCAAAAATGAAAATAATGTCATTTATTACTCACCCTCATGGCATTCCACACCGGTAAGACCTTTGTTAATCTTCAGAACACAAATTGAGATATTTTTGTTGAAATCCGATGGCTCAGTGAGGCCTTCATAGGGAGCAATGACATTTCCTCTCTCAAGATCCATTAATGTACTAAAAACATATTTAAATCGGTTTATGTGAGTACAGTGGTTCAATATTAATAATATAAAGCGACGAGAATATTTTTGGTGCGCCAAAAACAAAATAAAATAACGACTTATATAGTGATGGCCGATTTCAAAACACTGCTTCAGGAAGCTTCGGAGGATTATGAATCTTTTGTTTCGAATCAGCACTTCGGAGCGCCAAAGTCACGTGATTTCAGCAGTTTGGCGGTTTGACACGCGATCCGAATCATGATTTGATATGCTGATTCATTTATGCTCCGAAGCTTCTTGAAGCAGTGTTTTGAAATCGGTTATCGGTTAAAGTTATTTTTTTGTTTTGTTTTTTTGTTTTTGGCGCACCAAAAATATTCTCGTCGCTTTATAATATTAATATTGAACCACTGTACTCACATGAACTGATTTAAATAAATTACATTATTTTCATTTTTGGGTGAACTAACCCTTTAAACCAGTTTCAGAGGTTAAAACGGCAAAGCATCACCTGTTTTGCCAAGGAAACATTGACTTAAGTACATAAATAAAAAAGTAGGCCTACTTCTTTGAGTTGCATAACAGTAAAGTGAAGGACAGCTTACCTCTTCTTTAAAAGATAAAGAAAACCTGCCATGAGTTAGAAGAGAGTCTTTGTTTTGACTTGATGTCTTTGTGTTTCTGTGTCGAGTATGTTTAAGTTATAAGAGTAAATATATAAAGGGAGTGAGAATATCTTCCTAGGTAGTTAAGATAACATTGTGATGTTATAAACAGGCAAGTTTAGACTGTGTATGTGTGTGGTCAAAATCAAAGTGAGAAAGAAAGATAAATATGGTTTGTTCCACAATGTGAAAATCCATGAAAATCAACCATGTCTTAAAGAACTGATATATTGCATGACATTAAATGTTGCATATTGTATATGACTATAGGATATATCATTAAAGGGATAGTTCACCCAAAAGTGAAAATTTGTCATCATTTGTCATATTTAAAATATCTTCTTTTGTGTTCGACAGAAGAAAGAAACTCATACAGGTTTGGAACAACATGAGGGTGAGTAAATGATGGCAAAATTTTGAACTATCCCTTAAATGAGCGAAAATCAATAGGACTACAGTAATGGTTATGGACTGTTAAACTGTCGATGAAGTGTGTAAAATGGCCCCATGCTGATTATTTTGGTCTCCCCACATTAGAGCCTGAACATATGATACATCGGCCACTATCTGTGGATGAACACCTCACCATACATGGCCCTGAATCTATCACTGGGGTTATAGCCAAATTCAGGTTAAAGGTTGAGTCAGATGAGTGGGCTTAGTCTGCCCTCTGGTGGATGCGTAGAGACCAGTTTGAAACATAAAATGAAGCCCCACACAACATTTGCATGACCATACCATCAGTAACATCCAACATAAGCTGCCAAATAATCATGACTGCACAAAAACATTAGTATGTAAAATTAAGAATGTGAGGCATATTGTTAGAGCACAATATTACACTTTTTCTCTTGTGTTTAGATAATTGTTGTGAAAGCAGTGACTTAAATGTGCCGTAGAATGTCTTTTCAAAAGATGTAATATAAGTCTAAGGTGTCCCCTGAATGTGTCTGAAGTTTCAGCTCAAAATACCCCATAGATTTTTTTTTAATTAATTTTTTTAACTGCCTATTTTGGGGCATCATTAACTATGCACCGATTCAGGCTGCGGCCCCTTTAAATCTCGCGCTCCCTGCCCTCCCGAGCTCTCGACTATAAGTGCAGTTATACAGTGCATAAACAAAGTTCACACAGCTAATATAACCCTCAAATGGATCTTTACAAGATGTTCGTCATTCATGCTGTTTGCATGCGTCGATTCCTGCGAGTATAGTATTTATTTGGATGTTTACATTTGATTCTGAATGAGTTTGAGGCTATATGCTCTGTGGCTAACGGGCTAATGCTACACTGTTGGAGAGATTTACAAAGAGTGAAGTTGTGTTTATGAATTATACAGACTGCAAGTGTTTAATAAAGAAAATAACGACGGCTCTTGTCTCCGCAAATACAGTAATAAACGATGGTAACTTTAACCACATTTAACAGTACATTAGCAACATGCTAACAAAACATTTAGAAAGACAATTTACAAATATCACTAAAAATATCATGATATCATGGATCATGTCAGTTATTATTGCTCCATCTGCCATTTTTCGCTGTTTTCCTTGCTTGCTTATTTAGTCTGATGATTCAGCTGTGCACAGATCCAGACGTTAATACTGGCTGCCCTTGTCTAATGCCTTGAACATGGGCTGGCATATGCAAATATTGGGGGCGTACATACTAATGATCCCGACTGTTACGTAACAGTCGGTGTTATGTTGAGATTCGCCTGTTCTTCAGAGGTCTTTTAAACAAATGAGATTTATATAAGGAGGAGGAAACAATGGAGTTTGAGACTCACTGTATGTCTTTTCCATGTACTGAACTCTTGTTACTTAACTATGCCAAGATAAATTCAATTTTTGATTCTAGGGCACCTTTAAGTTTGGAGAAATGTCAAATGGATGGAGAAAAATTGTGAAATATGTAATAATCACTTTGTATTTTAATTTTTTTTATTCCAAAAGCTCACAAATTGACATTTTAGTTAGGTTAGTTAAGATTTTGAAAATAATTAAACAGTAATACAAATGTTTAACAAAACATTCGCCTTTCTAACTGCAAACATACAAAAAAGTCATTAGGTCACTCTTAAACAGAAAAAAAAAAAAAAAAAATGGTAAAATAGTCTTTAACAACATATAACAAGCACTTTTAAATACACTGTACAGGTTTATCTGTATTCATGCTTTTTGAAATCTTAAATATGTATTTTAAGATCAGGAGTCAGTATGAACGCATGTCAAACTTTATACTCCTGCTCTTTGCAGTCTTGCCTGATTTTCCAAAACCAAAGTATATAATGATCAATAAATGAGCATTCAATATGGGAATTAATGCTACTTGCTGCACAGTCTAGAGACTATGAATATGCCATAGTGTGTATCGTACATTTGTGTGTGTGTGTGATATCTTTCTGAAGATTGTTTAGTGCATAAAACAAACACTCTCTGAGTAACATTTTGAGGATGACTATACTGAAGGCCATTTTCACCGTTTCTCCAGTTTCTTAAACTTGGCCTCTGTGAATAAACACAAAAAAAGAAGTTATTATACAAGTGAAATACAAAATACTGAAAGCTGCACATCTGAGCGTTATATTAATCTCACACAATGCGCTCACTACTGTAACAGTAGAGGAGCAGGAGCGTCTTTTTTTTGGTCTAATAGCGCCATCTAATGTCCATTTAATCAGTTAACTATCAACTCTTCAGCAATTAATTCAGGGGTGTTTCATTTATTAAGTCTAGTTACTACATCTTGAGTTTTACTATATCGGTCATCAGAACTACATATAGAAAGAAACTAATTTCATAAAATTAGTAGATAAGCATAAGCTGGCTCTGAATGATAAATACAGTTCTTTGCAATCAGTACATATGATATTTGTAAATAAATAACTGGATTTTAGTTGAACTGCAAAAGTTCAATGGTAATTAAAGCAGCTGCACAGCAGTTTAAAAACAGAAATGGGGTGTGTGTCATCTCAGTGGACGCCTACAGAGTACACAGCTCTATTGATTGTGATAGGAGATGAACTAGTTTCATCAGATGATGTTGAGTGCAGCAGAGAAGACATATTTTTGTAGCATTTTAGCACATCCAGTTCCATCATCCCAAATGGGTTTTTGGTTAAATGGCTGAAATAAGGTCTGTGGTGAACACAAGCCATATCAAACAAGATATTTTAATGTTTTATTCTATGACGTAAAATACATCAGTATAACCCCCTTGTGATTTTTTTTTTTTTTTACAGCTTGAACTTGTCTTGAAAAAGGCGTTTGCTCATAAGTGGCTCAATGGGACTGAAGAGGTTGTCGGGGACATTAAACTTCATCAGCTGAACAAATAAACTCACTCACTGGTCCTCTTTCACAGCCTTCTTGTGTTTATAATCATGCTCTTGTAAACTATTCTAACTCAATCTTTCAGGGAAAATGTATTTAATGAAAGACTGAAAGAGTTAACAGAAGTGTAGTGATGGTGACACTGAAGTGTATTTCGTTTATAGTCTACGTTTAGCTTTTTACTACTGCTGATTGTACTTAAGCTTCAAAATTCATAAAAGTTGAATTAATTGACCATCTGCACAGTTACTTCCTGGTTGTCGTTAAGCCAGCTTGGTCATTTCCGGTGAATTGTTAGCTGTCATTCTGTACATCGACACAAAACTATCAATGGTTGACTTGTTAATGTTGTATTTATATTTTAATGCAGTTATCACACTTGCCTAATTTGCCAATAAACCAGTTTTATTGACTGCAATAAAGACTTGAAGCTAATGGGAACGTTTGAAGAAGAAACGGTGTCTGCAATTAGACACGCACATGCAACATTTTTCCAGCACTTCTGTTATTTTTAATGTGATGACCAAAAACATTATTTGTCAATCCATCTGAGATTGTCCCCATTTGTAAAACCGAACATTTCAAGATGTAGGAAATCCAACATTTGATAGAAAACACTTATTTAAAAACAAAAAGATATTAATTACCACTATAACCAGCAGATGGCAGCAGAGGAGCATTTATTTGTGCATTAAAGGGTTAGTTCACCCAAAAATGAAAATTATATCATTAATGATTCACCCTCATGTCGTTCCAAACCCGTAAAACCTCCGTTCATCTTCGGAACACAGTTTAAGATATTTTAGATTTAGTCCGAGAGCTTTCTGTCCCTCCATTAAAAATGTATGTACGGTATACTGTCCATGTCCAGAAAGGTAATAAAAACATCATCAAAGTAGTCCATGTGACATCAGTGGGTTAGTTAGAAGTTTTTGAAGCATCTAAAATACATTTTGGTCCAAAAATAACAAAAACTACGACTTTATTCAGCATTGTATTCTCTTCTGGAATCCCTTCCATTGAATCGATTCCATTGAATCGATTCCATTGAATCGATTCCATTGAATCGATTCCATTGAATCGATTCCATTGAATCGATTCCATTGAATCGATTCCATTGAATCGATTCCATTGAATCGATTCCATTGAATCGATTCCATTGAATCGATTCCATTGAATCGATTCCATTGAATCCTTTCATCTGTCGGCGTTGGTAATGCACTTTTACGTCGTTGTTTTCGGCGATTAGGACATCCGCGACATGCACACTTACGCACCATTTTAAAAAATATAGCAATACCAAAATACAAACAATGTAGAATAGCTTGAATGCAGTGTGCGTCTCCCTCAGACTGTTAACGAAGCTCTGGCGCACCAGATAACACGTCAGCAGCGTCTTACATCAGCAGCGTCACTGCGGAGTCGTGAACCACACTCCGGAGCAGAAGGGGGCGGTAATGCACCAATAAGCTGGATGCCAACCGCCGTAAAACAGGAAAGAAGAAGAAGAAGAAGCGGAGTCGTGAAGGCGGATTGACAGACCCAGAAGAGAATACAATGCTGAATAAAGTCATAGTTTTTGTTATTTTTGGACCAAAATGTATTTTCGATGCTTCAAAATGTCGCGGATGTCCTAATCGCCAAAAACAACCACGGCGACGTAAAAGTGCATTACCAACGCCGACAGATGAAAGGATTCAATGGAATCAATTCAATGGAATCAATTCAATGGAAAGGACTCCGGAAGAGAAGACAATGCTGAATAAAGTCGTAGTTTTTGTTATTTTTGGACCAAAATGTATTTTAGATGCTTCAAAAATTCTAACTAACCCACTGATGTCACATGGACTACTTTGATGATGTTTTTATTACCTTTCTGGACATGGACAGTCTACCGTACATACATTTTCAATGGAGGGACAGAAAGCTCTCGGACTAAATCTAAAATGTCTTAAACTGTGTTCTGAAGAAGAACGGAGGTCTTGCAGGTTTGGAATGACATGAGGGTGAGTCATTAATGACAATTTTCATTTTTGGGTGAACTAACCCTTTAATTTCCTGTAATAGGTTTTCACCGTTTCGTTTTTGAATAAATAATAAACATTTTAAAATCCCTAGGTTTAAAGTTACATTTTGTCAAGGTGAAGTATGAAGTGCTCACAAAATCTCATGAAAAACAACTTTTATTGCAAATGATTTACACAGAAAGCAAGCACCACACTCCATTTATGACTGAAGCTGTCAGGCAAACACTGATTTCAGCACACTTGTGGAAACTCACATTTTATTCAATGAATCTAACTAAAGTGAACAATAAATCTTTAATATACAGTGTGTTGACGCTTTTTTCACACAGAAGTGTGAAAGCTGATGGTTGAATTGAATTTTGCCAAGGAGGAACACTGAGGAACGTCTTTATTTATTTATGCATGTATGTTGTCTTACGTTTGAATAACTAAATTAATGCTAGGCCTGACTATTTAAGTGACTATATTTTGTTTATAAACTAAGTATTACATTATTGATATACATTATTACATTAAGAGACATTTCACCGGAAGTTTTCCAGCTGGCTTATGTTATTGCGGAAGTTCTAAAGGACGCTCCGTGCATATGGTCCATTTGTGAAGATTATCATGATAAACAAAACATGTAAAAATCTAAATTTTGTTGCCCACAGAGCTCATTTTCTGCAATAATCTAAAAGCCAATGGGAAATCCTATTAAGTTTTTGTCGAAGGAACCAGGGCGATGCTAAAAATACATCATCACTGCAGCACTCTTTCATCATGAAGATCAACCGTTTCTTTATTTTCCCTATGTTGAGGTTAGGGGATAATCATTTATACAAAATAAGTCACAGTCCAGACAAGACTAATGGTGTCCTTCACAAATTTTTAATCAAAATTAAACACGTCTACATAAAAGCAAATAATAAAATATTACATAATACTTGCAGTATTTTTCTTGGTGTTTGTACTCACCTAGTTTCTTTGAATATGTGTCTAGTTTATATGCAGCCTGCTCCAGAGCCGTAACCTGCTCCTCGATCTGGTTAATCTGATCCAGATAAGGCTGCAAACCGGCATCTAAAGCCACAAAATAAATACTTTCAATGTTACAATGATGTTAATGAAACACTCATAAGTGTACTTTATCTCTAAATAACACTGTGATAGGACAATGTGGTTGCAAAATATTTAATGTCATATCAACAACATGAATAAACACATATGTTGGTTGATTTTAAATATAATCGGAGCCGCATTTCTCACATTTCTGATTGAGATCTTGCAGATTGCGGCTGATGTTGATGGATATGTCCTTCATCTCCATGTACTTCAGACTGGTGAGTTTGTTCATGTTCTCGAGGAGTTTGTAGTCCTCACAGGTGGCTGAGTAAACAGGACAAAAAAAAAATGACACACAAACATCTGCAAGTCTACAAACAGATTCATTATTATTATTATTATTATTATATTCTCATTACCAGTGAGCTCTCCCTGTAAGAAAACTGCCATTTTGTCAAACATGTCTCTGCAGAGCTCGTTGATATCTGGCTCAGCGGGTTCAGTGGCCTCCTCTGCAGTCTCCACACCTCCTTCATCTGTTACAGACAACAAACACTTTTAATGTCCTGCTGAAACCTAGGGAGCTGCCTACCCTAGCAGAACTTCTGGGTATTAAAAGTGGATTCCAAATGTTTATGATGCCCCAAATCGCAGTCTAGGTAGGCAGCTTAGTAGATTTAGAGACACAGACACAGTTTAGTCACTGTACACAAAACGCATTCTTCAACGCAATTCAAACAGGTTGCATTATCTTAACAGCACGTTCAACAGCAGCACTGTAAAGCAAATAATCTCTATAGATGAACTTGCAGCATACAGTGACTTGCACACAACTTGCATTATTTACAGAAGCAGCTCACTGTTATTACTGGGTCTTTTGGCTTTTGGGGTCTCTGTCGCGTCGCTTGTGGCCGCCTCTTTCCTGGGCTCGGGCTGGGCTGTGAGGTTGAGGTCGGTCGGAGGAGCGGGTGCTTTACAGATGCTGTCCATCGCTGCGGCCTCCTCCCCCGTAGCTGCCATTTTCAGTACACATGATCACATGACAAGCTGTTTCACGTGACTTCTCGTTTCCGTCTTTTTTTCTAATGCAGTGAAATGAAACCGAATACTTTTTTTTTAATCTAGTAAAATGAAACGGACAGAAGATAATGTATTTATAAAGTGTGACGAGGATTTATGAAAAAAATAAATATTTTTTATAGTGGTAAGATTATTAGTTGCTCTTATTTCACTTGTATGTAATATTGTTTTTGTCGTACATATCAGATACAATTCATGAATACAAAATGTGAAATCTAAATGTGGGTCATTAAGAGTTATAATTAATAAAGTATAGGACAGAAAACACATGTTTCATATACAGATATGGGTGGGGCTGCGTGATAACGCTGCCAATTTAAAAAGAGTGAAGCAAAGAACAATGAGCTGGTTTTAGATGTATTTCCGGTCATATGCATTTCAAAATAATGATGATTCAAGATTTGGAATTCATGCCTCATATATATATATATATATATATATATATATATATATATATATATATATATATATATATATATATATATATATATATATATATATATATATAAGAAAGATAATATATTTGAGTATACATATATAATACACAATGAGCCATATTTTACTCGTATTTACGATCAGAGGAATATTTTCATTCACATTCTATGATGTTGAATGAACGTTTTTATTTATTAATTTGCATTCGTATTATTCGTATTATTGCATTCGTGTTACTTGCTTGAATTCCTACGTATTTTTATATAACATGTATATATATATATATATATATATATATATATATATATATATATATATATATATATATATATATATATATATATACACACACACACACACACTATCAAGTCCAAAGTACTGAATGACAATATATAATTTAGTAATCAACCTACCCATCAAGAAATAATAAACGTAATAACTGATCCATAAATAATCGACTTTAAAATATATTCAGCTTCTTCTTTAAAAGAAAGATACATTTGAGTATACATTTTATATAATATACACAGAGCCACATGTTACTCGTTTTTACACACGTATTAAGGATCAGGGGAATATTTTCATTCACACTCTGGTGTTGAATGAACGTCTTTATTTATTAATTTGCATTTGTATAAAAAAAAAAAAAAATATATATATATATATATATATATATATATATATATATATATATATATATATATATATATATATATATATATATATATATATATATATATATATATATATATATATATATATATATATATTACTAAATTACAATAAATAATACCCATCAATAAATAATAAACGTTATTATTTAAAAAATAATTATTATGAATGCGTGTTTCTATTTGACCTTTATTTTGAAAAGCATCCCAGTCTACACCCACCTATCTAACCATAGGAATCGCTAGCTTCACAGGCCTGGCGTGGCCCGCTCTCAGCCCCGCTGCCCTCTGCCTGTGACGGGAATCCATCGTGACAGGATACCAGCAGCACCACCGACTGTAAACATGGCGGCATGCACAGCCGGATGCCTGTGCTATGTGCCCCCTTACTGAAGCCCCGATCAGCGACACACTTCCATGATGGAGACAGAGGAGGAGCAGCATATGACCACGCTGTTATGCATGGGTTTCCCAGACCCGGTGGCCATCCGGAAAGCCCTGCGCCTGGCCAAAAACGACATCAACGAGGCTGTCGCGCTGCTCACCAACGAAAGCCCGGGACTCGGATACGGCTACGAGCCGATGGAGAGCGGCACTTCCCCGGGCTCCGGCCTCAGTGGAGACGGAGAGAACAGCGGGCGCACGGGCACCGGAGGGTTTGATCCTCCGCCTGCATATCACGACGTCGTGGAAAGTGAGGTATGATTAAGAAACGCATGTCTATGTGATCATTTGCACGGCGGCTTGAGGCGGAACCACCGGGGCTGTCAAAAACCGGAGGGAAAGGCGCCGCACGCCTTTATCGCCCCTGTAAATGCATGAATACCTGTTGTGCATGTGCGTGCAACACCTGACGAGCATGTCAAGATACTGTCTCTTAATCCTAGGATCCTTGTGCATGCATAGCTAGATTACCAATGAATTCTGCTGCCATGTGAATGAATGCTGAAGTTGTAGGATCTTGGGGGATGGGTGTCGTAGATTGCCCTGAAATGCTAGAGACCTGTTAGAGTTTACTGGTTTATTTGCATGTTGAACGTGAATCATTAAGCCAATGGAGTATTTTTTCCTCCTGATGCATAAATAAACTGGTGTCTTTCTTTACTAATAGTTGAGCAATAACAGGAAACGTGTGGCTGATAATTTACATGTCAGATCGTTGAACCATCAAATGTCATTAGTCATCAGCATGTCATCTGCTATATTAAAGGGTTAGTTCACCCAAAAATGAAATTCTGTCATTAATTATTCACCCTCATGTCGTTCCACACCCATAAGACCTTTGTTCATCTTCAGAACACAAATTAAGATATTTTTGATGAAATCTTTGATATGACTCGTCCATTGACAGCAATAATCAACACTTTCAAGGTCCAGAAAGGTATTAAAGACATTGTTAAAGTAGTCGACGTAATTGTCTTACTCTTTAATGTGTCATGACAGATTGCAGTAGTGCCTCAGTTCAAGCGGCTCATGAACCGATCATCTCTTCCTACTAGTTAATTTATAGCATCAAATAGGGCTGGGCGATATATCGCATGCGATTGTCACGCGCATTTCGTCAGTAAAGCCGGTTCCCTGATTACCGCCAAATCGCCATCTCCTGCTTTCAAATGGAGCGGCATTTAATAGACAGAGCCGTAGTTCACTGACAAGCTACGCCATATCGCGTTCATATCGCAGATGAATCGCCTTCGATAATGAACGCGATATGAACGTGGCTTGTCAGTGAACTACGGTTCTGTCTATTAAATGCCGCTCCATTTGAAAGCAGGAGATGGCGATTTGGCGGTAATCAGGGAACCGGCTTTACTGACGAAATGCGCGTGACAATCGCATGCGATATATCGCCCAGCCCTAGCATCATATAAACATGAATGAATGTTGTTTCAAACGCAGAAAGATGTAAGTACACACCATTTTTCAAGTTCAAGTCCACCGAGGTTAATCTTTTAACTCCTGACTGCTTTGTCGGACAAAATGCCAGATTCGGCGTTATGATTGGTTAGATCGCTTGTCAATCAAACTCCCAGCGAAGGGTCAATTGGGTGGGTTTTGTTGTGAAAACCTGGCAACCCTGCTAAAAGGGTAGAGAAGAAGTTGTTGAATAAAGTCATTAAAGTTGTCTTTTTGTGCACAAACAGTATTCTCGTCGCTTCATAAAATTAAGTTTGAACCACTGTAGTCACATGAACTGTTTTATTAATGAAGTCTTTAGTACCTTTCTGAACCTTGAAGGTGGTTAAATTGCTGTCTGTGGACGAGTCGTGTACCTCTCGGATTTCAACAAAAATATCTTAATTTGTGTTCTGAAGATGAACGAAGGTCTTACGGGTGTGGAACAACATGGTTCATTTTTCGGTGAACTCTAACCCTTTAACTCTGCGATATTGACGAGTTACCGGGTTAAATTAAAGAGGCTGATAAGAAGCTGCTGTATATTAGCATGTGAAATGACTTTTGTGTGCTTTCCCACAGGTCTTGAATGGTTATTTTTCTGGATTTGGATAAACAGCTCTAGTTTTGTGTAATTCTGTTGTCTGATATTTGAGTCTTATATGTGGTCATCAGGCTTTGTGATTATTGCCCAACTGTTGCAGTGTTCCTTTCACTGTTTTCCCTCATGGCTTCTTTGACCTGTTGGTCAACCGCAGTCAGAGCCGAACACTAAAGTGCGGTGATTTAAAATGTCCAGGTTGGTCAATGCGTCCGGACTTGACTTTAGTGTGTGCACAAACCCTTTGAATATGTTGTTAATATTACTTCAGTCCTGTTTTTATCACTGTTTAGGATGATCTTTTAAAATTGTAGCTTGTCAAAGTTATACTACAGTGAATACTTGTTATACTACAAGCCAGTTACTAATAAAAAGTATTTAACTTAACTATTTGGTGGGTGGAAAGTGTACAAATATAGGCCTGGTTTCACAGACAGGGCTTAGATTAAATTAGGACATTTATGTAGCTATAATAAACATGCCTTAGAAAAAACATTACTGGTGTGCATCTTGAGACAAAACTATGGCACTGAAATGTCGTTCCAAACCCGAAAGACTTTCGTTCATCTTCAGAACACAAATGAAGATATTTTTAATGAAAATTCCCTCCATTGACAGCCTATGCAACTACCACGTTTAAGCCCCAGAAAGGTAGTAAAGACATCATTAAAGTAATCCATGTGACTCCAGTGCTTTGTTTGAACAAAATCAAAATTTACCACTTTATTTACAAAATATTAATCTCCATCGCGCATTCACGCAACAACGTCTGCTCTTGTGTCAAAACCAAAAATCACATCTCTGTATTTTTAGGCTGAAAGACGATACACGATATGTATCTCTGCATTTTCTAGGAAGTAGGCTAGGCCTAAATGTTTTCTTTTCTTTTCATAAGGCACACGGATAAATAAAGCTTTAACACACTCTTTGAACTGCAGTTTATGATGCGGTTGCAAATTATGGAAGATATCTGAAGTGCTTTGATTTTCATATGTTTATGGCTTAATCTGTTTATTATTTCTTTAAATAATCAGATAAGTCAGCGTGCAGATTGAAGGCTATGAAAACAAATATAGTGAATGTATCTATCTATCTAGGTTATTATGGTATACATTATTTGAGGTATATATAAATATATATATACCTCTTTTTCCAATACTGACTTTGCAATATTTTGTTTTTCTGCTATATATATTGCGATATGAAATAAATTAACCAGATTACCTGAATAGCTCTGTTTGGAAAGAATTAATAATTTTAGAATGATTGGATTGGGTTCATTTAAATGAATGATTTAAATGAAATAAACAGTGTTTTATATTTTTTAGGTAAGTATTTAGGTACAGAAAATGAATAATCAAATGTAAAATAACACAGTATAGTCTTCACTGTATAAATTGAATATAATTAATCTGTGTTAAAGCTGCAAAAGTTATTTTCTCTTTGTATTTTGTTGTTTGATAACATTCATGACACAGAAAGTAGCAAGAATATTAGGCCGCTGTCACTTTAAGACCGAATGCGTGGATCCAATATAATGATACACATCCGTTTTCTAAGGATGTGTGCCTAAGCCGTAAGCAACTGTGTTTACAAGGATACTCGCAGAGACTGACATTTTGGACATAATTTTGCATGTGTCCGTTCAAGCACAAATAGACACGGAAGTGAACAGAATTCAGTGTTCACGTGCTGTCTGCAGCGTACACGGAAAGGTTCAAGCATCTCTACTTTTAGTTGTTATTCCCCAGCATATGCACACATACACTGGGCAGTATTAGTGCAGTTATAGAGATGATTTCATGTCAAATGTAGTTCATCTTTTGGTTTCAGGTAATTACTACGGTTTGTCTTCGACTTTTTAACCTGTAGTCATTTTTTAAACATGATAGGCGGATATATGCAGGGCTCAACAATAAGGACTGCCATATTGGGCCAGTTCAGTATCATTACAAAAGTTTATCATTTGTACAAGCTTTTAAGCCTTGCCCATTTAAATATTAAAGCGCAAGAAGACAAGAAAGAGAACTCAATTTGGTACTCGCATGCTGTGTAAGACGTTTTGTGTGCGCACATATCCGAAGCTCGCTCCCAAAAAGCTGCGTCTCAGACAGCGCTCAAGTCCCGAATTGAGTTCTCTTGAACTTGAACGGACATATTCACACAAAATTTTGTACCACTGGCCCGATCCTTAGCATCGAGCCCTGCATATGGCCATGATGACTGGACGGAAATGTTATGTAGCCGTTCTGTTCCAGCCCTGTTTGTAATTGCTTCATGTAGAAATGCCACTGTAACAAAAGGAATCCAGATGACATTTAAATTAGATCCTGTCCTGTCACTCCCTCTCTGTGTCTTAGGTTTGCCTCTTCTGCCTGAGAAGTGTCATTGGATGATGATGAAAAAAAGGCTGAATGCTTGTTGTGTAATACTTTTGGCAGACTTATCTTTTGGACGGGTGGTGAAACTATTAGGAAACCATATACTGATCAGTGTTTCCCAGAGGATTTTTCTAAGACTGTGGGGTGGACCTCTGTCCCTCTAGAGGGGGTCTGGGGGCATGAAAATTTTGTACATTTTAAATATGGTGCACTTTGAGAGTTCAACCCATGTTTAATTGAACAGAATGAAAAGTCTTTGCATTCACCTGTAACTGGACTTTAAAGTCGCCATAAAATCAAAATTGACCATTCTTATTTTTTTTTATATAATATTGTAGTGTTTATTATAAATGATTTATCTGTACACTTTATTATTTTCTTAAAATTCATGTGCCATCATAATCTTTAATCAAAAACTTTTACCTTCACTCCCTTCACTTTTACCTTACCTTTAAACTGGTAAATGTAAATTAGAAATGTAAAAAGGAATTGTTCAAATTGGTGTTTTTTTGTTTTTGTTTTTTGTTTTTTGGATAATACAATTGTATTAAATGATAAAACAGAATGTAGAAAAATTTTAATGGGTAACACAAATTTTTAGGAAAAAACAAAATGCATTTCATAGGACACTTTTATTGTTAAAATTTTAATGAATTGTTTAAGTTTTATGAATTCAATTGATTAGACATCCGTTTTTATTATTCACATTTAATTGAACCATTAAAACAGAATCCAACATTTTAGAAGAATTTAGGAGAAAATAAAGCAAAAGTAAATAAAATGGATTATGTTTGTGATGCAATCACGAAGAACTTTTTGGAAAGATTCAGACATGCCTAGCCCCTTTGTTTACCTCTGGACTTGCATGTAACAGGTTGCAAGCACGGGACTATAAATAGAGCCAGCAGGCCTGGTCTGGAGGGTACTGGTACACACACATGGGGTCTCCAGTTACCCAGCCACTCCGCCCAGCACTGCGCAATGCAGTGGGGAACAACAAACAACTTGCTCAAATCACAACTGGCAGGATCACATGCGCAGTTGCAGAGATGTATTAGGGGTATGTCTTAAAAGAGAAATGCATTCCAGGTAGTGGGCAATCATCTCAGTCCACCTAAACGCCGATGCCATACAGGCAAATTTGCAATTAGTTTGTGCCTAGGGAGGTTCGAACCCTCTGAGGTTGTATGTTTAGCAGGCAACAGGCTGTGTGCACACACCTCACCCTATTAGTATGCCATGGCAACAAGTTTGGAATGTGCCATGTGACCTTACATCGCCCCAAAGACCAGAGGCCTCCTAACAACACTGGCTTTTTCTCCTCTCTTTAGATCATTGCACATGCAGCACGCCAGCCCTAGATTCACAGTGATTGTTCGAAATATTAATGTTACAGATTGAAAAAATGGCCTAGAAGGCTTCTAAATGGGTACAGAATGTTTGCACAGCAAAATTATTATTATCTCCATCGACGCCAGTAAACGTAATCCTGCATTGAAATGCGGACTGGGACATAACAAGTGTTCGGTTACATGCTCGATGTTTTTTTCCGTAATCAGTGGCACCCTTATGTTAGGCTGTATGGGATTCTTGACCTTCAAGAACAGTACACAAGTATGCAGAATGCTTGTAGAGCTCAACAATAAGAATATTTTTTTTATGCCTCTGTTGTTTTTGTGGTTCAGATTTTCACTGGTCTCTTTTTTTATATTTACCAACTTATATTATATTATATTATATATTATATTATATTATATTATATTATATTATATTATATTATATTAATTATGAATAATTGACTCCAGTCCATTGAATTATTTAAAAATAATTAAATTAAATTTATAACTTCATGACCGGCTTCGCGTCATGGCCACATTACCACCACGGGTGTGCATTATTTTCTAATGTATTTATTATATTATATTATATTATATTATATTATATTATATTATATTATATTATATTAAATATTTTTTACTAGGGCTGGACGATTATGGCCTAAAATCAAAACCTCGATTAATTGAACATTTTACCCCGATTACGATTAATGAACGATTATTATTATTTTTTTTATTTATTTTATTTTATTTTTTTTGCCCTCATAGTTCACTGACAAGGTTTGTACTGTAAATAGCCTATGATTGACTATTAAAGGTGGGATATTTTTTCCTATTAAAAGAGTGATCTGACATAACAGCTCACTATCAGCAGTTATTTTATCTATGGTTTGTAATATTTCTTACAGATTTCTGCTCGTTGTAAATCAGATAAAGATAAATTAGCACAGTACCGGTAATGAGAGCGATTGCGTGTGTGAATTAGTCATACCGTCTCTCTATTAATTGTGAAGCTGTGGGTTGTAAATAGTTCCTTCAAAAGTAGAAAAAATATATGCTATAATAAGTTTTGAGTTTCTAAGCTATTTTAGTGAATGGTGATAAATCACAGGACAGCGCTGACAACTGGTTTCTGCGTTCCTCTCTGTGCGCGTGATCTTCACGTTTTGCGCAGCTACTGTTTGTATGAGTGTTCGTGCCACAATGCAGCTGCGCGAGCATGATAGCTCGAAATAATATACATCCAATCATCTAAAATTGCTTGAGAGTCCAAACTGGCAAACCATAAAATAAATACAACTGACAAAGTTTAGTGAAAACGCAAGGATCACCGCCCGTAGCTATTGCCACCTGCTGGTTCGGAAAGGCATTTCATCCTATGCAGGCGCAGAATGGACGTGCTACTTGGCCGTCGGCTGTCTAGCGTTGGTTTGGTGTGTCAGGCCAACTTTGGACACAGATGCTGCCGACGTGAGCCAACCCCGCAGTCTGCTTTCGTCGCCACTAGTTCGTCGGCGTCGGCTTGGTCTGTTCCGGCCTTAAGGGGGAAGTATTAACAGGATTAAAAAAACGAAATAACCGACATGGGAAAATTACGTTGGATAGAGGTTCTGAATTTCGATTACTTTTCGATTAATCGTCAAGCCCTATTTTTTACTATGGGGCTGTTGAATGCTTGAATCCGATTTGTTGACCAAAGTTCTAAGTTGTACAGTTATTTTCAGGGAAACGCACGGCTAAAGTAGTTCCAGGCAGGTCTTGACAGCATTACAGTTCCATATCACTTCGCCAAATGATTTTTCAAAGGTCATTACAGCCTACAACAGGAAAAGATCCAAAACCCACAACGACACTGAATAATCAAATAAATATGGTAAATAATAGGATAAAAACAAATTATTTCCATGTTATATAATTAATTTTTATGTATGGAAAGCACATACTCTCCTTCTCCCGCTCGCTCTCCCACTCAAACTAAAATAGTTTAGAAACTTAAAAGCTACATGACATTTCTCACTAGCGAGGTAATAACAGTGCTGTTCTTGAAGCAGATAAACTTACAGTTTTGCTATTAGTAGAAACGCTGCTGCTTAACACTGTTGAGACGCACAGACTCAGGTAATTTTCTCTCTCTCTGAGCCCTGTTTTAATAATCTAAACGCATGGTCTGCAGCGCATGGCACAGGTGCATGGCATGTCCGATACCACTTTTGTTAGTTTAACGACAGAAAAAATGGTCAGCGCACCAGGCAGGTGCATGGTCCAAAAGGGTTGTACCTAGTCTCTTAATGAGTCATGGGTGTGTTTTGGGTATAACGTGAAATAAACCAAGTGTCATCTCCCATTCCCTTTTAAAGTCCCTGTAAAGTCAATTCTGAGAATTCTTTCTAAACACTTTATAAATGTTACAAATGTATTGCTGAAACACATTACAAAGTCTGTGAATTGAGTAATGCTTAATTGTGAAGTTAGAGCGTTAAACAGTTTTTCACCAAGTCTCTGCTCAGGATTTTTTGGGCGGAGCTAAAACGGGGGTCTAATGACGCACATCGTCCCCCGAGCATAGCCCCTCCCCTAACACTATATAACTGTCGATGACGCACCGAGCGTGGCGCCGCCTCTAACTCTACAGCGGTTCACTCGCTCAATCTCGAGTGTCATTAGTCATACAGCCCTTTGTACATTTAGCTAGTAATGCCTTCGTCACACAAATGCATATTACATGGTTGTTATAATATACAATATGCTCGGTCTCCTTATTTAAATTTCCTAAAACGATGATATGAAGGATTCTAAAGTGATCGTTCTACACCGGACAATTTTACAAACTTTCATCAGACAGCTGGGATTCATAGATAATCCGCTGTTTTTGGTGAATGTGATTGAACAGACCTCGCCCCCCCCCTCCCGCCTCGGCCGTTTTACCGTCCCGACCATAACCGATGATATATGGGGCCGGACAGAGTCTCTCACGTCCCAGCCTTCATCCTCCCGTCTCGCGGCGCCGTCATTTGTCGACTCGACAACAGTCCGGCAGTACGTGCCCAATGAGTGTAAGTTGTCGTGTGTGCTTATGTTATAATTAGTAGGTAGTCCACAGTAACTCTACTAAAATGTGCAACCCTCTAACGTGATTCTTTTGTTTATATGCATCAGTATGTTTGACTCATTAGACAAGTAAGTTGAGGCTGCAGCTCTCGCGAGTGGGTGTGGTTTCAGCACCGACAGCGGACACGCCCCCAGCGTTTGAGAGCAGAGAGCGCTGCCTATTTTTTCGAGATTTTGATAACTTATTTCATTTACTTGCAGATTTTTTTAATGATTCAGATTTGGCTGGGTAGTTAATAACACATTTTTCTGTGGTGTGACAAGCTCAAAACACATACTTTAAAATGACTTTACAGGGACTTTAAAGCCAGGTGCACTTTCACCATGGCGGATTCGCTATTTACATGGCAGAATATAGACATCCTCAAACTGACAAGTCGGTTTAAATACATGTGTATGAAATGTCTTGAAATACAATATCTGAAAGTCTTGAAGTATGATAATCATAGTATAAGTGAAATAATTAACCCTCTTCGCATCGTCACCGCATTACCACCTCAGTGTGCATTATTTTCGAACAATTCAACGGACAGGACTCATAATATAATATAATATAATATAATATAATATAATATATATATATATATATATATTATATTATATTATATTATATTATATTATATTATATTATATTATATTATATTATATTATATTTGCTTGTAATATTAGCTACTATTTGCCACCAAAAAGTAACACCTTTTTATGGTTTGGCATAATCAGGAACCGTGTTAGTAGGTTAACCTACAACAAACACCACTTCCCTTCTATTCTTAGCAATTGTGGTTTCTCCGTTTAAAGTCACAAGGCATAGATTATGTTTTCACACAGTTCCTGAGGGGACTTTCATGTGAAATCAGCAGTTACAACTGTAAATGACGACATGTATGTGACAAGTCATTAGCTACTTTCTCCTGTCATAATTTAATTAACATTGACAAGTATAGATCACAAGAGAGTTTTAACATGTACAATAATATATGCAAATTAATTTTATGTGGGTTGTAATTAGCATATTTTCCTCCTCAGAACAGACTTCAAATATTCAGATAGGAATAGAGATTTTCCAGTCTTCTGACCGTATACAATGGTCTTTATATTTTTAGTAAACACATTTATTTGATCAGAATGTTAAAATAGGCCACAGCTCGACTTCCGTGGTCACTATTTCTGTCTCTTTCTGAGATCCTCACAGTGCAGGTGGTGGTTGCCTCCACCAGAGAACAGAGTAAGTAATTTGTTCCTGTTGCCTCTCTTCTGCTTTCTGCCTCTCCCTCTCACATTGCTCAGCGCTTCTTATTTCTCCTGAACACAGAAGCTGTCAGACTCTGTCAACAGAAACACACAGATCTTTAACAAATCAATCCGCTCTTCTACAGTCGTTTAATGTTTCTGTCACAGAGATTGTAATGAGATCTCATAAACAACTGCTGTAAACTCGAAAACCTCAACGACCTTAATAACAAGCGGTTGTGGCACATTTCACTAATAGGATGCAAAATAGGATGTGAATCGATAAAAACGTATTGATTTTCTTTTCTTTTTTTTTTTTCTTTTTTTTCAACAAATCAGAAAATGTTAATAGTCACCCCCCACCCCCCTTAATTATACCTTAATTTTTTTTTTCTTTAACCCTGTTACTAAAATTTGGGACATGTTTAATTGCTGTATAAAACCTTTATTCGTTCATGGTATGTATATTTGTAATTTTGTAGGAGTAAGTATAAAATGAACATCAAAATTAAATTTAAAATACAAATATGTAAAATTAAAATATGAAAAGTGTATTATAATGATTAAAAAAAATAAAACACGCAAGATTTGCGATGCGTAGAACATGAATTTTGGGCGTTCAAAATATTTAGAAATGTGTGGAGATGGTAGCTAATTAGTAATAACCTAAGATTGCTTTTATATGAGAGAAAATGAAATGTTCATTTAAATTACATGTGGGCTGGGGTACATTAATTTTGTATAGTATTTGCTCCAAATTTGAAAATAAGCCTGGCTGATACATGGCCACAAAACAGCTATATGCAAGGATAAAAAGTCATTTCAATAGCAATCTGCATGATTTTGAATTTAGAATGAAGGAGAAAAAAGTTGTAGGTTTGCTTCATGCATCACTAAACTATTGACAGTGGTCTTATTTTGCCTCCAAAATTCTGCGAAATTTGGGTCACACCTTCAATTAAATTGAGTAAAATATATTCTCCTTTGTATTTGATCTTTTTTTCCTCCATATAGTACCTTTATACAGCCATCTCTACCTTGTTTGTATGATATTACATACTAGGTAGTCACATTGTTTGACCTTGAAATGGTGTTGTGTGAATGGAAACTATTAGATTAGATTGGTATTTTATTGACACACGACAGGTCCTGTGGTAATTGTTGTTGGTGTAGTTTTGCTACGGATGAGAAAGAGTGTGACTGAAATGTACAGTATACTAGGGCTGCACGATTAATCGTACGATTAGAAAAAAAACATTGAAATCGCACTTAAACAATTTGGCTTAGTGCGATTATGAAATCGCAAAGCAGCGATTATTTTTTTTTTTTATGCGCAGCTTATCAATGAACTATGGCTCCAAATGCTAATCCATCTGAAAGCACTGAGAGTTTGAATCGCTTATAATGTGTTTGAAAAAACAACACGTGTCAAAACATCTTTCCAGACATGAGAAGCATTTATTAACATCTTGTCCAACAAAAGACAATTAATAACATGTTTTTACTCCAAACTCACTTCATAACGACGATGATTACTACGGCTTATTACACAGAATAAGGCAGTCGTGCGTTCATTATCAAAACGTTTCAGTCATGTTTAATCAATCAAAACGTTTCAATCTTCTGTTTATTCAGCTACAGCGATAGTATGGGATTTCCTGGAATGACGCGTGTTCTACTTCGGCAGCAGGGCATATTTGCAGTTTCTGCACAAGAGCGCCCTCTGGCTTTCAGATAAAGAAACATTTACTACTGATCACAGAGCCGTACAGCTCTGACAAGCTGCGCATAAAATAATCACAGCTTTTGCCAAATCGCATGCGATAAAATTGCGATAAATCGTGCAGCCCTACAGTATACAATACACATTGACCAAATGTAACGGGTCTTACTCGACCCGCTCCGAGCAGAATTCAAAACGGGGTTTCTGACATGGGAGGCGGGTGCTCTAACAAGGACGCTAAAGATTGCAGTCTCCAGCTTCAGTTGCTAATGTGCCTCTTGAGACCAGGGGAGTGAGGTTTCCCGCACAGCTCTCACTAGATGGCCTCTGTACACTCACCCCCCTAAACCTGAATCCGGGACACGGCACCATTGTGACGAGTTCTACTCAACCTACTCTGACCCCTAACAAGGACGCTAAAGACCGCAGTCTCTAGCGTTAGTTGCTAGTGCACAAATTGAGGCCAGGGGAATGAGGTTTATCTACACAGCTCTTACTAGCTGGCCTCCATTACACTCACCCCCCTAAACCTCACTCCCATCGGGGTCACGGCACCAGTGTATCAGGTCCTACTCAACCTGCTCCGACCCCTAACAAGGACGCTAAAGACCGTAGTCTCTAATGTCAGTCGCTAGTGCACCAGTTGAGGCTAGGGGAATGAGGTCTATCCACACAGCTCTTACTAGCTGGCCTCCATTACACTCACCCCCCTAAACCTCACTCCCATCGGGGTCACGGCACCAGTGTATCAGGTCCTACTCAACCTGCTCCGACCCCTAACAAGGACGCTAAAGACCGTAGTCTCTAATGTCAGTCGCTAGTGCACCAGTTGAGGCCATGGGAATGAGGTCTATCCACACAGCTCTTACTAGCTGGCCTCCTTTACACTCACCCCCCTAAACCTCATTCCCATCGGGGTCACGGCACCAGTGTATCAGGTCCTACTCAACCTGCTCCGACCCCTAACAAGGACGCTAAAGACCGTAGTCTCTAATGTCAGTCGCTAGTGCACCAGTTGAGGCTAGGGGAGTGAGGTCTGTCCACACAGCTCTTACTAGCTGGCCTCCATTACACTCACCCCAGTAAACCTCACTCCCATCGGGGTCACGGCACCAATGTATCAGGTCCTACTCAACCTGCTCCAACCCCTAACAAGGACGCTAAAGACCGCAGTCTCTAATGTCAGTCGCTAGTGCACCAGTTGAGGCCATGGGAATGAGGTCTATCCACACAGCTCTTACTAGCTGGCCTCCATTACACTCACCCCCCTAAACCTCATTCCCACCCGGGTCACGGCACCAATGTATCAGGTCCTACTCAACCTGCTCCGACCCCTAAAAAGGACGCTAAAGACTGCAGTCTCTAATGTCAGTCACTAGTGCACAAATTGAGGCCAGGGGAATGAGGTCTATCCACACAGCTTTTACTAGCTGGCCTCCATTACACAAACATGAATGCAGAAGAATACAAAATGTCATTATGATTTAAATGTAGTGGTTCATCTAGCACAATACTGAGATTTTTGATGATTGAGAGACACATCACTTGTTAAACAGTCTAACCTGTTGTGAAGAGGCTGTTCTTAAAACATGAAATTGAAGATGATCTGCAACATCTGCCTGTGGAAAACCTGTGACATTTAAAGTTGACTTTTTGACCCAGAAACATCATTGTGCTTGGTCAGTTGGTTGAAGTTCCTGAGTGAATGTGCTTTGTCATCATTCATAGTACACAATGAAGTCTAGTCAAAGCCTGAAGCTTCTCAGAATCAATAAAACCAGGGTCCCCACGGTTCTTAAGTCGTAAATTTAGTTTCATCAAATTTAAGGCCATAAAAAGTCTTGCATATCTGAAAAGGTATAAGAAGAGTCTTTATCATTTCAAGAGGTCTTAAATTTGGGAAAACCTGGAATTGCAATATGGCTTAATATGACAATTAAATGTGAATTAATTTAAAAATAAAAGTGAGCGTTGTGAAACTTGTCACCTTTTGAGGCGATTTAATGCCTAATAGTGTTGATAATCACAGTGCTGCTCAGAGGTAACGGGAGAATATTTTTCTTATGTTCCATAAACAGCATCTACTGTTAGAGTGAATGCAAAGATCAGCTCATATTTTTACACATCGCTAAGAAGCTAATGTGCATTCACAAAAGTATTTAACAATAAGGTATCTAGAATTTTATATATAATAATATTTTAAATGAATATATATAATATATATATATAAAATCAATTATGATTTTTACTCATGCCTTTTCTTAAAAAAATACAGTAGTTTAAAGGTTTATAAGTAAAACATAAGGTTTATAATTTTATAAAACTTGTTTTTGTCAAAACTTATATTTTAAGTTGTTTAAATTGTGATTTTTGCAGTCATTTTATGGTTTAGGATTTTACCATAAACCAGTGGCGAGGCCAGAAATTTTAAAGTGAGTGGACCTTGGTGAAATAGGGTGGACCTCAATGGTATAAAAATAATTTTAGAATTAAGATTAGTTAAATGTGATTTATTGTCAGCTAATAGTTTCATGAAAACAACAAAATCCATTCATAAATACAATAACTAGTAAATATATTAGAATAATAACAATAAAGGAAAATTAACAAACATAGGCAGAGCGGGTGTAAGGCTGGGCAAGGCTTGCCTTCCCCTGACCACGGACTTGAGACCAGCATTGAATTTTCTCACTCAAATCACTGCTTGCTGCTGTTTCTGATTGCTTTTAGAGGGAAAAGCTGCTCTTAACTGCTGGTCTAGGATCAGTTTTTTTCAGTAATAATAGCATATTGGCGATTTGGAATATTATCCAGTGTGTATCCGTATTTTATGTTCTAGAAGGCATCAAAGGTTTCTATTTGCAACGTGTTTTTGCAGCATTGAGCAATGTTGCCAATCATAAGCATGTCTGTTGATTTCTTGAATGCAATGGACAATCAGAGATGTTAGAATCCACTCACCGCTCAAAGCTGGAGTTTTTGGAGTTCTGTACGCTCACAAATCCTCTCATGATAACAAAGTGTGGACAATATGTGAATAAGAGATTCCTTGTGCAGTCAGCTTCATTGATTATAACAGAACTTTGTGAGATTGTGTCATCGTGATGAACTAAGATGAGTGACAGCTTTTTAGTGATTACAAGGGGACCGCTCTTTGCATGCTTTCTGAGCGACATATAATCAATATATAATCCAACGGCCAATATAATATTCATGTATTTGAGTGATTATTATTGTCATGTATGCATGACATTTGATTTGGTTGACTAGCCGTCAGTCTGAGTGGGCCAGTGCCACCCTCACCCTTATGTAGCCTTGCCACTTCCATTAACATTGACCTACACCCCCCACCCCCAATATGGATTTAATTCTATTTCTGCAGGTCTTAATAAAGGTCTTAAAAGCCTTAAATTTGATTTTAAAAGCCCTGCAGATGCCCTGTGATGCATCTTTCACAGTCGCTGCTCTCAGTTTGAGCTCAGTGTTAAACCTGCTTTATAATGGCTCGTTAATAAGTAAATAGTAACAGCTGAAGTTCAGTCAGGTCAGAAGAAGCTTCATTTAACCCTTGAACTCAGGACCTGCCCACAGGGAGGCATTCGCTCCTAATCCCAGGTCTAAAACGGATCTCGGTTTTCCCTCTCAGAGTTAGAAAATCACTGATTTCCTGACCTTGGGAATGCCACAGACATCTGACGTTCCCCCGAGGAACAAAACGAGAGAAGGTGACTTTCACTCTGTGTTGCTGCGCTCAGTCTTTCCAGACCTGATTGCACATTCACTTATTCCACTCACTCAAGGGCAAACATATGTCTTGTATACTAATATTCCCCTGGCAGAACTGTTTCCTGTTCGTAGAGTCCACAGCCCATAAAGCAGTAATCTACTACAGCGCGTACGCTGATACTCACCAAACGACCACTGAAATATTTGGCCTTTAAAGTTGCGATATAATTGCAGTGGAAATTGAACATAAATAGCCTCAGAAATCAACTGCCAAGCTTATTTCACGTTGCTCTCCACTCAACAACAACAAATCTGTGCTGCTAGCCTCTGTGCTAGTTTCTCAGGCAACCGTGTTCCAGATTGCAGCATTAATTATAAATGTGAAACGGATGACGTAGAAAATGAATTAAATTAATTTAAAATGAGATATGTGGAAGTCACACAAGCCATTGAAGGACATCTGTCAGTCTCGCACGTTCTTGAAATGAGATAAATGTCAGATATATTTCTTTTTTAATATTTCCGAAGTGATTTTGAGTAAGCGTTGTCTAAAAAAGTCAACAATTTTGGTTGAGTAGGTAGTGTACAGCACTCATTGGATTGGATCTCTTCCCAATCGTCTCTTGTTCTCGACGTGTCCTGTTATGTAAAAGCATTAAAAGGCTATAAATAAATGAAAGAATTTATGAAAACAAAGAGTAATTGCAAGTGTTAATAAAGTGACACATCTCTCTCTTTCTCTCTTATAGAGGAGTAATGATGAGAACGGGAACTGTTCTGGGAACAGTATGGAGTTCCCCACCACTAATCTGTATGAGCTGGAGAGCCGAGTGTTCACTGATCACTGGTCCATCCCGTACAAGAGAGAGGAATCGCTCGGCAAATGCCTCATCGCCTCCACCTGCCTGGCCAGACTTGGTAAGTCCTCATGGCATTTTTACATACATGTCTGGATGTTTGTATCCTCTAGAAAGAAATTACACTTCTGAAATCTTGAATTCTCTCTCCAGGCCTGGCTGATGCAGATGAGAACTGTAAGAGGTTCATTGACCGCTGCATGCCTGAGGCCTTCAAAAAGGTTTGTGTGTGTGTTTGGATAAGCAGGCATGTAATAAACTCTACCAGGTGTTTGTTGGAAATTGTTATAAAAATCGAGATGAGATGAATAATTCAGATGTTATATGGTGTTGTAGTTGCTGACGTCCAGTGCGGTGCACAAGTGGGGAACTGAGATTCACGAGGGCATCTATAACATGCTGATGCTGCTGGTGGATTTGGTGGCGGAGAGAGTCAAACAGGATCCCATACCCATCGGCCTCATGGGAGTTCTTACTATGGTACACATACCCTTTTGATTTTTACATTCTAGTAATTGTGCTTTGCTTTTACTAGGACTACGACCGGATGATATAACTAAAATAATGATATATTTTTTGACGATAATCTATATGTATTTGCTTTTCAATATTAACGTTATACATTTTTGTCAAATTAACCAAACAGTCATTGTAGGTATGTAGACTCAATAAAATATTGTAAGTAAACATAAAGAAAAAAAAAAAAAAAAGAAAAAAAAATATAAATACACACACACACACACACACACATATATATATTTACACACACATATATATATATATATATATATATATATATATATATATATATATATATATATATATATATATATATATATATATATATATATATATATATATATATATATATTTTTTTTGTTTTTTTTTGTTTACTAAGTGAATAAAATACTTTTTTAAAATGTATATGAACCAATATAACAATTAATGTATTTATTTTGTATTATGTATAATACATATTATTAATGTGTTTCTCTTTAATATACAATATTAATAATATTTTAATATATAATACTTTAATATACAATATTAAAAATAATATATATTTTTATATACAAATGTATTTTAATAATTAATTTTGCATATATAATATGTTACATACATATACATTCATGTGTGTGTATATATATATATATATATATATATATATATATATATATATATATATATATATATATATTGTTTTTTTTTATTTTAATGAACCAATATAACAAGTAATGTATTTATTTTGTATTATGTATAATACATATCATTAATATTTTATGCTTTAATATATATGTTATATGCAAATTTATTTTAATAACAGTTCATGCTTATTAATATAATACATTAAATAAATATACATGCATATATAAATATATATTTATTGTATTTGTTTGTTTACTTGTTATATCGGTTCATTTAATGTAACAGTTCATACATATTAATATATATGTAAATATAAATATATATTTATTTATTGCATTTAAATATACAAATATATTCAATATATATAATATACTATATATACAATAAATGTGATATGTAAAATATGCAATATTTATGTACTTTTTTTAAGAATTGTAATGAACATTAAAATATTTTTATATAATATTAAAACAAAATGGCATGTTAAAAAAAATCCAATTTCATGTTGAGAATTATATATGAACATTGATGGCACAAACAAATGATTGAATCAGAGTTTTGAATTTTATTCCGTCAGTTTGAATCAATTCAAATAAATTTTTTTGGCACTTACCGTCTCAGTAGTCTCCGCCTCAGACGTCACGCACATGGACCGTTGGCTGAACATCTGATGCATAAGGCAAACAAAATTGGAAACACTTTGGGAGTTTTGAAGTCGTCATCTGATTGGTTGAATTATACACAATGAATTATACAGGATTGTCGTAGGGACATCGACTTCACATTTTCATGGCCCTAAACATGACGCGGAACAAAGCGAACTGTTATTAGTTGCTTTACATGTCAGTAAGATGTCCTCTTGGGTGTTCCTTGGCAAATGAAAGCTGTGATGGAGTCCAGACCTTCATCCGTCAGTCTGAAGTGGCTACGCAAGACTACCTACTCACACAATTTCAATACAGAATTTTAAAAATGGGTGACATTTAACACATTTCTGTCTGCACTATGTCTGACTATATTTATGAAACTACAGGATTTCTCTTTTTTTTTTTTTTGTAATTTTATATCACCAGTAAATTCACAACATGTTTTCCCTGTGTTGATTTATTGACAGGCTTTTAACCCCGATAACGAGTATCACTTTAAGAATCGGATGAAGGCCTGTCAGAGGAACTGGGCGGAAGTGTTTGGAGAGGACAGCATGTTTGCTGTGTCTCCCAGCTCCAGCTACCAGAAGGTACAGTAAAAGTTCATGTGTGGGTGTGTACGTGTGCTTTCGGCGTGACGCTTGACTTGACAGTCCTAGTTAATGGACAGAAAAACTGGTTTTGTAGATTCCTACATGTGTGTTGTCAGGAAAATAGTGGCAGTGTTGTTTTTTCCTTTCAGAAGAACCTGTGTGCACATGTGTGCGTGTTTGATGGGAGGATAGAGAATGAAAAATCAGCAAATTTATGATTTAAGAAATTGTACTTTTTTTTAAGCCAATGACTGCAAGTAAAAAGCCTGTTAACTGCAAAGCAATAAAGGTTCATTTACACCATGAAACATGCTATTCTAAATATATTCTCTAAGATAAAATTATATAATTTGTAAAGAAACAACTTGCATAAGTGAAGAATATACTACTTTTTTTTTTTTTTTTTTTGCATGAAATTTAACACATGTTCTGTGTTCTGATTGAACCAGGAGCCTCACGGCTGGCTGGTGGACTTAGTGAATCGGGTAAGAGCTTCAGTCACGAACACTGATGGATGGAGTTATATTATATTACCTCACATTAGACATCAGACAAATCTATGTGGTGTTCAATATCTCTTAATATGACTCTTTCTTATATCTGCAGTTTGGAGAGATGGGAGGCTTCACAGCAATTCAGTGCAAGCTCAACCAGGAAGAAATAGAGATTGGGGTAAGATTGGGGCACTTTTCTAAATATTCCTGATATTGAATTTTATATTTATTTACCGCAAATGCCCAAGGTCCATAATAATGGGACAATAGTTGTTATTATTTATAGTAATTATCCCTTGTGAACTGACTTTCTCAGTTGCACATTTGTGGTGGCTTATGGCTTGCTTGACACAAATGACCGTCATAGCATTTCATTTTACATTGATGAGAATCGAGCAGTAGAAATGAAATGGCTGAAACTTTGTTTCCCGTAATTGTGATTTTCTGTGTAAACACGCATGCAGCTTCTTTCCTCAAAGCTCTTGTTTATTTTAGATGCAATTCTAATCTTTGCTGATGTTCTGTTATTTCCTCAACCAATTTCTTAGCTACAATTATGAAAAATGAATATGCATGTAAATACATAAATGTGTAACAGAAACAAAAACAAAATGGAAATGAACTGCAACTATTAAAACCATTACCAAAGTGGACTAAAACTAAACTGGAATGTAAAGAAACTTTAAAAAATAGTGTTAAAGTGCCACTATTGTGCTATTTTGGATTAGAAGTTCCTTAATTTGTTTTGGAGATCTTCTACAACAAGTTTACATGAATTCAAGGTCAAAAACACTTTCATTTTAATCATAATATCCATTGCACCTCTTTTCTCACAGTGTCTGAAATCCTTCGATTAAGGATTAAGTCTCTCTAAACCCCTTCTTTCCCAGAGCCTACTCTGCTCTGATTGGTCAGATGGCCCAGTCTGTTGTGATTGGTCGACTGCTTACAGCACATGTCGAAAAAAAAAAACGCCCATTACCATATCTGAATTTCAGCTCCAGAGGCTTCCTCAGCACTCGAAATACGAACAGTAAAGATGGCTTTTGTTTTACCGTATCAATTCGAGCCCGAGTCCTCATCCTTTGGAAGTTTATCCAAAGTGAAAAAAAGTAAGACTGGAATTACTGACGACTCGTTTCAGGCAGTTCAGAATTAGTCTTTCTTTTGGTAAATGTATCGTGCACTTTGATCTTTGAAACTCTGCAGACCTTTTACATTCACAAACGGCTATATTACACACAACATGAAAGATAATATCTGAAGAAGAAAAAAAAAGCATAATGGGGCACTTTAAAATTAAAGCAAATTTGAAAATGCAAAATAATAACCTTAAATTTAAAAGAGACATTAGTTCGCACAGACGATGAGCTTAGATATCCCAGATATGAGCTGGAATGGTTATCTTGGGGTTGAAAGTTCTGTTGGTATAATAATGAAATGGCAAAGAAATGAATGGACAATTCATGTGTCATCAGAGCAAGAGAGTGAAGAAGAATTGTCTGGATGAAGAGAGGCAGTATGAGTGAGATGCTGAGAGAGAGAGAGAGTTGAACGAGGGCAGATTCTATTATAGCGTGTGTGCTAAAGAGCTCAGGATGTTTATCACCATCACTGAGCGCATCCTACACACAGCAGACAGTGAGAAAAAGACGAGAGCAGGGGGATGAGAGGGAAAATGAGATGCCACATTCCTATGGGCAGAAAAAAGGAGCATTCAGGCCAGTTATTAAAGGGGTCCTTGATTATGATTTCACATTTTTAACTGTAGTTAGTGTGTAATGTTGCTGTTTGAGCATAAACAACATCTGAAAAGTTACAATGCTCAAAGTTCAATGCAAAGGGAGATATTTTCTTTTACAGAAATCGATTTTTAAGGACTACAACAAATGGTTAGTAGGGACTGCACCAACCCCAAAATTGAACCCCGCCCCTGAGCACATGCAACAAAGGGGATGAGGCCATGTTGGGCTGCTTTAGAGAAGAGGAAGAGTTGTTGTAGTAGAGTGTTGTTGCCACGCCCTTATTTTACGCCAGACTGCTTCACAAACGAGGGTCAATTCAACACTGGATTTGCACAAAAGATGAACATGACGGCACATGCTAGTCGATGAGTTGAATCAACTCCACAGCAACTACATACATTTATCCACTAACCATTCAGAAACGTCCAGATGCATTCTAAAAGTTGTAACTTCTTCCTGAGTCTCTCCATCAGTGTCGACTCTGGTTTGAACAATGTAAGGCTGAACACCGTTACTGACAATCCTCATTTTGGCTGTGTGAGATTCTCCAGCTTTGTTGTTGTTGAGCAACCGAAGCACGAGGTGTTAAAGCTCCACCCTCTTCTGGAAAGGGGGCTGGGAGCAGCAGCTCATTTGCATTTAAAGGGACACACACAAATGCAGTGTTTTCGCTCACACCCAAATAAGGGCAAATTTGACAAGCTATAATAAATGATCTGTGGGGTATTTTGAGCTCAAACTTTAGAGACACATTCTGGGGACACCAGAGACTTATGTTATGTCTTGTAAAAGGGGCATTATAGGTCCCCTTTAAAGGATTAGTCCACTTTTAAATACACTTTTCCTGATAAATTTACTCACCCCCCTGTCATCCAAGATGTTCATGTCTTTCTTTCATCAGTCGAAAAGAAATGAAGGTTTTTGAGGAAAACATTCCAGGATTTTTCTCCTTACAGTGGATTTCAATGGCTACCAACAGATTGAAGGTCAAAATTACAGTTTCAGTGCAGCTTCAATGCTTTCAACGATCCCAGATGAGTAATAAGGGTCTTATCTAACGAATCGATCGGTCATTTTCGAAAAAAAATACAACAAAATATCGCCTTGAACGTACTTTCCGCTTCCGCATTCTTCATAACGCTTACGCTGAATGTTCTACGCCTTCCCTATTCTACTTATGGAACGAACGCGGTGCCAGTTTCGTTTTTTTCCGTAACTTGAATAGGGAAGGCGTAGGACATTCAGCGTAAGCGTTATGAAGAATGCGGAAGCGGAAAGTACGTTCAAGGCGATATTTTGTTTATAAAGCATAAACGGTTGTATTTTTTTCGAAAATGACCAATCGATTCGTTAGATAAGACCCTTATTACTCATCTGGTATCGTTTAAAGCCCTTGAAGCTGCACTGAAACTGTCATTTTGACCTTCAACCTGTTGGTAGCCATTGAAATCCACTGTAAGGAGAAAAATCCTGGAATGTTTTCCTCAAAAACCTTCATTTCTTTTCGACTGACGAAAGAAAGACATGAACATCTTGGATGACATGGGGGTGAGTACATTTATCAGGAAAAGTGTATTTAAAAGTGGACTAATCCTTTAAGTTACACACTAACAGAATTGATTTTAAACACTAATTCTCATCAAGCCCTCTGAGGTCATGCAGTTGTCTGAAAAACATGAAAAAGTGAGTAAGTGGGATAATGTCAAAGAATTCGACCACACAGCCCTCAAACACAAACTAACAATGTTTATATGGTCAGACAGGAGGGTAGATAAACTAGGCAGGATGGTTTTGTTTTGGTTTATGTTTTGTTTTTCCTTGTTTTTCCTAAGAAGACGCCAATGTAAAAAAAAAAAAAAACCTCTCAGAAAAGCATCTAATCTGGTCTGAGACAGACAGATAGATGCTCAGAATTGACAGCTTCATTATTTTTAGCAGAAGAGGTGTCCGCTCCCCCTTCAGTACAAGCGTGTAAATGCCCCCCCTTGTCTTGAAGCTGTGAAGCCGCCTTGTTTTTGGTTCCGCCCGCTTGTCTTTTGAAGGTGGGCATTAGCATGATCTGGGTGCCAGGGCTGAGAGATAGAGCTGGCGACAGGGAAAAGATGCTTTGATTTAGGATTTGCATATTAATAGCCTTAACACAGGAACAGGAAGTTTGAGGCAGGCGTAGGGAGGGAAATTCTTTTCAGGAGCACATACGACCTGCTGTGGCACGTAAAGGAAACTCCGCTGGTTCGTCGCCAGCTATGTTTGAATCTCAGACATAAAGGGATGCCCTGCTACAGTAACTATTTAGACCGTAGTGAGGGTGAGTCAATTAAAGCCAGAAAACAAGAGAAGGACGCTGTCTTCTCTCCTCCACTGACTGGACTGATTCATTCACTCTCTCCACTGGATGAGAAGTCATTAGATGCTGAACAGAGGAGTGATTCATCTGTGCTGACTCGATGTTGGCAAATAGCTCTAAAGAGATGTATGCCAGCAGAGACATGTATAAATGTTGTATAAAAATCCCTGTAGTTATGTAAAAATGTTGTATGGCTTAGTATTTAATCAGGTGCCTCTGAGTGGCCATTTAAAGGATTAGTTCACTTTCAAATAAAATTTTCCTGATAATTTACTCACCCCCATGTCATCCAAGATGTTCATGTCTTTCTTTCTTCAGTCGAAAAGAAATGAAGGTTTTTGATGAAAACATTCCAGGATTATTCTCCTTAAAGTGGACTTCAATGGACTCCAAACCGTTGAAGGTCAAAATTACAGTTTCAGTGCAGCTTCAAAGAGCTTTAAACGACACCAGACGAGGAATAAGAGTCTTATCTAGCAAAACGATCAATCATTTAAAAAAAAAAAAAGTAAATGTACAGTGTGTGCAGAATTATTAGGCAAGTTGATTTTCTGATCATATTTTTTTCCCAAGCACATTTTACCAATTCCAATCCACATCAATCTTAATAACTACTATTAATATTGTTTTTAATCATTTATAAGTGATATATAATTGTTCATGAAGGCTGGAAATGAAAAATGCCTTATATTTAGGTGTGCAGAATTATTAGGCAGGTTTTCTTTTACAGGCAAAATGAGCCAAAAAAGAGATTTAACTCAGACTGAAAAGTCAAAAATTATTAAAGACTCATGAGAAGGATGCAATACTAATGCAATATTAGAAATTGCAAAGTTAAAGCATGACCAAGGGACAGCAAAATGCTCATTGGGTCAGCGGGGTCAGACAAAAACAGGTGGAAAAGAAAAGACACATGTTAACTGCAAAATAATTAAGAATTAAGGTGAAGAATTAAGTGTGAAACCATCAGGAACCCTTTAGTCTCCAGCGCCACCATTTTCCAGAACTGCAACCTACCTGGAGTCTCCAGAAGTGCAAGGTGTCAGGATCTCAGAGACTTAGGTTAGCTAAAGAATCCTAAAAAATGACCCGCACTTGATAAGAATCACAAGCTGAAGTGTTATAAAATACATGAAGACTGGGTTTTTATAGGCCTTATAAACAGACAGCTTGAGAGTGACTCCTGAAGGACCAGCACCACATCCTCTTGTACCACTGTTTGAAGAATTTATCTTCCAGAATCTGGCAGTAAGTTTTGGAAGATCATTTTTAGTCCATCTCTGCAAGACGGACATTTCAGGATAAGAGATGGACTAAAAGTGAACTCCCACACCTTACTGCCAGATTCTGGATAAATTCTTCAAACAGTGGTACAAGAGGATGTGGTGCTGGTCCTTCAGGAGTCACTCTCAAGCTGTCTGTCTATAAGGCCTATAAAAACCCAGTCTTCATGTATTTTATAACACTTCAGCTTGTGATTCTTATTAAGTGCGGGTCATTTTTTAGGATTCTTTAGCTAACCTAAGTCTCTGAGATCCTGACACCTTGCACTTCTGGAGACTCCAGGTAGGTTGCAGTTCTGGAAAATGGTGGCGCTGGAGACTAAAGGGTTCCTGATGGTTTCACACTTAATTCTTCACCTTAATTCTTAATTATTTTGCAGTTAACATGTGTCTTTTCTTTTCCACCTGTTTTTGTCTGACCCCGCTGACCCAATGAGCATTTTGCTGTCCCTTGGTCATGCTTTAACTTTGCAATTTCTAGTATTGCATTAGTATTGCATCCTTCTCATGAGTATTTAATAATTTTTGACTTTTCAGTCTGAGTTAAATCTCTTTTTTGGCTCATTTTGCCTGTAAAAGAAAACCTGCCTAATAATTCTGCACACCTGAATATAAGGCATTTTTCATTTCCAGCCTTCATGAACAATTATATATCACTTATAAATGATTAAAAACAATATTAATAGTAGTTATTAAGATTGATGTGGATTGGAATTGGTAAAATGTGCTTGGGAAAAAAATATGATCAGAAAATCAACTTGCCTAATAATTCTGCACACACTGTATATGCTTTATATAAACAAATGATCGCCTTCCAAGTGCTTCCGCCAAAACCGCACTTTCGTATTCTACAAAAAGCTTACGCTGTATGTCCTACGCCTTCCCGGTTTTGGCGGAAGCATTAGGAAGGTGATCATTTGTTTATATAAAGCGCATACATTTACATTTTTTTCAAAAATGACTGATCATTTCGCTAGATAAGACCCTTATTCCTCGTCTGGTATTGTTTAAAGCTCTTTGAAGCTGCACTGAAACTGTAATTTTGACCTTCAGCCGTTTGGAGGCCATTGAAGTCCACTATAAGGAGAATAATCCTGGAAGGTTGTCATCAAAAACCTTTGCTGTGTCTCATTTCATTTAATTTCGAAGGCTGCATCCTCAAGAGGACGAATCCTGTGAAGGATGCGGTATATGGAGTGTCCTTAGTCAGAATTAAACGAGACATCCTTTGTAAGACACCCAGGCAGGAAAGGAAACAGGAAGTATATCGTTGCTATGCCAACGCACTCACAGCAGCCGTTGCGCTCTCAGCAAATGAATGAAAATTATTAATAAATTTGTATGTAATTTGAAAAGAAAATGTATTTACATGTTTTATTTTGGTTAATGCTTGAGGAGCTGGCTTATGTACAACAGATATCTGTTACGGAGACAAAGGAGGAGGATATTAGGAAGAACAAAGTTTTAAACAAAAACAAGCTTGAAACTACTTACATTTAAACACATCTTCACTTGTACATTTGTCGACGGCGCCATTTATTTATTATTTATTTTAAAATAAATGACGGTTGTTAACAGCGACGCAAAGAATTGTGGGCTATCTGCAGCAGCGAAGGATACACCTCATGCATCCTCTGAATTCCTGTGAAAGAAGGACGCATTCCAAGGTCGCGTTCGGAGAGTCCTACTTACTTTTCTGAAACGATACAGCCTCAGTGACGTATGCAACCTTCGAATGCGACCTCCGGAGGACGCAGCCTTTGGAATGAGACACAGCTCTTAATTTCTTTTCGACTGAAGAAAGAAAGACATGGACATTTTGGATGACATGGGGGTGAGTAAATTATCAGGAAAATTTTATTTGAAAGTGAACTAATCCTTTAAGGGTTAGTTCACCCTTAAATAAAGCTTCCCTCATGTCATTCTAAATGTGTCTGCTGAAATTTTAAAGAATCTTCTCATGGCTCTTTTCCATAAAACGAAAAGATTTTGTTTTCATGCCACTGGCGAATGTCTCATACAGGTTTGGAACGACATAAATGATGACTGAATTTCCTTTCTTTCTTTCTTTTTGTCCAACTATCCCTTTAGAGTTTACTCACCCTTTGTTGCCATGTCATGTCTCCAGCTTAGAGAAACATTTTTCTTTTATCACGGGAGAAAATGTGTATTTGATGTTTCATTACTGATTTGTTTTTGTGGTAACATTCAGAGTAAAATATACATGTGTCTGTGTGTTTTCTCAGTGTGTATCAGCTCTGGTTCAGCCGCTTGGTGTGTGTGCAGAATACCTCAACTCCGGCCTGGTGCAGGTGAGTGTTTCTTCTCACACACATCCGTTACACGGATCCCTGGATTACTTGATTCTGATTGGTCAGAAGTTTATTTGGGTATTTTTTTTGGTAACACTTTACTTGAAGGGGTGTGCATAAGACTGACATGACACCTTCATAATCTTGACATGATACGTGTCATGAATATGAAGGAGGTTTTATGCATGTTTATGACAACTGTCATTAAGTGTCATTCACTCAATTATGTCATTTTTAATGCAAAGATGACATTGTTTTAGATGTCTTTGTTACGACAACTTGACATAAACCAATACATCATAACCTGTCAGTGTCTTTGTCATGACAACTTGACATGAGCAAAACATCATAACCTGTCATAAACATGACATAGCAGATTAATTATCAAACTTAAAAAACTACTTAGCTTTATGGGTTAACATTACATTACATTATTTTGGTAACACTTCAGTATAGGGAACACATATATAAACGATTAACTATGACTTTTCCCTCAATAAACTCTTAATTTACTGTTAATTATAGTATAGTTAATTGTTAGGTTTAGGTATTGGGTAGGATTAAGAATGTAGAATAAGATCATGCAGATTAAGGCATTAATATGTGCTTTATAAGTACTAATAAACAGCCAATATTTTAGCCATATGAATGCTAATAGTAATAAGCAACTAGTTAAAAGACTCTAAAATAAAGTGTTACCATTATTTTATAACAGTGTCATCTTTTTTACGAAATTTGAAATTGTCTATTATCTGACCTTCTGTTGGAGGAAACTTAAAAAAACAAAAAACAAAAACAAAAAAAACATAAAATGAAAACTATTCATGACGCTGTTATAAAATTATTTGTCAGAGTATTGTCACTTAATGACATTTTAATGACAAGTTCAATTTGTACCACTGTACTTGAGCTCAAGATACATATTCATGACACTGTTATAATGGCCTCATGACAGCCAATGTCAAAACCAACCACATGACAGTTTAATGCAATGTTAACCCATAAAGCTAAATAATGTCAAATTGTCATGACAAAGACACTGACAGGTTATGATGTATTGGTTTATGTCAAGTTGTCATAACTCGGACATCTCAAACAATGTCATCTTTGCATTAAAAATGACATAACTGAGCGAATGACAATTAATGATTGTCATAAACATTCATAAAACCTCCTTCATATTCATGACATGTATCATGTCATGATTATGAAGGTGTCATGTCAGTCTTATGCACACCCCTTCAAGTAAAGTGTTACCTTTTTTTTTTTTTTTTTTTTTTATCTAGTTCCACTAGTTTTTTTTTTTTTTTTTTTTTTTTTTAGATATGCTAGTTGTGCTAATTAAAAAATCTCTGTAGTTTAACTAGTTATTTGTAAAACATCTTTGGCTGTTTTTTAAGAATAATTAAAAAATGCCTTGTCAGAAATGCATCTAATCTGGTCAGACAGACAAACAGACAGATGTGAAATAGATAGATTTCATGTAATGTTCGGCTGACTGTACATTCCTTACTTTCCTATCAAGTATAGTTGAACCTTACAGATATTCTTTATATAGTCAGGTTTACCTGTTGTTAATGACATAGTTTTGAAAATGATATTGAATCATAAAGAATACATTTGAATGAACATGTTTTAGAACAATGGTTATCAGAGAAATTTCAAGGACACTGTCATGTGACCTTCACCTTAAAGTTGGTTTTGTTGTATTTTGTAGCCCATGCTGGACCCAGTCATCCATAAGATGATAACATACGTGCAGAACTTGGAGGAGAAAGACCTGAAAGACAAGGTGAGGAACCTGCAGGCTTTATTCACTTTGGTGTGCAGCAGTGTGAGATTTTCACAGCTTTAAAGCTGGATATAAAAAAATAAAATAAATAAATAAATAAAAATGTAAGTGTTGTGGCTGAGTTACACTATCAAAATAGCTAGTAACACAGTAACATTGACCTGACCAATGGCGTGAGTTTGGTGCGGGACTATCTGCTTGACTGACCAGTGACGGATGGGCAAGTGCTTGGGAGACGCGTTTGAAAGCAATAGTGTTGTTTAATGTTGTCCAAAGTACTGACTTCGTTACCAAGTCGGTACTGAAATTTAAAAAATGTGACGATACCAGCATTTCTTTTGGGCGCTGTTGAGCAGATTCTTAATCCTCTGGAGTCTGAGGCTGATTTGGGGCCTGGAGAAGTTTTGACATGCCCTGACATTTGTGCTTTTTTCAGTTGTTCATAAACATATTAATGGAAAAAGTGTCATTACACTGTATTCAGCACAAACTAGGCTACCATAATATGTGAGGAACATGTATGTACATGTTTGTGTTTTTGAAGGAATAACGTTTATGCGTGGTTATTGAAAAAACAAAAAACTTAAGTCACTGAAATAAGGCCAAAAAAAGTATAGTAAATCTGTGTTTACAATACTTTAGGGTATTGGAGGTTGTAAACTGGAGTTTTTGCTTCAAAATTATGTAAGAATTATGCTGCCTACTCCTTCATATAAAACAATATATTGATTTAGTTTTTGTAAGACACTTTTTGCCAAGAGAAACAGTATGCGTGGAGGCGTGAATCACCACTGAATAATGGGCCATTCTCACCTGAGAAGACAAAAGAATTGGATAGTAATGAGCTGAAATGACTTGCATATTAATGAGGCATTTCAGTCAGGTAGGCTGTGAAAAAAACCTTCTGTGATGTCTCAAGCTCATCATGATATATGAAACATACAGAAAAATATTATTACAATATAAAGTAATGGTTTTATATTATACTTTAAAATATAATGTATTTCTGTGATGCAAAGAGTCTGAATATAGGCTTTTAGTTTAAAAGCATGCACATTTGGAGAAATATTGGATTCTCATATGCTTATGTCAATTTTCTATACAGAGGAGTGTATACAAATAAAAGAAGATATTCTATAGTTTCAATTGAAATATTACTTATGTCTCTATGACAAAAAATGACGGAGTATTTTAAATCTGTTTTGCTGCAATGTGAAAAAAACCCTGCAAAACGCGCCGGCGCGTTTTCAGACCTCAGACCCTCTGATTGGCCATTGTGTTCACGCGCTCAACAGATATGTCTGTGATTGGCTACAATGATGAATTAAAAAAACTGTAAATAGATCAATGACATCTTTGACTTTCATCTTTGAATTTAAAAAAAATATGACAATACCAGCATTTTCCCCTAGCTCTTCATCGAGCACTCACACAGAGTTTGAAAGCAGGCACCTATAAGCGGATATATTAAGGATCTGCTGATAGACGCCTGCTTTCAAACGCTCCGTGTGCATATGTGTAAGCGCTCGGTGAAGAGCTAGGGGAAAATGCTGGTATTGTCACACTTTTTTTTTAAATTTCAGTACCGACTTGGTACATTTGTTGAGAAAAATTAATTTCAATGTTGCTTATTTGCCCTGGTTTTGCTGTATTCTTCTGGTTGTTTACAGTATCATGTTTTAAATCTATGAAAATTATCATCCTGTTTTAAATTTCTGTAATGGACGACTTTAACTCCCTCCTTGTTGTTTCTCTCGTTTTATGTTCGTCTCTTTCTCTCTAAAGCGTTTGGTGAGTATTCCAGAGCTCTTGTCGGCCATTAAGCTCCTCTGCATGCGTTTCCAGCGGGAGCTGGTGAACGTCGTGGATGACCTTCGGCTGGACATCCTGCTCCGAATGCTCAAGACGCCCCACTTCAGTGCCAAGATGAACTCCCTCAAAGAGGTTCAAATTCCTTTCTCCTTTCTAGTGCTTAAAGTTCAAGCCTGAGTTCTTCCCTCATGTCGACGGCTCTGTGCTCTTATAGGTCACAAAACTCATCGAGGAAAGCACAGTATCCAAGACTGTGAAGAATGCCATCGACACAGACCGACTCCTGGATTGGCTTGTAGAAAACTCAGTCCTGTCAATAGCTTTGGAAGGTAAGAAGTTCCCTGATCCAGTTTAACATATTAATACTTAATCTCATATCAAACCCATATTGGGCCTGTTAATCTTCTCCGCTTTCATGGTGGTTTACCACTCAGGGGGAAAAAAAATAAAGAAAACATATCAAAATCACTTATTTGATATGCAAGGAGGTTAGCAATCACATGGAGGACATTAACATATTAATGTCTTAAGGGTACAGCCTATTTAAAAAGTGTCAGAGAGAAGGTGGAAAATGCTCATCTAATAATGTAATTATAACTTTATAAGTGAATGCTACAGTAAATATTGCTACAGAAGCATAGAATACAGTCCCTTATAGGAATTAGTTCACTTCAGAATTCAAATTTCCTGATAATTTACTCACCCCCATGTCATCCAAGATGTTTATGTCTTTCTTTCTTCAATGGAAAAGAAATGAGGGAAACATTCCAGGATTTTTTTCCATATAGTGGACTTCAACCGTTACCAGTGGGTTGAAGGTCCAAATTGCAGTTGAAATGCAGCATCAAAGAGCTCTACACGATCCCAGATGAGGAATAAGGGTCTTATCTAGAGAAACAATTGGTCATTAAAAAAAAAAAAGTACAAATTTTATACTTTTTAATCACAAATGCTCATCTTGCACTGCTCTGTGATGTGCCACACATTATGTAATCATGTTGGAAAGGTCACACGTGACGTAGGTGGAAGGACCGAGCAAGTGTTTACAAAGCAGTGTTAATTTCGTTAATGAAAACTATGATGAAAAATGTTCGTTGACGACCTTTTTTTCCATAACTAAGACTAGACAAAGAGAGACGATCATTAAACGATAATAAATGACTAAATCAACACATGTAGTATCATTGACGAAAAAAGATGAGACTGAAATGTGGCTAAAAGACTAAAACTTGACCAAAATCACTTTTTTGAAATCACTTTTTGTTTTTGTCGAATAAAGAGACAAAACATTACAGACATTCATGCTTACGGTTGCCAGACTTCCAGAATTTATCAGAGCTTTTGTGTTAAAAGAACACGTTTGAATTAATCTTTGCAATCTGGCAACCACGTGCGCTCTCTCTACACTGAGGAAGAAGTGATCTGAAAACACAGACAAGTAAGCTGGAGTTCAGCGATCTGTATTTGAGATTTTCTATGTGTCATTCAGTCGGTCTATATTGTGCTGCTCGTTTGCTGACTAAATCTGCGACAAAAGTGAAGGCTGATATCCAGCAGTGGCTCTCAAACTGACGTACATGAACAAAATGCTGAGTTTTGCCACTCATTTAATTCTACTCAACCTTGAAATAACATTAAAACTGAGCATGTATTTCTAGCATGTAAAATGCCGTAAACACATGACATTCAATCAAATTACCTCATCTTTCACGGTCAAAACTGACTGCATCCACACAAACCAGCAAATCGTGCTACATTTGTGCTGTTCTCGACAATAAAAGTGGGGATTTAGCCCTTATACCAGCTTGAAGAACAAAGACAGAGATTTAAGATTAAAATTCTTCGATACAATCATATTATACCAGCAAGAATGCAGTGTTTCCCGAATATTGATTTTATACAACAGTTCAACAAACAAAAGGCTAATATTAAGTGATGTACATTTTAAACAGCATTGTCAGTATTTTTGCTCTATTTTGCAACAAAAGCCACAGCAGAACTGCAGCACACAAGCTGTTTTGTGAAAGAATCTGCGGCTTTGAACGAATCGTTAGTGATTCAATGACCCATTCATAAATACAGCCGCCAGCTTTGATACTGAAAGAATGAATGACTCGATGATTCACTCATAAGAACAGGTGGTGGTTTTAATGTAATATTTAAAAGTATTACTTCGTTTTTATCAGCATTGTATTTATTGAATACAATTTTTTATTTAAAGCATTATTTATTTTATAAAGGCATTTATAAAGGTAAAAAAAAAAATGCTCAATAAATGTGTCAATACAGCCTGTTACCTTGATTCAAATTTTTCATAAGCTTAAATGAATTGGTCTAAAGAGAAAAATTATAATGACTATTTTGTCTAAAGACTACATATAAAATAGCTATCAAAATGAATGTTGGTAACTGTAGTTTGACTTTTGGTTGACTAAAACTAGACTAAAATATGAAAGACAAAAATGACTAAAATGTGACTGATTAAAGAGCATTTTCGTCTGAAGATAAAGACTAAGACTAAGACTAAATCAAAAATGTCTGCCAAAATTAACACGGTTACAAAGCGAACGTGCAAAGACGAAATCAAACCCATAGACATAAACATCTTGGATGACATGAGGGTGAGTGAATCATCAGGACATCTTAATTCTGAACTGAGCTAATCCTTTAAATAAGGCTCTATGACGTGTCTTGTGTATGTGGACGCTCACACTTTCACACTGAGCGAATCATCTGTGTGTTAAAGTGTTCAGAAGTCAGAGTCTCAAACTGTTGCTTTGTGCCTGAAGTCTTTTCACCTCACCCACTCATTTGTGTCATCATCTCTTTATTCAATTGTCTTTATTTAACACCGCCTCATTGTCTTTTCTCTCTTTGTTCTGTTTGCATTTCTCTTGACACTTTCTTTTTTCTCCGCTCACTTTCTCTTTTGCTCCTCTCTTTCACTTTAATGCTTTTGTTTGGTTTAACTTTCTATTTGCATTCTTCCTTTCATTTTCTCTTGTTTTACTTTCATTTTTCTATGCCAACTTTCTCTTTCACTTGTGCTCTCTTTCTCTTATCGGTCTAAATGCCCTCAGTAAAAGTTCTTTTTATGTGGAATGATGGAATTTGTGGATTTTTTTTTTTTTTTTTTTTACTTTATAAGGAATGTATGATGTTTTTTGATGTATTTATTTTTCATAAAGATTTTGTTTGTTCACACTTTTCCTTTTCAAAGCTTTTGTGTAGTCCTTAGGTTGCTCTTTAAAAACATCAAGCTAAACTTGGAATGTATAAAAGTACTGATTATAAACTTGATGGTAAAAGGGGAATTTTGTTTACATGTCTGTGAGTAAAAGCAAAATATGTTTAAAGTTTTTTTATTATTTATAGATGAATAACTTTAAGAGGGTTTTACATTTGTGAGGAGCTAGTTTCTCATTTTTGAGAGTGCAATGTAAAATGTTTTTTTTTTTGTGAAAATGAATAAAATAAGTAAAATATTTCTCTGTCTCTCTGTGTGTGTGCTGTAGGAAACATTGACCAGGCCCAGTACTGTGATAGAATAAAGGGAATCATTGAGCTGTTGGGCAGTAAGCTCTCATTAGATGAACTCTCCAAAATATGGAAAATACAGGTAAGCTTTTTATAGATATTCATCAACTCCATGCTCCATTAAAGCTGCATGAACTTTTGACATTGATTCTCAGAAATATTCTGCGCAGAAGGCTATAAATGTCATTTGGAATAAGACATAAATGAACAGAGAACAGTTCAATTGGCATCCATCTGCATTCCCATTGATTTTCAGGATGGAAATGAAGCTGTAAACAATCTTGAGATTAAATCATTACACAAAGACTGCATCATTTAGTTTAATTTGATGTACTAAGTGCAGTAACTAATAATATTATATATTTTTTCTTGGAAATGCACGTGACAGTAAAGCACTGAGCTTGAGTTGAGATGCAGATAAAACAGACTTTTATTAACAACAGTAACTTGCAAAAACCTAATTTTTATAGGGAAAAATTTACATATTCTACTCTTAAAGGGATTGTTCACCCAAAAATGAAAATTTGATGTTTATCTGCTTACCCCCAGGGCATCCGAGATGTAGGTGTCTTTGTTTCTTCAGTAGAACACAAATGATGATTTTTATCTCCAACCGTTGCCGTCTGACAGTCTTATAATGCGTCTCAATAGGAACTCCATCTATAAGAGTCAAAAAAACACAACAGACAAATCCAAATGAAACCCTGCGGCTCGTGACGACACATTGACGTCCTAAGACACGAAACGATCAGTTTGTGCGAGAAACCGAACAGTATTTATATCATTTTTTACCTCTAAAACACCACTGTGTCCAGCTGCGTTCAGCATTCGGTTAGTGAGGTCTGATCGTGCTCTGACAACGGAAGTGATGTCGCGCACTCATTGAAGCAAAGCGTGAGACATCACTTCCGTCATCAGAACACGTTTTTTGACCTCACTAACTGAACGCAGTTGGACATAGTGGTGTTTTAGAGGTAAAAAGTGATATAAACACAATGATATATCGCACAAACCGATCGTTTCGTGTCTTAGGACATCAGTGTGTCGTCACGAGCTGCAGGGTTTAATTTGGATTTGTCTGTGCATGTTTTTTTGACTCTTATAGATGGAGTTCCTATTGAGACGCATTACAGACGACAACTGTTGGAGTTAAAAATCATCATTTGTGTTCTATTGAAAAAAAAATTCACCTACATCTTGGATGCGCTGGGGGTAAGCAGATAAACATCAAATTTCCATTTTTGGGTGAACTATCCCTTTAATAAATGTACTGTTGTTCTTCTATAGTATCATACTGAACTGACGACAGCTTCAGTGATTATAGAAGGAGTGCTTTGTCTCAGTTTTTGTTTTTCATGACCCTATGTGACTTCTTACTTTAGTACAAAAAAACTTCAACAAAAACTGATTTTATGATTTGATATTTTATAATGTCTAAAAATAAATGAAAAGAGAAAAAAAAAAAAAAAAAATATATATATATATATATATATATATATATATATATATATATATATATATATATATATATATATATATATATATATATATAGTGGAAATGGTTAATTAGCCAATAAATGCTCCTCTGCCGCCATCTATTAGTTATAGTGGTAATTTTTTTTTTTTTTTTTTATTGAAGTGTTTGTTTGCCACCAAGTGTTAGTTTTCCTACATTTTGAAACTTTTAGTTTTATAAAAGGCGAGAATCTTTGAAGGAAGAACAAATAATGTTTTTGGCCCACACTTTAAAAATAACATTTAAATTGGATCATTTTAAGAGCTTTGAAGTGCTGGAAAAAGTGTGACGCATGTAAAAGTCCTTGAAAAGTGCCTGAATTTCACTCTCAAAAGGTTGTACAAACCCTGAAATGAAAAATTGTAAAAACATTTGACTATTTCTGCCACAATACCAGCATTACTACATTAAATCCATGGTGAATGTTGGTGATTTGTGAAGTGAAAAGTCTTCTATAGCTTGTTTGTTTATGGTACAACGTTTCTCCTGGTTTCACGTCAGCACTGTTTGTTCTGATATCTGTGGTTTATAACAGAAAACTAGATCTCGCAGCGACGTTATTAATACTGTGGAGAGTTCAAATGCTTCCTCACTGTAACTCTCAGTGCTTTGTAGAAACGTTATTGCATGATCGAGATCAAGATCTGAGCTTGTGCTGCGTTGTCTATTATTGGTCCGAGTTGATTAACGGTCAGCGCTGCGCAGCTCAAATTAGAAGCATGGTTTCGTTCTGCTTTCGTTTCATTTGCCGCTTGATGTTTCTCATGTGCAACAGAAATGGCAGCTCCTTTAAGCATTCAGTCGCAGTCTGGAACTAAAATGAAAATGAAAACGAAAGATATGAAAATAAAAATGAATTAAAAATATTAATAAAAAGTAATAGTACATCAAGTTGATACTAAGGGGCTGTTTACACTACACTATTTTCAACTAAAAACATGGAAAGAATTTTGGACAGCGGCACCCAAAAGGCTGTTGTCATGTAAATGAAGGGCCAAAACGCATTTAAAATGTTCTGTTTTTAGTTGAAAACTGTGTCCTGTAAACGGCCCCTAAAATAACAATGGTCTCAAGATCACTTATTATCTTTTGCATGATTTTAACATATTAAAAGGTATTAAAACAAATCTAGTTAGAAAACAAGGCAAAAATAATATTATATCATTTTAATGTAGTATAATATTATGTTGTATTTAATGTTTTATATTGCTCTTTTATTTTAAAATTGCTGTTAAAATTAATTTTATGTAGTTTGGTTATATCTGAGCAAAAAGTTGATGTGTCCTGTTTTGTGTGCAGGCTGGTCAATCCTCCACTGTGATAGAGAACATCCACACCATCATCGCCGCTGCTGCTGTCAAGTTCAACTTTGACCAGCTCAGCCACCTCTTCTTCCTCATACAGAAGGTCTTGTCCATCTTCCTTTGGACTCTTTCATCTTTGTGAAGTGTGTTTTTTGACTGTGCCTTGTGTGTTTTCAGAGCTGGGAGGTCGAGAGTGATCGTGTGAGACAGAAGCTACTGAGTCTGATTGGACGGATCGGCAGGGAGGCTCGCTCTGAGGCAACCACAGGAAAGGTGCGTGTCGTCAGAATTAAACTGCGCGTGTATTTCTGTCCATCACCTGAAAGTTGGGCTTTGATCCTGACTAACTGTCAATAAGCATAAATGCGAAAGGCAGTGATTGATGTAAAATTGTTGAAGCTAGTGAATGTTAATTTTTATTGCACTGCAGTGATTTACAGTTTAGCATTAAGCAATCATTTACTTACATAAAATGTAGGAATATAAATACAGTACAGTCCAAAAGTTTGGAACCACTAAGATTTTTAATGTTTTTAAAAGAAGTTTCGTCTGCTCACAAAGGCTACATTTATTTAATTAAAAATACAGTAAAAAACAGTAATATTGTGAAATATTATTACAATTTAAAATAACTGTGTACTATTTAAATATATTTGACAAAGTAATTTATTCCTGTGATGCAAAGCTGAATTTTCAGCATCATTACTCCAGTCTTCAGTGTCACATGATCCTTCAGAAATCATTCTAATATGCTGATCTGCTGCTCAAGAAACATTTAATGTGTACAATTGTACAAAATATTTGTGTACAATATTTTTTTTTTTCAGGATTATTTGATGAATAGAAAGTTCACAAGAACAGTGTTTATCTGAAATCTAATCTTTTGTAACATTATAAATGTCTTTACTGCCACTTTTGATTGATTTAATGCATCCTTGCTGAATAAAAGTATTCATTTCTTTCATTTCTTTTCAAAAAAATAAAAATAAAAATTCTTACTGACCCCAAACTTTTGAACGGTAGTGTATAATGCTACAGAAGCTTTGTATTTCAGATAAATGCTGTTCTTTTGAACTTTCTATTCATCAAGGAATCCTGAAAAAAAAAAAAGTACACAACTGTTTTCAACATTGATAATAATCAGAAATGTTTCTTGAGCATCAAATCAACATATCAGAATAATTTCTGAAGGATCATGTGACACTGAAGACTGGAGTAATGATGCTGAAAATTCAGCTTTGATCACAGGAATAAATGACATTTTACAATATATTCAAATAGAAAGCAGTTATTTTGAATTGTAATAATATTTCAAAATATTACAGGATTTTTTTGATCAAATATTTGCTTGCTTCGGAGCATGACAAAAAATAAACAGTATCTGTGTGTTTTTTGTGGCTTGTTTGTCAGGTGTTGGAGGTATTGTGGGAGTTGGCACATCTCCCCACCTTACCAACCACTCTAGTGCAGCAGGCCCTGGAAGAACACCTGACCATCCTCAGCGACGCATACGCCGTCAAAGAAACCGTCAAGAGGAACTACATCATCAAGTGCATCGAAGACATCAAGAAGGTGAGCTGATGCCATAATTCTCGAAATTCCAATAATGGACTCAGATTCTAATAGGACTAATAGGAATCTGATGTTTTTTTATGATGCGACTGCTACATTATTATGTTTTTCTGTCATTATGGTAAGTCACTGTCTGGCTTGCTTCTGGTGGTCTGAATTGGAGTGAGAGTCTCTCACACAAATCTCCTGTTCTCCTCCATCTGCTTTGTGCTCCTTCCTGAAAATCCATATTCAGAAGGTTATAGACCGTAAACACACAGAAACGCAATGACACACATTTTTGAGCTTCCTGGCTTCTCTTTCAGGCTAAAATCTGTGCAGTGGGCTATTTTAAGAGCTGATCCTGGGAGTATAAAGGTGTTGTTCTGTCTCTAGTGCTAGATGTATATTTTTGGCACTCTCGTTTCAGCTTGCCTCATCTCACCTCAAACATGCACGCACACACAGGCATTCACTTTGCTCAATCTTTGCGCTTCAGCCTCTGGTGGGATTTGGGAGCAGCGTCTGCCGCATAAACTCTTTAGTGGCGCTCACTGAATACAACTGAAGTTTATCTCTTTAGATGCAAATACAGGAGGATTCAAAGTCTCCCAGCGAGACACAGGTCTCTTTTCTTACTGGCACCTGGGGCAAGAAGAAACCGAGCTCATTGGCTAAAGTAAGAGAAGACCCACCCCTCAAGTTTAACACTGACCAATCATAACTCAACTGAATCTCACATGAACAGAATTTGATTTGCAAACTGATGATTGCCACTTGATTCACAGGGAAGTACTGTATGTGTGTGATTTACAAAGGGAACCTCTAGAGGTTTGATCTTCAAATCCAAATATTAACTAATGCCTTGTTGACCATTGGCTTCAATCATTCTGTTTTTGGATGATTTTAAAGGTTTGGTAATCAGAGACTCTAACCAAAGCCTGGGGTAATGGAGGGGTCAATGACGTGATGCTGATTTCTTTGTTCCTTTTATTAATTTAATTTAATAATAATAATTTAAAAAAAAAAGTTTTTTACGTGTAATAACTTGAATATTTTTTTTGGGGGGTGGGGGGTAAAGTCAAAAATGTCTGGGATTTCTGATATCGCAATGAAGAATAAAGCCTTATTAAAAGACAAACAAGTAGAAAAAACATAAAACAGGAAATTATATCATAAAAAGGACCCCTTCAAAACCGCATGACTCCATGTCAATAAGTCTCTTAAAGGTGCCCTAGAATCAAAAATTGAATTTACCTCAGCATAGTTGAATAACAAGAGTTCAGTACATGGAAAAGACATACGTTGAGTTTCAAACTCCATTGCTTCCTCCTTCTTATGTAACGAAGAACAGGTGAATCTCAACATAACACCGACTGTTACGTAACAGTCGGGATCATTAATATGTACGCCCCCAATATTTGCATATGCCAGCTCATGTTCAAGGCATTAGACAAGGGCAGCCAGTATTAACGTCTGGATCTGTGCACAGCTGAATCATCAGACTAGGTAAGCAAGCAAGAACAATAGCGAAAAATGGCAGATGGAGCAATAATAACTGACATGATCCATGATAACATGATATTTTTAGTGATATTTGTAAATTGTCTTTCTAAATGTTTCGTTAGCATGTTGCTAATGTACTGTTAAATGTGGTTAAAGTTACCATCGTTTCTTACTGTATTCACGGAGACAAGAGTCATCGCTATTTTCATTTTTAAACACTTGCAGTCTGTACAATTCATAAACACAACTTCATTCTTTATAAATCTCTCCAACAGTGTGTAATGTTAGCTTTAGCCACGGAGCATAGCCTCAAACTCACTCAGAATCAAATGTAAAAATAAATACTATATTCACATTATCCGAAGCATGCATGCAGCATGCATGACGAACATCTTGTAAAGATCCATTTGAGGGTTATATTAGCTGTGTGAACTTTGTTTATGCACTGTTTTATAGTTGAGAGCTTGGGGGGTGGGGAGCGTGAGATTTAAAGGGGCCGCAGCCTGAATCAGTGCATAGTTAATGATGCCTCAAAAAAGGCAGTTAAAAAAAATTATTATAAAAAATCTATGGGATATTTTGAGCTGAAACTTCACAGACACATTCAGGGGACACCTTAGACTTATATTACATCTTGTGAAAAAACGTTCTAGGGCACCTTTAAAATATCAGATAAATTAACCATTTTATGACAAAACAAAGTTAGTTCAGGTTGTTAAATGTCATGTGGTGCAACTCTTCATGATATTCATGAATTAATAATTCATGAAATTAGTAATAATTTTTTTTTTTAAAGTTTTGAAAAATAGTTTTTAGTCTCATCCTATGGAGGCTTGTGTCCACCATTAAATGAAAAAAAAAATGTAATTGTGACTTTTTATCTCTTTATAGTTATAAAGTTTTTTATAGTTTATAGTTATAAAGTCGGAATTGCAAAGTAAAAACTTGCAATTACGAGAAAAAAAGAATTGTGAGATTAAAAAGTCACAATTTCCTTTTTTATTTTTTTATTTAGTGGCGGAAATAATCATCCCTTCATTTGTGTGTGTCTGTTCTAGATTGTGTGTCTGTTATAGATTTTGATAATTTTATTATTTAAAAAAATGTATTGTATTTCCCATTGATTTACTATGATGGGTCAAATATACCCGAGGACAGGATCGAGTGCCAATTTATTTATTTATTTATTTTTAAACAACCACAGAAACGCCTAGAATCTAGTCAACTTTTTTGTGTGCATTCCAATTTGTGGTAAAATTAAACAAGGTCTTGTACTGCTCAGATGGGAAAAAAAAAAAAAAAAAAAAACTTTATACTATTTCATTATTTTATTACTTTTTACTTGATGGTTACACCACATGACATTTTAGAGTCATTAAATTGAAAATGATGAGAAGTTTTACTAAACCATTTGAAAGTACATATTTCTACGTCATTGACCCAGATTGAGATTGCACCGTGTGTTATTTTTGATGTCGTTGTGTGTTTATATCTGTGTGTTTGTGCTTGTGTTGTAGTCGTCTCAGCAGACTAACCCTCAGACAGTGTGGGTGGTTCCAGCCTTGCGGCAGCTTCACGAGATTACCCGGTCTTTTATCAAACAGACCTACCAGAAACAAGACAAGGTTGGTTCAGACAGCGTCCAGACGGACCATCTGGCCCTGTTCATTTTTTTACACATCTGGTGCTACGTAATGGCTTTGCATTTATAGTTTGTGTCATCTTCTCTGTTAGAGTATAATCCAAGACCTGAAGAAGAATTTTGAGATAGTGAAGCTGATCACAGGCTCTCTGGTGTCATGTCATCGCTTGGCCGTGTCCGTCGCGGGATCCAATGGTCTTTCTGGGTCCACACTGGTCGATGGACGGTACTCCTATCAGGAGGTACGCAGCCTCATGTCCATTTTCTTTAAGGTCATACTGAGAACTTGATGTTTATATCACAGCTTGATTGATAATTGCCAATAATGATTACCACGATTATTAGAATTTTTGGTACAATACCAAAAAAAAAAAAAATATATATATATATATATATATATATATATATATATATATATATATATATATATATATATATATTTTTTTTTTTTTTTTTAAGAAATGAATACTTTTATTCAGCAAGGATGCATTAAATTGATCAAATGTATAGACTTTCTTTTTAATAAAGAATCCTGAAAAAAATGCATCACGTTTTTCACAAAAATATTAATTGTTGTCAACATTAATAATAATTAGAAATGATTCTTGAGTACCAAATCAGCATATTAGAATGATTTCCCAAAACGGTAGTGTACGTACTTGATAGATATAATAATAAAAAAAATGTATATGATATAAAAAAAAATTAATTACATTTAAAAAGAAGAAAACCATAAAACTTGTGGTTCTCAAACAGGTACATGAAATAAAATATGCACTTTTTTTAGTTATCTACAACATATACAAACATATTTCTAAATGTTTTTTCTGATGCAAGACTTTTATTATGAAAGATGTGCATAAAAGCTGTTGACTCCTCTACAAAGACTTTGCTCCTCTGTCAGACAGAATGCTTATTTCCATTCCAATATGCTACGTTTTCATTCTTTTTCTATGTAAACACTCTAGACAGACATGTTTGGCATTTGCGTTCCCGTCTTTTGCAGTGTGCATGACACGGCGTTCCAAAAAAGCAGCGCTTAAGTTAAAAAGTTAAACTCTAGACCTTGCAGAGTTTTTCCGTTACCAAAAAAAGTACCAAAAAATTCCGTAACTGGTACGTTGTGTGTTAGCTGGGAGGGATTTGCGTGCAGGTATGATGTTAATTCTGTTTATCAGGATCAGTGTCCATATGTTTTATTAACCGTTCATCTTAGTATTGTGTATTTAACCTTAACCCAAAATAGCACCAGTTCTATATTTTTGATGATTGTGGTGGCTCATACCAGCTCACTAACTAGTCTGTGACTGCTGTTTAATAGCCTTACTGTATAATACTGTTTATTCATTAGTGTTAGTGAAATTCTTACAATGTATGTGCATGTTAAATGGGTTGAGAACTATTGATCTGCAGCATATTACATAGTTTTTGATGTTACAAAAGACGATCGACTTCTAGCTTCTAGTTAATTAATACAGAGTAAAGAGTCTAGTAATTCCCTCTGGTTCACAGATGAGTCATATTGTTATTTGACTGAAGAATTAGCACAGGACAGAAATATATTTGTTGACTACAGAAGTGACTCATGTTATGCCTCACATTTAAAAAGAATCCAGAAGAGAAGTGTGGTTTTGACTACCTGATGTTTATCATTTATTTTTTCCACATTTTTCCAGTATTTGGAGGGCCACTTGAAGTTCCTTGCGTTCTTCTTGCAAGAGGCCAGTCTGTACCTGGTCTGGAATAGAGCCAAAGAGATCTGGGAATGCTTAGTGTCCGGCATGGATGTGTGCGAGCTGGATCGAGAGGTGTGGTGATGTTGTTTTTGTTTGTTTGTTTGTTTGTTTGTTTGTTTTTTTTTGCTTTTTTTTTTTGTTGTTGTTGTTTTTTCCTTCGGGGTCTTGGGGGTTGTTTTGCATTTTGTTTGGTTGTGTTTTTTGTTTGGTTTGGTTTGATTTTTGTTTGGTTTTTGTTTTCAATTGCAATCATGCCATTTATACAACTCTGTTTGTGGGTTCTTGAAAAAAAAAAACAGCTAGAGCAACACATGCTTTGGGTTGAATGCTAAATTCCATTGTTTTAAAGGGATAGTTCACCCAAAAATGAAAATTTGATGTTTATCTGCTTACCCCCAGAGCATCCAAGATGTAGGTGTCTTTGTTTCTTCAGTAGAACACAAATTATGATTTTTAACTCCAACCGTTGTTGTCTGTCAGTCAAATAATGCTAGTGGATGGGAACTTCTACAATAACAGTAAATAAAACTTGCTTAGACAAGTCCAAATTAAACCCTGCAGCTTGTGACGACACATTGATGTCCTAAGACACGAAACGATCGGTTTGTGCGAGAAACCGAACAGTATTTATATAATTTTTTACCTCTAATACACCACTATGACCAACGGCATTCATCACTCGATTCGTTTGGTCTGATCGCGCTCTGACAATGGCAGTGATGTCTAGCACTCATTGAAGTATATCCGCGAGACATCACTGCCGCTGTCAGAGCGCGATCAGACCAAACGAATCGAGTGATGAATGCAGTTGGACATAGTGGTGTATTAGAGGTAAAAAATGATATAAATACTGTTCGGTCTCTCACACAAACCGATCGTTTCGTGTCTTAAGACATCAATGTGTCGTCACGAGCCGCAGGGTTTAATTTGGATTTGTCTGTCGTGTTTTATTTACTCTTATAGTCCAAGTTCCCGCTGACTTACATTATACCACTGACAGACGGCAGCGGTTGCAGTTAAAAATCATCATTTGTGTTCTACTGAAGAAACAAAGACACCTACATCTTGGATGCGCTGGGGGTAAGCAGATAAACAAACACATTTTCATTTTTGGGTGAACTATCCCTTTAAGTAATTATTTATGCTAACTTGTTAAATAAAGTATGTTTAATGGCTTTTCAGTTCTGTAGTGTAGAAATTAGGGATGTACCGATATCACTTTTTCCAGAACGTGTCCGATATTTTTAGTACTTGCCGATACCGAGTGCCGATATGTGTATTTTAATTGCATTTTTGATTTTAAAAATATTGGGCAGACAAAGCAAAAGAATATGAATCCGTTTAGTTGGCTTAGCAAATAGATATTTCCTTCAGTTATTTTCATGCCTAATTAAGCCTGTTAAAATGAATTGTAGAAGCTACTGTTACTGTCACTGTTCATATTATTGCTGTGTCATATTTTATCTTTAATTTAATAGCACAGTGAATATTTAGAGCTGCTGCTCCAGCAGGGCTCAAGCAGTCAAGAGCAGAGAGTGATTTTCTCTTTGTCTTTTCCTGTTAGATTAACATTGAGGACAAAGACAGCAGTAGGTTTATTAGGCTGCTGTCACTTTAAGAGCTGCGCTTATCCAACATACTGTTACACACGCCTTTTTTCTCAACTGTTTACATTCACTTAAAACATAACTGGCTATATTTCACAAGGATACTCACCTATACGCCATTTTGACATAATTTTGTGGGAATTTGTTCATTGAAGTGCAAGAAGACATGAAAGAGAACTTGATTTAATAGCATATTCGCGTTTCTATGTTTCTGTCACAAGCACTCTACTGTACACACTGCATGGTGGTATCAGAGCATTTTAATAAATACAAGTACAATACTGGTATCGGTATCAGTGCATCCCTAGTAGAAATTGTTGCATTTTACCAAACTATGTAGTAGTTTTGATGGTGTTCATCTCCCTGCTGTAGATGTGTTTCGAATGGTTCACTAAGGGACAGCATGATCTAGAGAGTGACGTTCAACAGCAGCTCTTTAAAGAGAAGATCCTCAAACTGGAGCCTTATGAGATCACTATGAATGGTAAGATTTCAGCCACAGATATCACTCACCACTTCCACTTAAAACCGCAGCAATTCCACATTAAGTAATAAGTATAGCACCTTGAGGTATTGCATCCTGTACATCTGCAGGAAACCACTGTGGTTACTGTGCTAATTTTACCCTGGCAGAAAAATGCCCTCATTAGCACCGTGCGGTGGAGTTGCATGAAGTGGTATTATGAGTATGTGAGTTTTCTCTGGGTTTCATCAATGTCTTACAGGGTTTAACCTCTTCAAGACCTTCTTTGAGAATGTAAACCTCAGTGACCACCGTCTCAAACGGCAGGGAACACAGCTGGTATGAGATTCCCTGCTTGTTCTCAGTAAAATTGATAGGGAAAATCCAGCATTAATGTCTAGCCTGGCAAATATATATATATAATTGATTTTCTCAGTGTGTGGAGCGATTGGATCTGGCTGGGATGGACTTCATCTGGAGAATTGCGATGGAATCTCCGGACGAGGACATCGCAAATGAAGCCATACAGCTCATCATTACCTACAGCTACATAAACCTCAACCCTAAAATGAAGAAGGTCAGAAACCCTGATTTTTTTCAGTAATCAGTGCACATAGTTTCTCCATAATTCTCTGTTAATAAACCTTTTATTGTGTGTGTATTTTTACAGGACTCAGTATCTCTACATAAGAAATTCATTGCTGACTGCTATAAGAGATTGGAGGTGTGTGTAACAGTGTGAAATGACACTCTCTCCCTCTTCCCTTGTGATGATAATTGTGAAAAAACTCATCCTTATATCACACACAGGCTGCTAGCTCTGCGCTGGGCGGCCCGACCCTCACACATGCTGTTACCCGGGCAACCAAGATGCTGACAGCCACTGCTATGCCAACAGTCGCCACATCAGTGCAATCTCCATCTAGGTATGAGGGCTAGTTTTTAGTTGAGCAGCTTTCAGATTGATGAGATCAACACAGATGTGTGTCCATAGTGTGTGGAAACAACCAGCCTATAATGGTAAAAATCCAATATAAATCGCAATAAATCATAAACAGTCTCTCCAAATGAGCAGTTCTAGATTTCCCCCTACTCTTACACCACTGGTGATGGAATCTGCCTTATTAGCTTAGCTCCTCCCCTAAGTGAGCTGTACACAGTCCGCCATGTTTATTTCCTCGCCATATCATTTCAGCAGCAGCATTCAAGTAAGAAATGTATTCTTATTAAAGCTACTAAAGTTATTCAGTCAAGAGCAGTGAGTGATTTTCTGTTTTTCTTTTGTTGTTTGGTTTATATTAACAGCAGTAGGTACTGTATATTACGCTGCTGTCACTTTAATACACAGATCTAATACACACATGTGATTTCTTTCCCTGTTGTTTACATTCACAGACGTAACCGACTGTGTTTGTGAACTTTGTGTGTATTTGACAGTTTGAATGCCAATAAGACATGTAAGAGAACTTAGAGGACACACCGTCTGACAGACAGCTTTATGTGTGCATGCTTCAGATGTGAAAACCATATATTAGAAGTTTAAACTGTTTAAACACATGCAAATAATTAACTTTCATGGTGACGAAGAACTGCAATGTCACGTGACTGTGACCACGATAGAGATGATAATCAAAACCAAACAGATGTTTTGTTAGTTTTTGGCAGAGTATCTGAGGCATGAGTTATACAGGCTCCGCCCTCTTCTAGAAAACGGGGCGGGGAACAGCAGCTCATTTGCATTTAAAGATACATGCATGAAAACAGCATGTTTTTCCTTCCACTCAAAAATTGGCATTTACAACATGGTATAATAAATGATCTGTGGGGTATTTTGAGCTGAAACTTCATAGACACATTCTGGGGACTCCTGAGACTTATATTACATCTTGTAAAAAGGTGCATAATAGGTTCCCTTTAAGAGTCCAGAGCAAAAACACAAGCAGAATTGTACCAAAGCTGGAGCAGACAGATTTAACTATACAATAATTAACTAAAATATTGTAGTAATTATAATATAAGAATTATAGAAATAAAAAATATTTTGAGAGACACATTGAAAAGACACATTATTGTAGCATAATTGTAAAAAAAAAAAAAAAAGTTTGAGTCAGTTCAGTTGAAATTTTTTTTTTTTTTTTTTTTTTGATCACTAATAGCAGAAAGTCTGGTAACATACCTTTGCAGAATCGCAAATACTCTTTTGTTTTCTTTGTTTTTTTGTATTTGATTTTATTGTGGTTTTTGTTTGTTTGTTTTTTGTTTGGTTTGGTGTATTGTTTTTGTTTTTTTGTTTTGAACAATTCATATCATACATTCAGCTTGTCATTAAGTTGCATCAGACATGGTGCAACATTAAAGTCTTAACTGATCTGAAAGTTGTTCTGATATCATTTGATATCAAGATTGACATTAAAATTAACCCATTGAAATTCATAATCATCTGTCCTTAGGTCCAGTAAACTAGTGATCATTGAGAGACTTCTGTTGTTGGCAGAGCGCTACGTCATCACAATAGAGGTAAGAATTGACACACACACACACACACACACACACACACACACTGGGACATATACACTCATGTTACACACATATGAGAGCAAAACTTTATTAGCTCCTATGATTGTTGCTCTGTTTGAAAGCGCCAGTCATTCTCTGCAAAGAAACCAGCAAGCTGTAGAAGTCAGACAACGTCACTGAACGACAGCTAATTAATTCTCTTAACATGTTAGATAGTGTTCAGACTTGCAGCTGTAGAATGATGGTTGACTGCAATATTCACCGTCTCCCCGTTTCTCCAGCTGTTCAATTCTGTACTGAAATCTGGCATAGAGTGTCGCACCATTTAGCGCATTCAGGAATAATCATCCCAGGACACAGTGATCCGATACGGTGTTGATTCCTGTGTGGCAGACATTTTGACACCCGTTCAGTCTAACAGATGCTAATTGGTCGGTTATTGACAGACATTCGACGTATGAAGTGCTTTTGGACTATAGCACTTTTGTCAAATGTGTGAATTTGAGTAAATCATGTAAAATTAAGCTCAGTAGTTCATTTCTAGCATTCATTACCCCATTCATTGAGATGCTTATTCATGGAAAATTGATTTGAAATGACAAGTTTATTGCTGTAAGATATGAAAGAGCATCTAATGTTAAATTTATGTCAGGAAAGTGGTCCAGTAGCTTTTGTTTAATTCATAATAATATATTTTATATATTATAATAATATTTTATATTATATAATATAATTATTTATTATACACTATTTTTTGAAAGAAATTTCTTATGCTTACTAAGGTTGCATTTATTTGAAAAACAAAAACAGTAATATTGCGAAATGTTGTTACAGTTTAAAACAACTTTTTTCTATTTGAACATATTATAAAGTGTAATTTATTCCTGTGATCAAAGCTGAATTTTCAGCATCATTACTCCAGTCTTCAGTGTCACATGATCCTTCAGAAATCATTTTAATATGGTAAATTGCTGCTCAAGGAATATTTATGATTATTATCAATGTTGAAAACAGCTGCCTAATATTTTTGTGGAATCCGTGATACTTCTTTTTTTCTGGATTTAAAAGATCTACATTTATTTGAAATAGAAGATTACACGTCTTTATTGCCATTTTTGATTAAAATAATGCTTTCTTGTTGAACAAAAGTATTAATTTATTTTTTTTAAATAAAGTAATACTGACCGTAAACTTTTGAACCGCAGTGTATCTTTGAATAAATCTTATAATTTCTGCAAATAATGTCTAAAAAATAGTTTGGAATCTGTAAAGCTTTTATGGCAGTCAACATTTAAATTATTATACATTCACACTGGTTTGAATTGGAAAATGTGTTTCTGGGTCAGAGTGACTCACATTGAACTGCTGGATCTGTTTCAGGACCTGTATTCTGTTCCTCGAACTATTCTACCTCATGGAGCGTCTTTCCACGGCCATCCTGTTACACTTCACATCACTTATGAATCTACCAAAGACACATTCACCTTGGAGGTAACACCACACACACACTTTCTGGAGACAAAACTCCCTTTCCTTCTGGCACTCGCAACACAGACGCACACACTCACGACAGATCGTAAGCAGGGTTGATATAAAGGCTAGACAAACATTCTCCCTATTTGGAGAATAGAGGAACATTGATAGATGGCAGGTGGACGTTTCGGCATGAGACACCGAATGTGATATTCACAAACACAGAGGTCTGTTGTATGATCATTCACTCTGTAGACTCAACCGACTGGCATTTGCTTTGCCTTATTTGAATGTATGAACCAAAATGGCCCTTATGTGTTTGTGTACATGTGAATGTGTGCAGGCCCACAGCAACGAGACTATAGGCAGCATCAGATGGAAGATTGCTGAGCAGCTCAGCTGTCCTGTGGACAATGTGCAGATATTTGCCAATGACAGCATGGTGAGTCAAAACTAACTGTGATCCGTCACAGTCATACCCGAGCGGCGCACAGGTGCCAAACACTCCTACAGCACAGGCCAACGCTGTTTGAGACTGCGGCAGCTATTATGATCGCATGCAGAGCCTTCAGAGAGTTAACAATAAACATTGTATATTCATATTGATTATTGTTAGTGTTATTTTAGTAGTATTTATATAATATTATTGTGTTTATTAAAGTGCCCCTATTGTGCTATTTTAAAGGTTCTTAAAGGGTTAGTTCACCCAAAAATGAAAATTCTGTCATCAATTATTCACCCTCATGTCATTCCAAACCAAAAGACTTTTGTTCATCTTCAGAACACAAATGAAGATCTTATTGATGAAATCTGAGCGATTTCTGTCCCTCTATTGACAGCTACGTGACTAACACTTTGATGCTTAAAAAAGTTCATAAAGCGATTGTAAAACTAATCCATATGAATTGAGTGGTTTAGTCCAAATTTTCTGAAGAGACTCAATCGCTTTATATGATGAACAGATTGAATTTAGACTTTTATTCACATATATACATTGATCAGTGAACATAAACGAAAACTCAACCTATTGCGGAAGCTCAAACGTGCTGCGCAACACGAGAACGAACCTCATTGGTTCTTGCTGAAGCTCAGACATTCACGTAAGCCATAAGGGACTGTTTTTACGAGGATACGAAGTAGGAAGGAAGTAGGAAGGAAGTAGGAAGGAAGTAGGAAGGAAGTAGGAAGGAAGTAGGAAGGAAGTAGGAAGGAAGTAGGAAGGAAGTAGGAAGACAAAGTAGGAGAAAGTAAGACTGGAATTACTAGACTCATTTCAGGCAGTTCAGAATTGGTTCTTTCTTTTGTGAAATTCATCATGCACTTTGATCTTTGAAACTTTGCAGACCTTTTACCAGGGCTCAACGCTAAGGATTTTTTCTACTGGCCCAGTCGGGCCAGTGGTTCAATTTTTAGTTGCCCCGCCAAAATTTTCACTGGCCCAACAACAAAAAATGTATAAAAATAAAAGACAAGAAAATGGGTCTATAAAATAATCATAGTTATTGTTTTCGTTGTCTTTGTTACATTTGACCTCAATAAATAGGTTTATGACACCAAAAGCTACTAGATTAACTTATATTTTAAATATTGTTAGACAAATAAACAGTAAGTAATAAAATAGTAACAAATAATCAAATTACAAGTAAAAGCACAAATAAATACAACAGAACAAACATATAAATCAAATAAATGGTGCTTTTCAAGTTTTTCATGTAGGTTTATTGTAATCTAATGTATAAGTATTAATCTATAGATTAATCTTTATTAAAGTAAAATAAAAATGTTTTTAATGTTGAAAATATAAAACGTTAAATACTGTTATTTGAAATTATTTCTGTTAATGAGCGAATCAGATTCAACCGATTCATTCAAACGGCTGATTCATTCAGGAAGCGTTGCTCAGAGACGCAAAACATTTCTGTGGACTTTTGAACTATTTTCGTTGGCGAAATACAGTGAAACAGACGATTTTGTGTCTTAAATGTAAGTCACTTGATATTAAGTTCTTGTTCATTAAACTGTACGCTGAATAAAATCAATATCACATTTGTAATGCTAATATTTGGAGAAAAACGGTGCTCTTTGTGTAATATTGATAAACTTTATTAAATTATATAAATATGAAATATATACAGGGGCATTTTTGCCCCTTATCTTGAATTCTGGGGGCATTCTAGAGGCATTTTAATAGACTAAATCACGCAGTGAATGCGTACGTTACACCAAATATGCACGAGCACTAGTCTGGCCTATTAGACTATGTCACGTAGTGCATGCGTGTTTTTGTTTGTTTTTTGTAAAGTGAGGGACATACTCAATAATATCAGATCGTTAAATCAACAATTACGATATCATAGATGATATATAACGCACACCTTACAGCACTGGCCCGATCGGGCAAGTGACCGTTCCGTCTACTGTCCCGAGCGTCGTTCACACTGGCCCCGGACCATCGGGCAGTCCTTATTGTCGAACACCGCCTTTTACATTCGCAAACAGCGATATTACACACTTCATGAAAGGTAATATCTGAAAAAAAAAAAGCATAATAGTGGCACTTTAATATTTTCAAATAGCTTTTATTTTCATATTTTCAGTTTTCATTTTCATTTTAGTTTAATATTTTTGTCCTGTGTTTTTGTAATTGTTATTAGGTTTTGTTTTTTTAAAAATATCTCTAAATAGTTTTAATTTATTTTTCAGTTTTAGTTTTATTTCAGTTAGTAATTTTAGTACTTAAATTTCAGTTAGTTACCAAGGCAACATTTCTAAGTTTCATTTAGTTTTTCATCTAATATTTTTGTTTTAATTAAGAATAACACTATTGGCCAAGGAAATGTCATTTTGAAATGATCAGCATCGTCCAGTAACTGCCTGCAGAGGTCTAAGAGCCAGTTTACACCTGGTCACTTCATGTGTCTTTACTGATCGGATAGCTGATCTGATTTGTTAAAACGGTTCCATTTACACTTGGCCACAAAAATGTGTGTCCGCAAATAGAATATAAATTCTTACTTTTAAACGGAGTTCACTTCACTTCAACAAAAACAACAGATGTCAGCTGCATTTTATTTATCATCAGCTAATTTCAAGATCAAAGACAGCAATAGGAGAGAGAGTGGCATCAGCACTGGTAAGATCATTTAGTCTCACTACTTTTAATAAAAATGATTGTGTTTTGAGAGTCTGCGTTTGCAATTGTGGCAGTTTGCGTGTCGGCTTGCTGATGAGATACTCGGCTATTCCTTTGCAGCAATGTGTGTTGCAGTAGCGCCGTCATATCTGGCTATAACACATTTTGGGAGGAGTAAAATTTAGATGCACTTACATCAGTTTTGTCTGGAATGCGTCTCAGATCACCTCCTGTAGTGGTTTGAATGATCAGATTGAAATCCGTTTCGGAGGGCATTTACACCTGGTCTTTTCACGATCGGATAGATATCCAATCAGAGAAAATACATGGAGTGACCAGGTGTAAACAGACCCTCAAACTTCAGAGTGCTCATTTTTTGTGGTCAAATGTTTAATGAATTGTTAAATGTGCATTCCAGCTGACGATGAATCGTGACCAGAAGCTGTTGAATCAGCTGGGTTTCTCTGATGAGCAGAGTCTGACAGTGAAGAGCTCAGGAACAGGCACTCCGTCAGGCAGTTCAGCGGACAGCTCGGCCTCGGCCAGCTCCAGCAGCAGCGGGGTCTTCAACTCAGCGTACGCTCTGGAGCAGGTACGTACACACACTGATCTGACAACTCACACTTTGCTGGTACTTATTGGATCAAGTACACTGTAATGGTACCAGTACACACTTGTTTACATCATATGCTAAATTTTGTATTTTGTAAAAATGTTTTGGAAAGAAGTAGGGCTATCACCGACTAAAGATTTTTCTAGCCAACTATTAGTCATTCATTTAAGCCATTTGTCAACTAATTGCACATTTATATTAACTGAATTATAATTAATTTAATTATATATTAAATATAAACAGAGGAGAATACTAAACTATAATGATCATTTAAAATACATATAGGCATACAGCCTATTCCGGGTTAAAGCTTGCCACAAAGCACCGGCAAAAGTAATGATTATGAATGTGACGGGGAAAAAAATGGCAAGGAGACATTTTAATAATTTATTAATAAACTAGTGTTTTCTGAGTCTGTGTCCTCTGCAGAGATGAAGTTGATGATGCTGACTCTCATCTCTATAGTATAGTGAATATACACCTATAGAGAAATGCACCTTTCATATGGATTACATAAGCAGAGAGCATTTATTTTCGACGTTTCAAGCTTTCTATAGATATATTTCTCATGTCTGTGAGGCAAGTATACATTGAGTTTCGGTTCATTTTTGTGACACGCTCCAGTTCAGGGAGATTGAGACGGCAGAACGCGCATCCTGTTTGTTTTCTTTATTTTAAAAAGGCACAGTGGTTTCTTTCCAGTTTCGAATGATGTCTTACTCTTATCTGTATGACCAAAAATAACTGAGTATTTTAAATGGTTTCAGCTGTTATCAGGAAAAAATGATCGCGCCGGCGCCTCCATGTCTTGCAGTAAAGCGCGCTATACTTCAGCTTCCACACTCCGCACAAACGCTTGGATATGTGCCTAAAAATAGCGCACATTTATCTAGGTTAACGTTAGAGCGAACAGCCATGTAAAGTTGCTACTACTAGTCAACTATTAGGGGACTTCCCTAATTACTCCAGTCTTCAGTGTCACATGATCCTTCAGAAATCATTCTGATATGCTGATTTGCTGCTCAAGAAACATTTCTCATTAATGCCAATGTAGAAAACAGTCGTGCTGCTTAATATATTTGTGGAAACCGTGATACATTTTTTTTCCTGGATTCTTTGATGAATAGAAAGTTCAAAAGAGCAACATTTATTTTAAATAGAAATCTTTTGTAACATTATAAATTGCTGTATTTTCATGTTTGATCAATTTAATATGTTCTTGCCAAATAAAAGTATTAATTTCTTTCTTTAAAACTTGCAAAAAAAAAAACAGTTGTGTATTTATCAAACTCGTGTGTGATTGCAGGAGAAATCTCTTCCTGGTGTGGTCATGGCGTTGGTGTGTAATGTCTTTGAGATGCTTTATCAGCTTGCTAACTTGGAGGAACCCAGGTAAACAACCCACAACAACTGCTAGTTATCCTATTATTTATCTGAAGGGTTAGTTCTCCCAAAAATGAAAATTCTATCATTAATTACTCACCCTCATGTCGTTCCACACCCGTAATACCTTCGTTCATCTTCAGAACACAAATTAAGATATTTTTGATGAAATTCAATGGCTCAGTGAGGCCTCTATTCAAAGCAATGACATTTCCTCTCTCAAGATCCATAAAGGTACTAAAAACATATTTAAACCAGTTCATGTGAGTACAGTGGTTCAATATTAATATTATAAAGCGACGAGAATGGCATACAGAAAGTATTCTCTTCGCTTTATAATATTAAGGTAGAGCCACTGAAATTTTAAATATGTTTTTAGTACCTTTATGGATCTTGAGAGAGGAAATGTCATTGCTGTGAATGTAGGCCTCACTGAGCCATCGGATTTAATCAAAATATCTTAATTTGTGTTCCGAAGATTAACGAAGGTCTTACGGGTGTGGAACGACATGAGGGTGAGTAATAAATTACATTATTTTCATTTTTGGGTGAACTAACCCTTTAAATTCTGTCATTATTTGCTCATCATCATGTTGTTTCAAACCAGTATGCTGTTTTTTCTTTATTCTTGTATTGTTGATTTTCGCTTCACAGATGAACCCTTTCGCTTTGCTGGCATATATTGTATTTTGTGATTTCAGTTGACTTGTAATGACTGTGTGGCCATCTTGTTCCTATCCAGAATAACTTTGCGTGTGAGGAAGTTGTTGCTGCTTATCCCGACTGACCCCGAGGTGCAGGACGCCCTCGATAACTTTGTGCCAAAAGAGTCTAGCGTCTGGAGTCACCAGGTAATGCCTCTCCATGACTTTGGATAAAATTGGATAATGTTTCTCATGTTCTTAAAAATGCATTGATCTAATGACTGTTTTATTGTTTATATATATATATATATATTGTAGACAAATATACACTACCATTCAAAAGTTTGGGGTCGATATGATTTTTATTTTTTTTACTTTTTTTTTTTACTTTTTTTTAATTTTTTTTTTTTGGAAAGAAGTCTCTTCTGCTCGCCAAGGCTGCATTTATTTGATCAAACATACAGTAAAAACAGTAATATTGTGAAATATTTTTATAATTTAAAATAACTGTTTTCTATTAGTTTGTTTTAATGTAATTTATTCCTGTGATGCAAAACTGTATTTTCAGCATCATTACTCCAGTCTTCAGTCACATGATCCTTCAGAAATCATTCTAATATGATGGTTTACTGCTCAATGCTGCTTAATATTTTTGTCGAAACAGTGATACATTTTTTTACAGAATACTTTGATGAACAGAAAGTAAAAAAAAAACAGCATTTAATTAAAATAGAAATCTTTTGTTACATTATAAATGTTTTTACTGTCACTTTTGATCAATTTACTTACCCTGTGCCCTTGCTGATATTTTCCTTAAAAAATTGTATTGACCTCAAACTTTGGTAGTGTGTAGCTTTGATTTGTTTAACATTTTGTGCCCGATACATAACATGATTATAATTATGGAAATTATTTAATAGTTTTGAGGAGTTCTCAGATGTGGAACATTGTAATAGTAAAGAATGAGTAGGTGTGACTGGTAGTTTAGGTGAAATAGTGGCTGGGTGACTCAGCATTTTGAGAGCTGTAACAGTCATGTGACAGTGTTTTTGTTTTTAGCAGGATGCACACAGAAGACAGTGCTCTCTAGCAGACAGTAAATAACTTCTCTCTCTGTCTCATCAGAAAACTCTGTTTACACTGGGGTCCGGTTCTCAGGCCTCGAAGTCTCCGTCTCTGTCCAGTAAACAGCAGCACCAGCAGAGTGCAGCATCTATCCTGGAGTCTCTGTTTCGTTCTTCTGCCCCGGGCATGTCTACATTCAGAGTGCTCTATAACCTGGAGGTTTGTCATGCATTTCTCATGTTTAAAGGATTAGTTCACTTCAGAATTACATTTTCCCGATAATTTACTCACCCCCATGTCATCCAAGATGTTTATATCTTTCTTTCTTCAGTCTAAAAGAATTTAAGGTTTTTGAGGAAAACATTCCAGGATTTTTCTCCATATAGTGGACTTCACTGGGGTTCAACGGGTTGAAGGTCCAAATGTCAGTTTCAGTGCAGCTTCAAAGAGCTCTACATGATCCCAGACGAGGAATAAGAGTCTTATCTAGCGAAACAATCTGTCATTTTCTAAAAAATATAAAAATGTATGTACTTTTTAACCACAAATGCTCATCTTGCACTGCTCGGTGATGTGCCACGCATCATGAAAGGTCACACGTGACAGGCGAAAGTACTGAGTGTCTACAAAGCGAACGTGCAAAGACTAAGTCAAACGCTTTTTACAAAAAAAGGTAAAACAATGCTGTCGAACGGTACTTCCACCTACATCACCTGTGGCCTTTCCAACATGATTATGTAATGCGTGGCACATCAGTTTACTAGATAAGACTCTTAGTCCTCGTCTGGGATCATGTAGAGCTCTTTGAAGCTGCACTGAAACTGACATTTGCACCTTCAATCTGTTGAACCCCAGTGAAGTCCACTATATGGAGAAAAATCCTGGAGTGTTTTCCTCAAAAACATTTCCTCATTTCTTTTTCGGATGACATGGGGGTGAGTAAATTATCAGGAAATTTAAATTCTGAAGTGAACTAATCCTTTAAGTTATAATACTCCATTTTCATGTGCAGAGACGATATGTATGTCATAGGCTGATTACCCAGAACAGTGTGAATGTGTCTCTGTGGCACTTTCTAAACATTGCTATGTTTTTCTGTTTGTTTGAATAGTCCAACAACATTTGGATGAATCAATGTCATGCGTTTAAGTGCAGGATTGAACCATTCAGTCATTCCTCTCAGTGTTTGCACACATTATAGTGTTGATTGCATGTGTCAAGTACAATCATTCAACCCTGTTACCAAAGTTATTATTCAAAGAAATTATCGAACACAAATGTTTGCGTTTATCAAATATTAAAAACCAACGTTTTTAAGACCCTACTGATTAACAGCTTAATCTTCAGCCCTGTTGCAAATCATAATATTATGATTTCTGAAGGACCATGTGACACTGAAGACTGGAAAAATTCAGCTTATATTTTTATGATTATATATTTATACAAACCATATAGAAAATTGGTTAAAAATAAAAAAATTCTTGTAAAGGGAAAAAAGCACACTCTCTCACTTATGCACTCACCTCCATCCGTTCTCTTAGGTGTTGAGCTCCAAGCTGATGCCCACATCTGATGATGAAATGGCGAAGACCAGTGTCAAATCTTTCTGTGAGAACTTCCTCAAAGCAGGAGGTCTCAGGTAGCCGTCTGCTTTTTACCCACTTTTCCTCTGCATGTTGATAATTATGCAGTCTAAATGTGTCTGTATATTTTAATCATTAATTATCTCAGCGGCACGTTGTCTCTCTCTCTGTCTCAGTCTGGTGGTTAACGTCATGCAGAGAGACTCCATCCCCTCCGAGGTGGACTACGAGACCAGACAGGGAGTCTATTCCATCTGCCTGCAGCTGGCCAGGTGCAGTCTCATTTATCAGTCTGGCTGTCTTCTCGTTCCTATTTTTCTATTTTGTGTCGTACTTTTCTCTTTTTTTCTCTAGCCCTGAGTAAGATTCGGTTTTTTACGCGCACGCTAGCTTACGCGCACAGTCGAACGCCGCCGTTCAATGCATTTTTGAACAATCTCTTACAACCCATGTAAATATATTTGTATTCTTTCATGCTAGAGTTGTACAAATAAGGATACTTTCTAACCTCTTCGCACAATCTCTCGTCTATATAGGCCTCCATTGTCACTGTAGCTTTCGTGCGTTCTGGTCTGTTCTGTTTATGCAGTTTTTCTTCGACTACCTTGTGAATCGACGCCCCCAAGTACGCTGACCTTTTGTACATGTAAAAAGTGAACTTTGGGCTTCTCTGAAAACACCTCTCCAGATGATAGGCAGCATAATAATATTGCTTTAAAAACGCTTGTGTTCTTTTCAGGTCATTTTTGTCATGTATGAAAAATAAAAACTGTTAAATCCCATAGATTTCTCTTTTTTTTTTTTTATGCGTTTTGGCCATTCGTTTACACGATAACAGCGTTTTGGGGGCCTTAAAACACAAACTTTTGAAAACTGTTTTTAAATTGCAAGTTTTTGAAAATGCTATTGTTATCGTCTCTGTGTAAACTGCAAAAATATGAATTTGTGAAAACGGTGACTCCTTGCTTATGTGTATTATGTGTTCAGTCTATAGGTGTGTAGTGTTTCTTTACAAAGTGACATTGCCATCTACTGGCCTGGCAGCAGAATACAGCATTTTTAGTTGTTGTTGCAGATCCATGTGAACGGGATTGTTTTGACAACGTTGTCGTCTTTATGCAAAAAGCATTTGCGTTTTTAATTAGGGCTGCGATTAATCGTTTGCAAAATAAAAGTCTGTGTTACGTAATATATGTGTGTGTTCTGTGTATATTAATTATGTATATATAAATAAATGCACATACATGTATATATTTAAGAAAAAAATTATATTTATATATAAAATATTTATATTTATATGTAATCTAAAATATAAATAAATATGTATATTTATTTATACATGTATATATTTTTTTAATTTATACATGTATGTGCATGTATTTATATATGCATAATTATTATACACAGAACACACACATATATGACATAAACACAGACTTTTATTTTGCAAACGATTAATTGCGATTAATCGTTGTGCAGCCGTATTTTTAATATATCGTTGTTCTTGTTGTTTAAATGTACTCTAAGACTGTTACATCTAGATGAAAACATGACTCATTTTTGAGCCAAACATAATGGGTGTAATTTTATAAATAGTCAGCAGGGGTTAAAGCATACCTCATTCCGAAGACATGGCTTAATTTGAAAGGTGAAAGAAACCGACAAGACAGAACAACAACAAACTTGACAAGCACTTGTGTGAGGGGGTAAAGAGATTCCTGAAACTCTAATTTATATGAGTGCACAGACATTTTTAGGAATTATGGAGAGAAATAGCACAAAATTTTCTAGTGCGCATTTGTCAGATACCAGTGTTCACGCACGCTGTATGCATTGGCTGTATGCATACACTGTTCACGTCAAAGCTGAAGAATGCATTTGGCTTTAGCGTTCATTTAAGTACTTGCACTTTGTCTCCCCCTGTAGGTTCCTGCTGGTAGGGCAGGCTATGCCTAGTATACTCGACGAAGAGTTGAGCAAGGACGGTCTAGACACTCTGTCCTCTCGGCCGTTCCGTAACGCCGGGCGGCAGAGCGGCCGGCAGCTCTCCGTCTGTGGAACTCCGGAAAAATCCTCCTACAGGCAGGTGTCCATGTCTGACAGATCCTCCATCAGAGTAGAAGAAATCATCCCGGCCGCCCGTGTTGCCATACAGGTGCGTAAGAGCATCCAGTGCTCTCTTAGTTTTCTAAATTATTTTTTCCTTGCCATATATGACTTGTCTGGTTTGTTGTTTCAGACGATGGAGGTGGGAGATTTCACATCCACAGTGGCGTGTTTCATGAGACTCACCTGGGCGGCGGCCGCAGGCCGATTGGATCTAGTTGGCAACAGCCAGCCGATCAGAGAGACCACTAACTCGCTTCTCCCGCTGGGCGTACGCAGCAGGGTCAGCAGCACAGGTGAGGCTCTGATCGGTCCAAAGTTTGGAATAATCAAGATTTTTTTAAATGTTTTTGAAAGAAGTTTCTTTTCCTGTGTTCATCAAGGCTGCATTTATTTGATCAAAAATACAGTAAAACAGCAATTGTTAAATATTATTATAATTTATACGATATTTTTTCGATTTTATTATATTTTAAAATATAATAAAATAAAAAAATAAAAATTGTATGAATTGTAATAATATTTCACAATTTTTGATCAAATAAATGCAGCCTTGGTGAGTATAAGTGACTTCTATTCCAAACTTTCAACTGGTAGTGCATACATCTGTCTTTCAATCTTTGCATCGCTCTCATTGTTCTTGTGTGTTTGTGTGTTTCAGGAAGTAACTGCAGCTCTGGCAGTGAGGGAGAGATCACCACATTACAAGCTGGCATATGCGTCAAACAGCTGTGTGTGTCCATCAAAGACACTATTATCGCACGAGAAGCGCTCTCGTTACTTGTCACATGCCTTCAGCTACGCTCCCAACAGCTATGTAAGAAAAACAGCACACTCATATGCTAAAGAAAAGTCAGCAAAAATTAAAACGCTTAGGGAATCACTTTATTTCTTGTTCTTTTTCAAGCTTCATTTTACAGTCTGCCTTCTGTGAATGATTTCATCATTGATATTCTGCTGGGCTCATCCAGTGGAGAGGTCAGTGCCTGCTTTAAAGTCCTGACTAAATCAAGCTTGTCTTATTAAGAATGACTTCTGAGTCCAGATGTCCTTTCACAGATCCGACGTGTGGCGTGTGATCAGCTGTACACTCTCAGTCAGTCAGACACCTCTGCGTACCCTGATCTTCAGAAGCCCAACCTCTTCCTGCTGAAGGTGGTTCTGACAGCTCAACTTCCTCTCTGGTCTCCTACCAGCATCATGAGGGGCATTAACCAAAGGTCCGACACACGAAACATGCCTGATTTCTTCTCTTTTAGGAGAACAGTTTAACCATTTGTGACAAATGAGACCTAAACAAAATTGCTGAAATTAAATGATCAAGCACAGATTGTTTCTGTAACAGTCCCACAAAGTAAAGATATTGTGTAAACTTCATAAAGCTGTGAAATGATGAATATCTACTAAAATGATGATCATATTTTTAGGTTGCTTTCACAATGCACAGAGTATTTTGACCTGAGGTGCCAACTACTGGACGACCTGACCAGTGAGTTTCTTCCTTATTTTCAATAGAAATATATTCCACAAATAAGATGTATTTTCTAATTATTCACATAATTTTTGTTATAATACATAGTTAACTGTAGTAAAATCTATTTTTAATGTTTAACTAATTACCAAAAACATTTAGCTTCCTCCCACACTTTGACTTGCAACCCTGTTACCACATGATTTTTCCCTCTGTTACACAAAAATGTAACATTCTTTAAAATTGTGACACATGAAGTAACATCATGTGTACAGCATTAGAAGAAAACAATCAAAGAAACAGATTCCGTTTTCTATTGTAGTGTTGACTGCATTCATCAGTCTCACTCTTCAACCCTGTTACCCAAGTTAGTGGGTTATTAGAAAATGCAGACAAATATGTATTTACTGTTTAATCTATAGGAAATGTAATTTTATCAAGAGCTTAATTAACATTTGGCTAGTCGATACTGATTTAGGCTACATTTGCAACCCTATTACCCCTTCTCCCTTATACAATTAATACAATTAATGTTCACCAAGGCTGCATTTATTTGATTTGAATACAGTAAAAATTGTAATATTGTGAAATATTATTACAATTTAAAATGTCATTTATTCCTGTGATCAAAGCTGAATTTTCAGCATCTCCAGTCTTCAGTGTCACATGATCCTTCAGAAATCATTCTAATATGCTGATTTGATGCTCAAGAAACATTACTTATTATTATCAGTGTTGAAAACAGTTGTGCTGCTTTTTTTTTGTGGAAACCATGATACATTTCTACGGAAGAGGATTAGGGCCAAGCAATAATAAAAAAATAAAACCATCTCGAGATTAAAGTTGTTAAATTTCAAGAAAAAACTTGTTAAATTTCAAGAAAAAGGTCAAAATAAAATGTCATAATGTCAATAAAGTCATTAAATTACGAGAAAAAAGTCGTTAAATTACGAGAAAATATTTGTTAAATTATGAGAAAAAAGTCGTTAAATTATGAATTTGTTCTCATAATCTAACAACTTTTTTTCTCCTAATTTAATTAGTTTATTCTCAACATTTTATTTTGACTTTTTTCTCGAAATTTAACAAGTTTTTTTCTCGAAATTTAACAACTTTAATCTCGAGATGGTTTTATTTTTTTATTATTGCTTGGCCCTAATCCTCTTCCGTACATTTCTTTCAGGATTCTTTGATGAATAGAAAGTTCAATGAACAGCATTTATTTGGAATAGAAATAGTTTAACAAAGTTTTTACTGTCAGTTTTGATCAATTTAATGCATCTCTCTCACACAAATATAATTTTTAAACTGTATTTATAAATTTGTTAATAAGGTTACATAGGGCTGGGTATTGACACAAATTTCATGATTCCATTCTATTTCGTTTCACAAGCTTGCGATTCGATATTATTTTGAATATATCAAGTACAGCACATCAAATTTTCTCTAAGGAAAAAATTAATCATTCAACTAATGCTGTAAACTGTACATGGGAATTAGTTGGTACTACATTAATGTAATGTTGAAGGTCAAAATTAACTGCACTTAAATTACACTCAAGGGAATTTTTCATAATAATAATAAAGTTATAATGCTAATTTACAATTACATAATTATATTTTTACTCCAATTAGTTTTTTGAAATATAAACATTTAAATGGTGATTTATTTAAACATGCAATAAATATTGAAGAACATTAAAAATTATGAGTATGTAATATGGTGCATATATTTAGCAAAATGCTCCTCTCTAGAGTAAATTTTTCTAGCTGACTAACAAGTTTATGGTCACTTAATATGGTTTTTGGAGGTAAATGTGAAGTAATTTTCTCATAATAAAATGGGCAGAATTTGACATCTGAGATTTGGTTTCATATCAAAAGTAACAAAGCACAAAACTTATTGTGGTTTATTGGATGGGAAGCGCGCTACAATGTTCCGTTCATTCATCAACTGAAAACAGGATAAGACTAATTGATTCTTAGGATTTAAGAATCAATATCAGTTTGTAAAAATGAGAATTGATTAAAATTGAGAAATATTTATTTTTTACCCAGCCCTAAGGTTGCAAATATTGCAAACTTCATATTGAAAGCTCATTAAATATATTTATTTTGGCTTTCTGAGATGAGAATGTTAAACACCTCCCCTCACCATTTGCTCAGCCCTGTTTTGTTTCATTTTACTGTATGTGGAAAGCTCCAAATGTAACTTTTTGTGAGTGTCCTTTGCTTTAGTTCTGTTTAAGGATTTTTTGAATCCTTTGGAAAAGCTCAGCTCCATGTGTTTCATATTCTCAGCATCAGAAATGGAGCAGCTTCAGATCGGCCCGGCGGCCATGCTGGAGGATGAGATCAGCTGGCTTGATAATTTCGAGCCCACTTGGACCAACGAGCTGGAGACCAGCGAGGCAGACAACATCCTGCTGGCCGGACACCTGCGCCTCATTAAAACCCTGCTGTCCCTCTGCGGCAGTGAGAAAGAGCAGTTTGGTCAGCCACTTTTCCGATTATTTTGACAGCATGATTTGATGCATATGGAGATTCGGATGTGGAGTAAAATGTTTTTTCATGTTAATGTGCTGCAGGTCCTTCTCTGATCCAGCAGCTGTTGGACGACTTCCTGTTCAGAGCGTCTCGAATCATCCTGAACAGTGACAGCTCATCTAGCACTACGGCGTCTATCCACGACTTTCACCCAAAGTAAGATGAAAGGCATACATTCACCCACATTAACATGTAACTCGCTCAAATTGCATTTAGCATTTGTGCGTGTGTGTCTCAGGTGCAGTACGGTCAGCAGTCGTCTGGCGGCGTACGAGGTGCTGGTCATGTTGGCTGACAGCTCTCTAACTAACCTGCAACTCATCACTAAAGAACTGCTGTCCATGCACCATCAGTCTGACCCATCCCTCACCAAAGAGTTCGACGTGAGTCCCCTCATCAGCCTCGCTGTCCTTCTGGCTTTTAATGAATTTTGCAACATCGACACCGTTATTGAACTGAATTGAATTAACATTGTATGGAAGCTTGTTTCCACCATGGGATAAAAAAATAAAACAGGGAATTTTATCTCACAATTGACTTTCTTTATCACAATTGCAAGTTTATATCTCACAATTATGAGAAAAAATTGTGAGTTTAAAAACTGCAATTTTAAGTTTATATCTAAAATGTCAGAATTATGAGATATAAACTTGAAATTGCAAGAAAAAAGTCAGAATTGCGATCTCACAATTTTTATATCTCATACTTCTGTCTTTATATCTCGCAATTCTGACTTTACATCTAAACTTAGAATTGCGGGGAGAAAAAGTCAAAATTGTGAGATATAAACTTGCAATTGCAAGAAAAAAGTCCGAATTGCGATCTCGCAATTTTTATATCTCGTAGTTCTGACTTAATACTCAATTCTGACTTTATATCACGCAATCCTGACTTTATTTCATGCAATTCTGACTTTATTTCTCCCAATTCTGACTATTTCTCCCAATTCTGACTTTATTTCTCCCAGTTCTGACTTTATTTCTCCCAGTTCTGACTTTATACTCAATTCTGACTTTATTTCTCCTAATTCTGACTCTATTTCTCCCAATTCTGACTTTATTTCTCCCAATTCTGACTTTATACTCAATTCTGACTTTATTTCTCCCAGTTCTGACTTTATGCTGAATTCTGACTTTATTTCGCCTAATTCTGACTCTATTTCTCCCAATTCTGACTTTATTTCTCCCAATTCTGACTTTATACTCAATTCTGACTTTATTTCTCCCAATTCTGACTTTATACTCAATTCTGACTTTATTTCTCCCAATTCTGACTCTATTTCTCCCAATTCTGACTTTATACTCAATTCTGACTTTATACTCAATTCTGACTTTATACTCAATTCTGACTCTATTTCTCCCAATTCTGACTTTATACTCAATTCTGACTTTATACTCAATTCTGACTTTATTTCTCCCAATTCTGACTTTATTTCTCCCAATTCTGACTTTATTTCTCCCAATTCTGACTTTATACTCAATTCTGACTTTATATCACGCAACTCTGACTTTATTTCATGCAATTCTGACTTTATTTCTCCCAATTCTGACTATTTCTCCCAATTCTGACTTTATTTCTCCCAGTTCTGACTTTATTTCTCCCAGTTCTGACTTTATACTCAATTCTGACTTTATTTCTCCTAATTCTGACTCTATTTCTCCCAATTATGACTTTATTTCTCCCAATTCTGACTTTATACTCAATTCTGACTTTATTTCTCCCAGTTCTGACTTTATGCTGAATTCTGACTTTATTTCGCCTAATTCTGACTCTATTTCTCCCAATTCTGACTTTATTTCTCCCAATTCTGACTTTATACTCAATTCTGACTTTATTTCTCCCAATTCTGACTTTATACTCAATTCTGACTTTATACTCAATTCTGACTTTATTTCTCCCAATTCTGACTCTATTTCTCCCAATTCTGACTTTATACTCAATTCTGACTTTATACTCAATTCTGACTTTATTTCTCCCAATTCTGACTTTATACTCAATTCTGACTTTATACTCAATTCTGACTTTATTTCTCCCAATTCTGACTTTATTTCTCCCAATTCTGACTTTATACTCAATTCTGACTTTATATCACGCAACTCTGACTTTATTTCATGCAATTCTGACTTTATTTCTGCCAATTCTGACTATATTTCTCCCAATTCTGACTTTATTTCTCCCAATTCTGACTTTATACTCAATTCTGACTTTATATCACGCAACTCTGACTTTATTTCATGCAATTCTGACTTTATTTCTGCCAATTCTGACTTTATTTCTCCCAATTCTGACTTTATACTCAATTCTGACTATTTTTCCCAATTCTGACTTTTTCTCCCAATTCTGACTTTATACTCAATTCTGACTTTATTTCTCCTAATTCTGACTTTATTTCTCCCAATACTGACTTTATATGCAATTCTGACTTTATTTCTGCCAATTCTGACTATTTCTCCCAATTCTGACTTTATTTCTCCCAATTCTGACTTTATACTCAATTCTGACTATTTTTCCCAATTCTGACTTTATTTCTCCCAATTCTGACTTTATACTCAATTCTGACTTTATTTCTCCTAATTCTGACTTTATTTCTCCCAATACTGACTAGGGCTGGGCGATATATCGCATGCGATTGTCACGCGCATTTCGTCAGTAAAGCCGGTTCCCTGATTACCGCTAAATCACCATCACCTGCTTTCAAATGGAGCAGCATTTAATAGACAGAGCCGTAGATCACTGATAAGCTACGCAATATTGCGTTCATATCGCAGATGAATCGCCTTCGATAATGAACGCGATATTGCGTAGCTTATCAGTGAACTATGGCTTAAATGCCGCTCCATTTGAAAGCAGGTGATGGCGATTTAGCGGTAATCAGGGAACCGGCTTTACTGACGAAATGCGCGTGACAATTGCATGCGATATATCGCCCAGCCCTAATACTGACTTTATTTCTGCCAATTCTGACTATTTCTCCCAATTCTGACTTTATTTCTCCCAATTCTGACTTTATGCTCAATTCTGACTTTATGCTCAATTCTGACTTTATGCTCAATTCTGACTTTATACTCAATTCTGACTTTATATCATGCAACTCTGACTTTATTTCATGTAATTCTGACTTTATTTCTCCCAATTCTTACTTTATTTCATGCAATTCTGACTTTATTTCTCCCAATTCTGACTTTATACTCGATTCTGACTTTACATCACACAATTCTGACTTTATTTCTCCTAATTCTGACTTTATTTCTCCCAATACTGACTTTATACGCAATTCTGACTTTATTTCTGCCAATTCTGACTATTTTTCCCAATTCTGACTTTATTTCTCCCAATTCTGACTTTATACTCAATTCTGACTTTATACTCAATTCTGACTTTATTTCTCCTAATTCTGACTTTATTTCTCCCAATACTGACTTTATACGCAATTCTGACTTTATTTCTCCCAATACTGACTTTATATGCAATTCTGACTTTATTTCTGCCAATACTGACTTTATACACAATTCTGACTTTATTTCTCCCAATACTGACTTTATACACAATTCTGACTTTATTTCTCCCAATACTGACTTTATACGCAATTCTGACTTTATTTCTCCTAATACTGACTTTATACACAATTCTGACTTTATTTCTGCCAATACTGACTATTTCTCCCAATTCTGACTTTATTTCTCCCAATACTGACTTTATACACAATTCTGACTTTATTTCTCCCAATACTGACTTTATACACAATTCTGACTTTATTTCTCCCAATACTGACTTTATACGCAATTCTGACTTTATTTCTCCTAATACTGACTTTATACTCAATTCTGACTATTTCTCCCAATTCTGACTTTATTTCTGCCAATTCTGACTTTATTTCTCCCAATTCTGACTTTATACTCAATTCTGACTATTTTTCCCAATTCTGACTTTATTTCTCCTAATACTGACTTTATACTCAATTCTGACTTTATTTATCCCAATTCTGATTTTATTTCACGCAATTCTGACTTTACATCTAAACCTATAATTGTAGGGTAAAAGGTCAGAATTGTGAGATAAAAAGTCATAATTATGTTTTTTATTTTTTTATTCCATGGCAGAAACAAGCTTCCATAACACTGAACTGACACGAGCTGACACTATTGTCTTTTTAGAGCTGCTTTACAGCAGAATTTTAATTTTTTTCGTAATTGATGAAGTTTGCACTGATTGTTATTTTCCTTTTCCTTTACTTTCCTGCTTTGTACAAAGCGCTAAACTGTATAAAAAAAGGACTTGACTTGAGCTTTGGAGAAAAAAGGACTGAATTTTAATTGTTCCATTCTACTATAAGAAGCCTGTACAACAGATGTACTTGCATTAATTTCTGTCATTGTGTGTGTGGTCAGTATCTTCCTCCCGTAGACAGTCGCTCTGTCTCTGGGTTTGTGGGGCTGAAGAACGGAGGTGCGACCTGCTATATGAATGCAGTGTTCCAGCAGCTCTACATGCAGCCTGGTCTGCCTGAGGTAAACTCTATTATCACTAGTGTACGGTTAGCACAATCTCTCTCCACTAGGTGACGCCCTAACCTAATAGTAGTAGGAGTGAACTGGAGGAAGTGTTTATTGCTGTCTAACTCCAGATTGTGGTTAAACAATGGATGATTTTTTGTATGTGTCATTATAGTTTGTTTTATTGTTTAATTTCTTTGTATTTTCTTGACAAATGCTTCTTTTTGCTTTTTAGTTTTAGTATAGTTCTTTGACATTAGTGCCTCAAGTTGTTCCATTAGCTTATGATAAGACGTACACTAAGCTGCATCATACTCAAAAAAAATAAAATAAAATCAGCAACACTACATACTGCAGGGAATGCTTCAATATTTATCAATAGTCAGACTTGACAGATGAATTAAATCAGACCAGTATTAGACTAGAAATATTTAAACATTGCATTTTTGATGCAATTCCATTTAGTTTTCTTTCTTATTGTTTCACACATGTATAGTTTCAGTTTAGTTTTCATTCTTTAATTCTTTTACAGTCTCCCAACATTCTATTCATCAAAGAGTAAAAACAAAAGTATCACGGGTCCCACAAAAATATTAAGCAGCAACATTGATAATAATGAGAAATGTTTCTTAGCAAATCGTCATATTAGAATGATTTCTAAGTAATGATGCTGAAAATTCAGCTTGATGAATACATCAGATGAATAAATGACATTTTAAAATATATTAAAATAGAAAACAGTTCTTTTAATTTTTTGTCTTCATAATAGGTTTTGCTAAGAATATTAACCTTTGTGTGTGTGTGTGTGTGTGTGTGTGTGTGTGTGTGTGCGTTGTAGGCTGTCTTGTCAATTGAAGATGACACTGAAAACCCAGAGGAGAGTGTGTTCTGCCAGGTTCAGTCTCTGTTTGGTCACCTGATGGAGAGCAAACTGCAGTACTACGTACCTGAGAACTTCTGGAAGGTGAGATCCACCTTTATGATCCACATGCATAAATGCAACTGAGTTTGGAATAGATGCTGTCAAACGTCTGAAATACTGCAGAGAATTTTTTGATGTCGGATAATAAACTACTTTTATTTGATCCGTAGTTGATTAGATACACTATACACAGTCTGATGACAAATCATCAGAATTAAGAGCAAGTGTTTGATCATTCTCATCACATGGTTATTGTCTTGATGCAGATCTTTAAGATGTGGAATAAAGAATTATATGTGCGAGAACAGCAGGATGCCTACGAGTTCTTCACCAGTCTGGTGGATCAGCTTGATGAACATCTGAAGGTACAGCTCACATGATGTCCCCTGCATACTCAAGAGTACATCCACAGTCTGAAGTGTTGTAATTCTCCTAATGTCTCCCTTATAGAAAATCGGTCGAGAGCAGATCTTCAAGAACACCTTCCAGGGCATTTTCTCTGATCAGAAGATATGCAAAGACTGCCCTCACAGGTGAGCCTTAAAGAAGCAGTCATTGTTTGCTCACCCACACCCATATTCTGATGGGGGTTTTTTTCCAAGTAGTCTTCTTAATAACTGTGGCTTAAATTCATGTTTGGTTACGGTTTGTAGGTATGAGCGTGAGGAGACGTTCATGGCTCTGAACTTGGGGGTGACGTCCTGTCAGAGTCTGGAGATCTCTCTCGATCAGTTCGTCAGAGGAGAGGTCCTGGATGGCAGCAATGCTTATTACTGCGAGAAATGTAAAGAGAAGGTACGGTTGGATTTGTTCTCGTTGATAAAGAACCGCAGTGAAATATCTGTATACATATGTGCTCACGCATTTCGTGTTGCAGCGAACCACTGTGAAGCGGACCTGTATAAAGTCTCTGCCCAGTGTGCTGGTCATCCACCTCATGCGATTCGGCTTCGACTGGGAAAGCGGCCGGTCCATCAAATACGACGAGCAGATCAGAGTAAGATTATACGCATCAGCAGCAGATCTGCTCTAGTTCACATGTCATATAGTTTAAAATTAGTTGAAAATAATTAAAAATTCATTTAATCTGTTGATTATTTCTTTATACACTACTGTTTAAAACTTTGCCTCTGGTGCGCTTTGGTCATTTTTCATTGAAATATTTTATGTTCTGGTTTTTCATATTTTTTTATTTCAAGGGAATGGTAGGAAAGTTTTGGCATTTGCTATGTGAACACATACAAAAAAAATCATGGACATGATACGAAAAAAGTTAAATGGTTCTGGAAAAAAAGTCACACTTTTGCTCCTCGTGATCAAAATGAGCGCATTAGAGATGAATGGGAGACGAAATTCATCTAGTGAAAACTTTTGGTACTGCGGCCAAAAAAAATTTTACTGAAAGCTCATTTTTTGAGATATCAAACTCAAATTTTGAACACAACTTGCTTAGACTTCTGGCTTTGATTTTCTTGCAGATGAGAGTAAAACATACAGTATTCCTGAAAATTTCATATTAGAATTGAAATTAGTATTTTTGTGCATTTATCATAACAATATTTTTTTAACATTTTAGAAATAATTTGCCAAGTGTCATCTTTGAAAAGAGATCAAAATTAAGTCTGTGCTCTAAAATTTAAGTTGTAAATTAAATTTTTATGTCTATGCTCAAAAAGTGAATAAATGGATTGTAACTACAGCATAAATATAATTTAGTACCATAAAATCCCCTTAAAATACAAAATTATTAAATAAAAAACATTATAGAACTAAAATATATTACATTCATTTCATTGAAATAAAATTTTAAACTGCATTTATTTGACAGTAAAAACAGCAATATTATGAAATATTAATACAATTTAATATATCTAATTTTCAATTTTACATTTGAGTAAATATGAATTTTCAGCATCATTACTCCAAGTCTGCAATGTCACATGATCCTTCAGAAACCATTCTAATATGCTGATTTGCTGCTCAAGAAACATTTCTGATTAAAAGTAAATAAAAGTATAAAGATCTTTTGAATGCTAGTGTATAATCAATTTGCATCCATTTCAATAATTTGTGTTCACTTTATGTGCTCTTAGTTCCCCTGGGTGCTGAACATGGAGCCGTACACGGTGTCAGGAATGGCCCGTCAGGATTCAAGCGCAGATCACGGAGAGAACGGGAGAGGGGGTGAGGCCGGATCTGGGGGGTCCCCACGGAAAAAGGTCACCATCTCTGAAAACTACGAACTGGTGGGAGTGGTGGTTCACAGCGGACAGGCTCACGCGGGACACTATTACTCGTTCATCAAAGACCGCCGGTAAGGGACAGCGAGAGAGACCTTATCCGTTAATGTGTTTTTTGGGGTGTTCTGGTGTTTACTTACTGGATAGTTTTATCATTCATTAGGCAAAAATCATAAGTCTGATCACTATTCAAAGAATTCCCTGGTTCACCTAGGTATTTGTGAGTTGATGAAAAGATAACGAATTAATTAAATACAAAAATGTCACTTAAAATAAATAATTTTCCATCAAAATAAAATACTACAGAAAGATTAAATATTTTGTTTACCTCCATATCATGTTACCATTAACCAACATCAGATAAAAATGAACATGTGAATATTCCCAGATAGCTTGTGTTTGAACGTGTGTGTGTGTGTATATATATATATATATGTGTGTTTTATATATATATATATATATATATATATATATATATATATATATATATATATATATATATGAAACATGGGCTTAATTTTCCTGGGAGGTCTTTTGCCCCTCTCTGTGTGTATGTATGTATATTTATGGGTCTCTGGGGGGGGCCATGCTTCTGTTTTTGGCAAGTGTTTTTATGAGAGCCTTAAACAGTCCCAGATGCTTGGCAGCATGATGGCGCTTTAAACCAGTGCATTTTTTGAGGGAATGAAGGAATGTTTGAGTGATCACGATGAACTGCAGCAAGATCTGTAACGTGTTTTTCCAACGCTCTCTTCCCTTTTAGGGGTAGTGCACGAGGACGCTGGTATAAGTTTAACGACAATGTCGTGGAAGAGTTTGACATGAACGATGAAACTCTGGAGTATGAGTGTTTTGGAGGAGAATACAGACCCAAAGTTTACGACCAGTGTAAGTTATTAATATTTCTTTAAATCCATATAATTTAATTATGTCAAAAGTACCAGTACGTCAGTACCAAGTCAGTAAAATGAACATTTCTGGTAGTAAAATAAACGGTTCTGGTAGTACCTCCTCTGAACATGAACACAAAATTAGGCCTAAAAATCACTGAATAGCTATAAAATAAATATATAATAACATAAGAATAAAGAATATATAATATAGTAATTAAATAAAATTGTATGGCTTATTATAAAAAGTCTGGATTTTGTTTTCGGGGTCTACTAGAGTAGGTTTTCATGCTTGAATGTTCAAAAAAAACATTATTTTTCACATATTTTACATTGTTGTAAATTATTGTGTGTTCACATGCCATAGCAAACCCCTACCCGGATGTGCGGCGGCGCTACTGGAACGCCTACATGCTGTTCTACCAGCGCATCAGTGACCAGAACTCCCCCGTCCTGCCCAAAAAGAGTCGAGTCAGCATCATGAGGCAGGAGGCAGAGGATCTCTCACTGTGAGTTAGCATCTTACTTCCTCCTGCATCAGTGCTTGAATATGGACAAACCTATTAATGTTCATAATCCTTCATCTCAGGTCAGCCCCGTCCTCTCCGGAGATCTCACCCCAGTCCTCCCCACGGCCTCCCAGAGCCAACAACGACCGCCTCAGCCTGCTCACACGCTTGGTCAAGAAAGGAGAGAAGAAGGGTCTGTTTGTGGAGAAGATGCCCGCCAGGATCTTTCAGGTAGAGATTTTAAGGCCTTTTCACATCTTAAAGGGATAGTTCACCCAAAATTGAAAATTCTGTCATCATTTACTCACCCTCAAGTTGTTTCAAACCTGTATAAATTTCTTTGTTATGTTGAACACAAAGGAAGATATTTTGAAGTATGTGAGAAACGGAACAGTTCTGGGGCACCATTGACTTCCATAGTATTTTTTTTTTTTCCTACTATGGAAGTCAATGGTGCCCCAAAGCAGCCTGGTTACAAACTTCCTTCAAAATGTGTTCAACAGAACAAAGAAATGTATACAGGTTTGGAATAATTTAAGGGTGAGTGAATGATGACAGAATTTTCAATTTTGGGTGAACTATCCCTTTAAGTAATAAAAGAAAGGTTCTGGTTTCAATCAATGTTAAAGGGATAGTTCACCCAAAAATGAAAATTATCCCATGATTTACTCACCCTCAATCCGTCCTAGGAGTATAGTCATCTTCTTTCAGATGAACACAATCAGAGTTATATTAAAAAAATATCCTGGCTCTTCCAAGCTTTATAATGGGAGTTAATGGTAACCAAGATTTTGAAGCCCAAAAAAGTGAATCCATCCATCATAAAAGTAATCCAAACAGCTCCAGGGTGTTAATAAAGGCTTTCTGATGGGAAGCAATGGGTTTTCGTAAGCAAAATATCCATATTTAAAATTTTATGAACTATAACAACTATAATCCTGAATTTAAAAGTTCTCATTTTAGCCTTCTAATTAATGACCGGTGTTTTGTTTTTTGCTCTATCCTCTGCGCTTCCGCGTTCGTCATTACATCATACGTCGGGTCAGAGGTTATGCTTCCGCTGTAAGCAAAATATGGATATTTTTTTCTTACGAATACCCATCACTTTGCTTCAGAAGGCCTTTATTAACCCCCTGAAGCCGTGTGGATTACTTTTATGATGGATGGATGCACTTTTCTAGGCTTCAGAATCGTGAGCGCCATTCACTCCCATTATAAAGCTTGGAAAAGCCAGGATATTTTTTAATATAACTGATTGTGCTCGTCTAAATAAAGTCATATACACCTAGGATGGCTTGAGAGTGAGCAAATTATGGGATCATTTTTATTTTGGGGAGAACTTAAACCTGTAACTTATCTTAACAACACAAAAGAGTAGATGTAAATAATTATGCAAATTATTTAGTATTTCATGCCGAATTTTTGTAATTTTCCAAAAAAGTGTTCCAAATGCTTCCCTTATAAAAATTTGACTTTATTTATCTATTTACTTATTTATTTTGATGCTTCTAAATAAAAAATAAAAAATAAATTTGGATTATCTTTTGGTGCAAAGGTGTTCATAGAGATTTTGTTTTAACAGGCATGTTTCTTCCACTTCAGTAAATCTTGGTACTCTCTGGAAGATTCATCTGAATATCTTTAGGGATAAAATATATAAACGGTTGAGAGAACCACCATGTGTCCTCCTGAAAATATTGTTTTGAGGTATTACAATGTTTTGACATGTTTGACACACTCCTGGTTTTTGGATCTGTAGATGGTGAGAGATGAAAATCTGAAGTTTATGAAGAACAGAGATGTTTACAACGGCGATTACTTCAGCTTCACCCTGTCTCTGGCCTCTGTCAATGCGGTAAACTGAGAATTCATTTGATTATTGCCTCTTCTATAAGCTCTGTATATTCTCTTATATTTCAGCTTTACCTTTTTTTTTTTTTACAGACAAAGTTAAAACATCCGTCTTATCAGGCCATGGCAAAAACCAGCCTGCAGCTGGCTGTCCAGTTCCTCTTCCACACGTACCTGCGCACCAAAAAGAAACTCAGGTGATACGCTACTTTCGTTGCTTAAACTCAAGACTAGTTCCAGTTGTTGTTATTATTGTTAAACTATTAAAAAGACAAGAACTAGTGGTGAAAAATATTTAAATTTCATTATGTATTATATACAATTCTAACAATTTATTCGTCTTCTCTCTCAGAGTGGACACAGAGGAGTGGATTGCTACCGTGGAGGTTCTGTTGTCCAAGAGTAGCGAGGCGTGTCAGTGGATGGTTCAGTACCTGGTGGCACCTGAAGGACGGGAGATCATCAAGTGAGCATCATATCCATCATCCTCTGCACACACATTGGCAATAGAATCGCCATTGGCTAGTAAACATTTCAGTTACTCAATCGCTAATGAGTGAAATCTAACAATTTGTTAGCCAGTGGCTAATAAATAGTCGCCTAGTGCAAAATTTAGTCAGATGTGCGAGTGATTTACTCGCAGTGTAGAGGGTTAATGATATAAGCAAAATACACTGACACCAAAAAATATTTGACTTTAAGCCACACTTAAAGGTACACTGTAATTTATTTATTTTATTTTTTATTTTTTTTCAAAATTTAAATGAGTCTGTACATCATCAGTCCTTCTTCCCAAAACATGTTTTTCTCTTACCCTTCACTATGCTAAATCTCTTGGGAATCACCCGTTTTAACCCTCTGGAGTCTGAGGCTGATTTGGGGCCTGGAGAAGTTTTGACATGCCCTGACATTTGTGCTTTTTTCAGTTGTTCATAAACATATTAATGACACAAGTGTCATTACACTGTATTCAGCACAAACTAGGCTACCATAATATGTGAGGAACATGTGTGTACATGTTTGTGTTTTTGAAGGAATAACGTTTATGCGTGGTTACTGAAAAAACAAAAAACTTAAGTCACTGATATAAGGCCAATAAAAGTATATTAAATCTGTGTTCACAAGACTTTTGGGTATTGAAGGTTGTAGACTAGAGTTTTTGCTTCAAAATTATGTAAAAATTATGCTGACTACTCTTTCATTTATAACAATATACTGATTTAGTTTTTGTAAGACACTTTTTGCCAAGAAACACGGTATGCGAGGAGGCGTGAATCTCCATGAATAATGGCTCATTCTCACCTGTGAAGACAAAAGAATTGAATAGTAATGACCTGAAAAGACTTGCATATTAATGAGGCATTTCAGTCAGGTAGGCTGTGAAAAAAAACTTCTGTGATGTCTCAAGCTCATCATGGTATATGAAACATACAGAAAAATTTTATTACAATATAAAATAATGGTTTTATATTATACTTTAAAATATAATGTATTTCTGTGATGCAAAGAGTCTGAATATAGGCTTTTAGTTTAAAAGCATGCACATTTGGAGAAATATAGGATTCTCATATGTTTATGTCAATTTTCTATACAGAGGAGTTATTTTTTATTTAATATTCATTGTTATCTCTATGAGCGCTGGTGTTTGCAATTCATACTGCAGCCGGAGGGCGCTCTGTGCATTTTAGTCCACAAATTCACCTAAGAAGAAGACGATATTCCATGAATGGTGTTTACCAATTCATACTACAGCCGGAGGGCGCTAAAGAAACAAAAACTCACTTAAAACTTATCAATAGAAGAAAACAAACAGGAATTTACTGAATGTCTTCCAGAGATCGCTAACCATGGCTTTTTCATCCAGATAAACAATTTTCAAGGCAATAAATACACGATTGAGACGATGAATGCATGTGTTGTCTCTGAATTTGCCTGTGAATAGCGCTGGCTCCGTGGGTGTGGCCGCATTAGTGGGTAATGAGCTGAATCACGGACTTCTGACATGGCTCTCTTTTCATACAGATTACATAAACACAGAATGTTTGTTTTCGATTTGACTTGCACGATTTAAAACCTGACATTTCAACGTTTTGTTAGACATAAGTATGAATTTTTTGTGATTAGTATTCACTAAGTTACACTTCATTTTCTGAGAACTATCAGATTGGACTTCGTTCAGAGGGAGATGAGAGATCACGCATCATGTTAGTTTTCTTTATTTTACAAAAAGCACAACATTTTGTTTTTACTCTGAGTGTATACAAATAAAAGGAGATATTCTATAGTTTCAATTGATGTATTACTTATGTCTCTATGACAAAAAATGACAGAGTATTTTAAGTCTGTTTTGCTTTCAATGTGAAAAAAAACCTGCAAAACGCGCCGGCGCGTTTTTAGACCTCAGAGTGTTAAAAAACGCTAAACAGAGGAGAATCTGTTGGCAAAAAGAGAACACAACAGAGCTCAAAATAAAACAAGAATCAACATTGGCAACATTTCAGAGATGGAAGAACTGAGGGATTTGAAATTTTGTAAAAGCGACACAGGGATGGTTTTTATACATTAAAATCTTCATCTAGTCAGCTTGAGATCCTTTCCATCTAAACTGGTTATCTCTTTTTTTGGCTTTTAGTATGAATTTGTTAGCCTTACTGTTATCTATAAGCTAGTGTGCTCCAAAACAATGACAAAATTTGTATTTAAAAGATGTAAGCATTCGAAACTTACAGTCTCTCACTTCCACCAACATGGATCAATGATTTTGATGATATCTCGCTGCACTTCAGCTTTTAATCAGATTTTCTGTCCAATCAAATGCTCTCTTAAATCTAAAGTGTCCCGGTTTAAATATTGTCAACACATTGAATAATGCTGCTCGTTTCAAGGCACTTCAGTGGGCCTTTAAGCCTAGTAGTGAATGTTTTATGAGCATTAAGATAACCATATTCCTCTGGTTCACAAAGCCAAAGCACAACCAAAACGATGTTCTTCTGCAAAATGCGAACATTTTTGTTTTTTAACCACTAGTGGGGCTAAAGTGTACCTATGAAAAATGTATGAATATACAGTGGTGTGAAAAAGTGCTTGCCCCCTTCTGATTTTTTCATTTTTTGCATTTTTGTCACACTTTAATTTTTCAGATCATCAAACAAATTTAAATATGAATCAAATATAACACAAGTAAACACAACATGCAGTTTTTAAATGAAGGTTTTTATTATGAAGGGAAAACAAAATACAAACCCACATGGCCCTGTGTGAAAAAGTGCCTAATAACGGGTTGGGCCACCCTTAGCAGCAACAACTGCAATCAAGCGTTTGCGATAACTTGCAATGAGTCTGTTACAGCGCTGTGGTGGAATTTTGGCCCACTCATCTTTGCAGAATTGTTGTAATTCAGCCACATTGGAGGGTTTTCGAGCATGAACCACCTTTTTAAGGTCATGCCACAGCATCTCAATAGGATTGAGGTCAGGACTTTGACTAGGCCACTCCAAAGTCTTCATTTTATTTTTCTTCAGCCATTCAGAGGTGGACTTGCTGGTGTGTTTTGGATCATTGTCCTGCTGTGGAACCCAAGTTCGTTTCAGCTTGAGGTCACGAACAGATGGCCGGACATTGTCCTTCAGGATTTTTTGGTAGACAGCAGAATTCATGGTTCCATTTATCACAGCAAGTCTTCCAGGTCCTGAAGCAGCAAAACAGCCCCAGACCATCACAATACCACCACCATATTTTATTGTTCGTATGATGTTCTTTTTCTGTTATTTTTATGCCAGATGTAATGGGACACACACCTTCCAAAAAGTTCAACTTTTGTCTCCTCAGTCCACAGAGTATTTTCCCAAAAGTCTTGGGGATCATCAAGATGTTTTCTGGCAAAACTGAGACGAGCCTTTGTTTTGTTTTTTTTTTGTTTTTGTTTTTTTTGCTCAGCAGCGGTTTTCATCTTGCAACTCTGCCAAAGCAGGCCATTTTTGCCCAGTCTCTTTCTTATGGTGGAGTCATGAACATTGATCTTAACTGAGGCAAGTAAGGCCTGCAGTTCTTTGGATGTTGTTGTGGGGTCTTTTATGACCTCTTGGATGAGTCGTTGCTGCGCTCTTGGGGTAATTTTGGTCGGCCGGCCACTCCTGGGAAGGTTCACCACTGTTCCATGTTTTTGCCATTTGTGGATAATGGCTCTCACTGTTCACTGGAGTCCCAAAGCTTTAGAAATGGTTTTATGACCTTTTCCAGACTGATAGATCTCAATTACTTTCTTTCTCATTTCTTTGAATCTCAACATGATGTGTAGCTTTTGAGGATCTTTTGGTCTACTTGACTTTGTCAGGCAGGTCCTATTTAAGTGATTTCTTGATTGCGAACAGGTGTGGCAGTAATCAGGCCTGGGTGTGGCTAGAGAAGCTGAACTCAGGTGTGATAAACCACAGTTATGTTTTAACAGCAGGGGGCAAGCACTTTTTCACACAGGGCCATGGGGGTTTGGATTTTCTTTTCCCTTCATAATAAAAACCTTAATTTAAAAACAACATGTTGTGTTTACTTGTGTTATCATTGATTCATATTTAAATTTGTTTGATCTGAAACATTAAAGTGTGACAAACATGCAAAAAAATAAAAAATCAGGAAGGGGGCAAGCACTTTTTCATACCACTGTATTTGCAATATGTAACAAAATAACAAACCAAGTGCCATTCATTTTAAAGAAATACAGTAGACTTTTAAACTGTCGAAATACGATTTGAGGTCACTGTACATTTAACTTCTGCTAGATGATCTTTTGTACAACTGGTTTCTACCACAAGAAGTAAAAAGAAATGCATGGAAAGCTGTAAATTGTCCCATAAGGGATATTCCCTCACTTTTGTTTTTAGCTAATGCCCAGTTCACCCAAAACCAAAAACACCTGTGTTTGTGTAAGTGTGTGGTCATAATTGTTTTTGCTGAAAATCAATAGCACATGTGCACTATGGAAGGTGGGCCAGTCAGGGGATGTTAATGTGTAGAGCATGTAAACGAGATCTGGGGATTCGCAGCCCTGTTACATGATTGGTGGGTTCGTATGTTAGGATGTTAGGGCTGCCCTGATTATCACTCCACATCACAGCCGAAGCCAGGGAATGTTCTGTACTGTTTTATGATCAAGTTCTGACACACTTCCAGCAAAACAAGCAACCTTTTCCCTTATCAATGGAGACCTGGAGCTATAATTTTACAAAAACTTTCCCCCCTGGAAAGAACAATAGAACTGGCTCTGCACAAAGAGTTTCCACAGAACCTCCCAACCAGCTCAGATATGCCAACATCCAGCATCTCCTACCACACATTCATGCAAAATGTAGAAAACAGGGTCGCATTCACAAAACATTCACAAGTTAATGGTTGAATCTGATGAAGGACATGACTTTCTCTCTCTGTAGGATCTGTCTGTTGGAATGCAGTGTTCGGGAGGTCCGTGTCGTGGTGGCCACCATCCTGGAGAAGACCCTGGAGAGTGCTTTGTACTTCCATGACACTGGGCTGGACTGTCTTTTGGACATGCTGCTTTCTCTGTTGGATAAGGACGTCCCGGACAACTGCAAGAACTGTTCTCAGTACTTCAGCCTCTTCAGTAACTTTGCTCAGAGGGTAAGAACAATGTTAGGGGCACCAGACGGTGTATTTGAAGAACGTTCATGCTGTCCTTTTCCATAAAGAAAATATATATCAAGCTCAGAAAAGAAGCATAAAAGTGGCCCACACAACTTGTGCACTAATATTGTAAAGGTGTGGTCACATTAGCAAAATTTCACATCCACAAAAAAAAAAAAAAAAACAGCATCCATTGTCAATAGTGTAGAGGTGTATGAAGCACTGCTCACAAATAAGACACTTTCAAACCAAGCAGCTTTCTGTTGGTCAGCACAGGGAATTCATTTGACCAACTTGAACATGAGCAAAATCCGCATGGGGAACTTTTTCACCCTTACGAGTAATATCACCAGGCGAACCGTACATGTCTGCACCGCAAAGTCCCCCTGTAGTCAATAATTGTATCCCTTAAAACTCATCTTTGATCACCAAAATGGCATATTTAAACCTTTTTTCCTGTGTAAATAATTTCTTCATGCCTTAAAATAGCTTGAATGTAACTCTACACCCTTGCTTCATGTAGTATACACAGATCTATGAATATGCAAACTACCCCCGCCTCCACTCACTCACACCAGCTTAGAGATCCACTTGCTCAACTTTACTGTAGTAAATGCTACACAGTGGCAAGTGGAAATACTGGTTTAATTCAGCCATATATGTTTGAACTAGAAACTGATTTAAAAGAAGTGGAAGAGTGAATCCAACCGTCTCCATTGACTTAGTATTGCGTGAAGCTGCCTCCTTGTTGTTTCTGACTTGTAACAAAAACAGAACAATGTCTAAACACTGCTATGTGACAGGGTGTACAGCAAACAAACCCCTTAAAAAACCCATAACTAAGTGTTTATAAGCTACCAGACCGTAAAAGCCAGCCTTTAAGGAGAAAAAAGTGGATACAGGCAATAAGACGTGGAGCATCAGCAGTAAGAATGGGTAAATTTTGGGATCAGTATATGGGGTTAAATTCCCGCCTAAAGTATAGCGCTCACGGATCAAAAAAATTAAGTGTGAATCAAAAATTTAAAAACGCATGTAAAAATATATAATGCAAACTTTAAAGTAGCCATGAGTTGCATTGAAGGGATGCCATCTCCCACGATTGATTGGCTAGAGGAGGAGCTGTCAATCTAGAACTATTGGACCATTGGTGATGCTTAAGCCCTCCCTAATTTACATTAAACTAGAACTGCATCATTTGGAAACGCAAGAGCGGAACATGGAAAGAAGAGCAAAGAGAAAAAAGGCACAAGCATACAAAAGAGTAAAATATGAGCAGAAAATGTAAGAGAGCACAAAGTACAGAGTAATAAAAGCAAGGAAAACAACTTTTAAGAACACATAAACACAAGTTTAAGATATGTGCAATATAATTTTGGATGCGTTTAAAGTTTTGATTCATGCTTATTTTTAAAATGCGCTTTTAATTTTTCGATTCACGCTTATTATATTTCGATCCGTGACCACGTTCTTTGCCATTCTGATCATTTTGCATTATTTTTTTTTTTTAAGTTTGTGTTATATGTTTTTAATTTTTTGATTCACACTTATTATTTTTTGATCCGTGACCGCAATACTTTAGGCGGGAATCTAACCCCATATCAGTATGCCTACATGTGCAGTGAACATTTTGTCACTGATAAGTCAAATATCCAAATGTCAGTTTTATATATGTGACCTGATCCAGCAAAATGAGTCACAGTGACCCAGATTTCAAAATTGAGATTTTGGTATCAAAGGAAAGATAAGACAATAAGCTTTAAAATGATATCCTCCTAGTCGAAGTCATACCTTGAATGGTTTTAAAGATATACCCATTTGAATTATGGTCGTCTGCCCTCTTTTTCCAATTGAAAACCTGAGAAAATCGCTTTTAAAGTTTTTTGTTGATATCTTTCAAAATCCATTGCATTTAAAGGGATAAACTATTTATTTTACAGCTTAATTTGACCAAAGACATTTTTATATATATATATAAATGCTATTTAACCAGGCTGAAGCTCAAATTATTTTAAAGTATTTATTTTAATTAATATTTTGTCAGTCGAAACGGGGCTTCCCATTGATAAAAATCAGCGTTTATGTCAGTGTGTTTACATTTCTAAGCTTTTTGATTGGTTTTATACAACGTGTAACACCATATTTGGAGAGCAGAGATAGTGACGTTTCAGGGGATACCGGGAAATGCTCATAAGTGACGAGAGGAGTTGGGAAGTTCATTTCCAGCAAATTTAGTAAAACCATGAAACTACAAAACTTTGGGAGATTATTTTTGAAAGTCTGTTCTTTGAAATTAGCTTTAAAAAAAAAAAACATTTTTTTTTTTTTCATTGTTTTTCCACATTATCGGCCCATATTTTAAAATAGAACGTTGCGACTTCCGACTCATTTCGCCAGAGCGGGTCACATATTATTTTTCCTGTCGCTGATTACGTTCCCCTCCAGTGGGCGTAGCTCTCAGTGTAATATAACATGTCGCTCTGTCTCAATTGACTGTATCCACTTTTGTGTCCTTAAACGCTTGTTTTTTGTGTCGGCAGCTTATAAAAAATAGTTTTTTTAGCTTGTTCTGTTTTTTGTTAAAAGTCAGAAATGACAAGGAGGCAGCTTCACGAAATACAAAGTCAATGGAGACAGTTGGATTGTGTCTCCCCCAATGTATATTATATGCCTATATGCCAGAAAAAAATGCATATAGTTCATCATAACATGTATTGCTAAATGTACCCCGATTTTTCATATGATGTAGAGAACAAGAGCGATTTCAAGCCACGTTTTTGAGACCGTCTTTGATTCAATGCAGTTTTAAGGAGAAAATACTCCGCAATACTGTTGACAGATGAATTTGCACATAGACATATAAACAACATTAAAAACTTGATTTTCACTACAGGGGGGGTTTAAGTCTTCTGAAGCCACACAGATTGAGCAGATTTAAGTTATTCACTGATGATCTCTTTCAGGGCTGTGGGCCGTGTCAGCTGCTGCTGAAACATTCAGCTTATCGTCGGATGCTTGTCTTCCTCCTGGGAGCCAACCGGCAAAACAACCAGGTATTGCAGATGCCATCTTTTATCACCTGATTAGGTGTTCTGCATCTTGTGAATATTGGGGTTTGCTTAAGTGCTCATGTTAACCTCCGTTGTTTAATGTCTGTGTTAATGACATTCTGCTTGTTGTGTGTTTTAGCACCGGCGCTGGAGTTCAGCACAGGCTCGAGAGTTCCTGCATCTCCACAACACTCTGGCCTTGATAGTGCTGCACACAGACCTCACGTCTCAGAGGACGGAGGGTAAGAACACACAACGGTTTCAGGACACACCCCAAAATTATCATTAACACAAACTGTTATGATGACATAAAAATGCAAAAGACCAAAAAATATTTTAGCACTTTTTTTAAATATATTTTTTATAAATAAAAACAATTTTTAAAATACATAAGATTTAAATTAATGTTTTTTTTAATCAAGTAGGCAATAAATTGATCAAAAGTGACTTTCTATTCATCAAAGAATCCTGAAAAAATTTTACAAAAATGTGTGTTCAGCTCAAGGAGTGTTCAAGCACGCTTCCTCTGGACTGGTGGCTCCATCTTCACCCCTCCTGCCTCTACATTCAGACATCAACACGCTGCTCTTTAAATCGGAAGGACAGGTGTATCTCATGGAGGTAAGACTCTCTCTTTTTTCCCACTCTCTCCTGTCTCTGTCTGTCTGGATTTCACACTACTGACTGAGGCACATGTCTTTCAGGTGATGTTTGCCATGCGTGAGTTGTCCGGCCCATTGTCGTTTCTCATAGAGATGATCACATATTGCTCATTCTGTAATGAACCTTTCTCACTGGGAGTCCTGCATTTACTCAAGGTTGGTATCCTGACTAGTTTAAACCTTCCAGGGCTCAACTATAATGATGGCAATCAATGAATAGTTTATTTTTAATACAAACCCAATTCCAAAAAAGTTGGGACACTGTACAAATTGTGAATAAAAACAGAATGCAATGATGTGGAAGTTTCAAATTTTAATATTTTATTCAGAATACAACATAGATGACATATCCAATGTTTAAACTGAGAAAAAGTATAATTTTAAGGGAAAAATTAGTTGTTGTTTTTTTTAAATTTCATGGCATCAACACATCTCAAAAAAGTTGGGAAAAGGCCATGTTTACCACTGTGTGGCATCCCCTCTTCTTTTTATAACAGTCTGCAAACGTCTGGGGACTGAGGAGACAAGTTGCTCAAGTTTAGGAATAGGAATGTTGTCCCATTCTTGTCTAATACAGGCTTCTAGTTGCTCAACTGTCTTAGGTCTTCTTTGTCGCATCTTCCTCTTTATGATGCGCCAAATGTTTTCTATGGGTGAAAGATCTGGACTGCAGGCTGGCCATTTCAGTACCCGGATCCTTCTTCTACGCAGCCATGATGTTGTAATTGATGCAGTATGTGGTCTGGCATTGTCATGTTGGAAAATGCAAGGTCTTCCCTGAAAGAGACGACGTCTGGATGGGAGCATATGTTGTTCTAGAACTTGGATATACCTTTCAGCATTGATGGTGCCTTTCCAGATGTGTAAGCTGCCAATGCCACACGCACTCATGCAACCCCATACCATCAGAGATGCAGGCTTCTGAGCTGAGCGCTGATAACAACTTGGGTTGTCCTTGTCCTCTTTAGTCCGGATGACATGGCGTCCCAATTTTCCAAAACGAACTTCAAACTTTGATTGGTCTGACCACAGAACAGTTTTCCACTTTGCCACAGTCCATTTTAAATGAGCCTTGGCCCAGAGAAAACACCTGCGCTTCTGGATCATGTTTAGATATGGCTTCTTTTTTGACCTATAGAGTTTTAGCCGGCAACGGCGAATGGCACGGTGGATTGTGTTCACCGACAATGTTTTCTGGAAGTATTCCTGAGCCCATGTTGTGATTTCCATTACAGTAGCATTCCTGTATGTGATGCAGTGCCGTCTAAGGGTCCGAAGATCACGGGCATCCAGTATGGTTTTCCGGCCTTGACCGGAGATTGTTCCAGATTCTCTGAATCTTTAGATGATATTATGCACTGTAGATGATGATAACTTCAAACTCTTTGCAATTTTTCTCTGAGAAACTCCTTTCTGATATTGCTCCACTATTTTTCGCCGCAGCATTGGGGGAATTGGTGATCCTCTGCCCATCTTGACTTCTGAGAGACACTGCCACTCCGAGAGGCTCTTTTTATACCCAATCATGTTGCCAATTGACCTAATAAGTTGCAAATTGGTCCTCCAGCTGTTCCTTATATGTACATTTAACTTTTCCAGCCTCTTATTGCTACCTGTCCCAACTTATTTGGAATGTATAGCTCTCATGAAATCCAAAATGAGCCAATATTTGGTATGACATTTCAAAATGTCTCACTTTCAACATTTGATATGTTATCTATATTCTATTGTGAATAAAATATAAGTTTATGAGATTTGTAAACTATTGCATTCCTTTTTTATTCACAATTTGTACAGTGTCCCAACTTTTTTGGAATCGGGTTTGTACTTAAATATTTATCATTAATAATGTATTATCATACAAATTATTTAGGGGAAAAAATGTTTAAAGTTAAGTAAAAATAACATATACAAATATACAAATCTGAAGTAATCTCAGCAGAAAAAAATGTTATTGAGCTGATCCCTGCCTGTATTTTTATTCAATAAAAATATCCCTGACAATATGTTCATGTTCTAGAATCATCTGGAAACGGCTCCACCTCATGAACTGAAGAACGTTTTTCAGATGCTGCTAGAGATCCTGGTGAGTGATGGCTGTGTGCTGCTATAATTACTGGTTTGGAGTAGTGAGTAATGATGTAACACCACTCTTACTGTCACCTCTCAGATGGTAGAGGACCCTCTGCAGTCCCAGAGGCTCAAATATGCATTTGAAACTGAAAAGGGCCTTCTGGGTAAGAGCCATATCACTTGGATCTATCAGCATGAGTATTTGTAAGATTAAACTGATTTGTACTAACATGTGATTCTCAATCATTCACAGCTTTGATGCATCAGAGCAACAACGTGGACAGCAGTCGCTGCTATCAGTGTGTGAAGTTCCTGGTGACGCTGGCACAGAAGTGAGTGGGCTCAAATTAAGGATGCATAATATGGATATTTACATAGCTGTGTTGAAGAGATATATGATATAATAGTGTAATTTCAGGTATCAGCCAATATTTTTCATTTATCTGTATCTGTAGGATATTGATATAGGATATTTAATTGTTCATGATCATTTCTTATATTTTTACTTTTTTTTTTACATGATTTTGCCATCATCTAATGCTCACATAAAGTTAGTCTTTAAATAAACTAATAATTTAATAACACTAGTAAATGTAAACTATAGCAAATGTCAAAATAACTATTCATTTTTCATATTCTACATTATAATCAGGGCTTGACATTAACGGAAGAGAATTAGGGCCAAGCAATAATAAAAAATAGAACCATCTCGAGATTAAAGTCATTATTAAGCGAGATTAAACTCTTGAGAAAAAAGTCAAAATAAAATGTTGAAAATGAACTCATTACATTTTGATAATAAAGTCATTATGTTTCAAGAAAAAATTACATTTCGAGAAAAGTTGATGATAAAATGTCAAGAATAAACACAGATTTGATCAGTGTCATGATCATTGCATACTAAAAGAGGACATGACAGAGTTAGATCTCTTAGTCAAGCTATATTTTAGGCTTTCTTTTAGTAACAAATATACTATCAGCTTTAGCTAATTATGTGTATTTGTCCGTTCAAGCATAAATCTCTGTGCGCTATGGATGAAGCGTCATGTGCACACCAGACGCGGCGGCAGAGCAAAACACTGAATCTAATCACCATACAGACAAAAAGTTTGCTTCAAGAATGAAAAAAGTGGCATCCATATGTTTTACTGTAAATGTGCAAACAGAAACAAAAAGAACAATCTATATCTAGCCACATAAGCAGGCTTACAGGCATATTAAATAGGCTACACAAAAATAAATAGGTCTATAGACTATTGAAAAATGTCTATACACACTCTTCCAGCCTATAGCTTGAAGTCATTAGGCTTATCTGCACATAGTATGGTTTATTAATAAGGTGTTTAGAGAATTTGATCTTTTAATTCCACCGTCTTAGTTTGTACATTAAACCACGCTATCGGTTTTCTTTATGAGGCGTGTTATGGAGGAAAATGCTTAACGTGTAATTAAACGTGTTGCGTTCATATGCGCTCATCTGTTTATCTGCACATAGTATGGTTTATTTATAAGTTATGTACAGAATCTGATCTTTTAATATCACTGTTAATGCATTAAGCCACATTAAGCTTTTTGACTAAGTGATCCAACTCTGTCATGTCCTCTATCAGTATGTAATGAACATGACACTGTTCGAATGCATTTATTCTCAACATTTTATTATCGAATATTATTTTATTATTGAATTTTATATATAATATACCGTTATACATTTTTCAATTGAAGTCTTTTAAAAAGGCATCTGAAATAATAAACAAAGTGCCATGTAGTGGTGTCAAAAAAAACATATCGATACTGAAATATCTGAATATTCCAATACTCATTTTCCTCAGAATAGACACATGATACCAGCTGCTCTTTCTCTCTCTCTCATCTCTCGTACAGCGAGTCGACACACAAACCCTCCTCACCTCACTCACTCGTTTCATTTGCTCCGGATGAATATTGTTGGTGTTACAGGGCTTGAATTTTGGTGTGGGATTGTGCATATAGCGCATAATTTTACTCATTCCCGCAGATTTTGTGCTCACACCCAAAGTGCACACACATAAAGCCGCCTCTCAGTACTAAATTAAGTTCTTTTCCGCTGCTTATTGTGCTTAAACAGTCAAATACACACAAAATAATGTCAAAATGCCGGTCTTGGTGAGTATTCACGTAAACACAGTCAGTATGTTTTAAGTGAACAAAAACAGTTGAGAAAGAAATCGCATGTGTAACAGTTTAATGGATCTGTGCATCAGGTCTTAAAGTGACAGCAGCCTAATATACCTGCTGCTGAATTATGAGATAATATTAAAAATATCTATATGGCAGTTTTTCTCCATGGTATCAATATCAAAATTGTGGCCAGTGAAAATGCTGAGTGGCTAGTAACTTTGGAAAACCACTAGCCACAGTGACTGGGGAGCAAAAAAGTTAATGTCAAGTCCTGATTATAATAATTATGTACATTAAAAATGCATTTTAATATTTGCAGATTTCTTTGTGATTCAATGTGTTATACTTTCTAAAGGCATACCATAAGTATTATAATTGTGGTTACAATTATTCATGTGACCACACAATGCATTCTGTTTCTGGCAGCAGTGATGTTTAATGCCTCTGTGTTTCTGTTAGATGTTCTCCAGCTAAGGACTATTTTAAAGAGCTCTCAGGACATTGGAGTTGGGCCGTTCAGTGGCTTCAGAAGAAGGCAAGAGACCACAGAAATGCACTCAAACACTAGTACTTCTTTATTGTGCATTTTTTTAAATTCCCCCTCTCTCCTCTTTCAGATGTCAGAGCACTACTGGACGCCTCAGAGCAATGTATCGAACGAGACGTCCACTGCTAAAACCTTCCAGCGCACCATCTCAGCACAGGTACTGCACTTACAGTCTGACGTATCATTATGCTGCGTTCTTGAACTTGGATTACATTATACATAACCAGTATAAGTGTATTTATATGTCAAACTTGCAATTTCAAATTTACAACGTAAAAACTGTTCTGAATTTTTTTTTCTTCTGTTAGCTCCGACCGCCCACTGACTGTTTTGATGTCACATGTAAAATGATTGAAATGCCGGGACTCCATTGGGGAAATTTACCCTTTACTGATTCGTGTTATTTTAGTATTATTCATATATTAAATTGGTTTTATTTTTATATTTTCAGTTTTAGCAGTGCTGTGCTTTTATAATTTTTTTTTTTTTTTATGTTTCTATATAGCATTAATTTATTTTTTATTTCAGTTTTAGTAATTTTAGTACTTCTCCAGGCCCCAAATCAGCCTCAGACTCCAGAGGGTTAAAACATACCCCAAAAACAAAATATGGTTTACTTACAGCTAAAAGCTAGCTAGCTTTTTTATGAGAAAATCACTGCATTTGGCCTTCTGAATGGAGCTCAATGAATGATGGGTTTTGTGTTTAGGACACTCTGGCATATGCCACAGCTTTACTGAATGAGAAGGAGCAGTCCGGCAGCAGCAATGGATCAGACGGCAGCCCGGCCAATGAGAACTCAGACCGAAGCCTCAGACAGGTCTCATTAATTCAACAGTCCAACATCAATTATATCAAATATTAGGGATGCAACAATACAGTTAGCCCACGGTTCAATACATACCTCGGTTTTTTAACCACGGTTTTCGGTTCGGTTCGGTTCTGATGGCTTGACACATAAGTGTTTTTTTTTTTTTTGTTATTCTATGCTTAGGCAATAGGAACAGTAAGAGGTTAAGAAGAAAAAATAAAAACGATTTATTGCAATACTCCTTTATTTTACTTAAAAGCAAAGAAAAGTCCACTAGTTTCTAGTGTATTGTATAATATAAAATAATTTTTTTATTTTAAAATTAACACTGACATCTCACAGCTGTTGGTAGCCCATGTACAAACTGTACAAACAAATTCTCCAAAGCTGTTTACCAAGCTTTCGATTAAATTTAATATTTGAAATCACCAATGAAATCTGACAACTGCCTCATTTTTTTTTTCCAAACGCTGGAATCATCTAAAAAAATCTGTATTCAGGCTGGATCAAGCTAATGCGCATGCACAGACCTAAATGCGCGTCTCTTGTGCCTCATTTCGGAGACGCGCGTCTGATTGTTTCTATAGAAACCGGTGCTTCTAACGGCCGCTGCAGTGACGCGATGACTTTATCAGTCAGCGATTGGCTCTTATTTAGAAGGCGAGACTTATTCCACCATATTGCGCGTTTCACTTTCTCCCATTCAAAACAATACGAGTGACACGTCAAAACCGAAATGTCTCCACACCACGGATTTGAAAGACGCCGGCGCTTCCTCGTACTGTAGCCTCACTTCACCGCCGCTCGCCATGTTAAAGTGTGGAATGAAGGTTCAGCGCCCCCTAACTTTAGAGCATAGTGATTGAATATTTACTCGCGGGGAGGAGTACTCGTAAACTTACAGGCACACACAAACAGTCAATTCGGAGAGAAATAAAACGCACATAAATTATTTAAACGTAAAACCGAAAAAACCGCAATTCACAACCGCGTATTGAACCGTGGATGTCGTACCGAACGGTTCAATATTATATTGAGAATTGTGGCATCCCTATCAAATATTATGTTAAAACATCCTAGAGGTTTAATAAATAATTATATTTACCGTGTCACCATTTCTCCCTCTTTCTCTCAGGGATCTGAATCCCCAATGATGTTGGGTGATTCTCGGAGTGATCTAGAAGATGTTGACCCCTAACGTTTCTCATTGTTTGTGCACATCAAAACAACACAAAAAAAGTTCTCTCCAACGGAAAGATGTCGTGGCTCTAAACACACAATCAGAAAACTGCATTTGATCTTCTAGGGACTGGAAATGGACCGACCAGAAGGAGCCAAAGGGTCCACCGGAGCACTCACTCTTCAGGCCGCCTCGCCGGAGACGTGACCAGACGCAAATATCTCGGTTTTTTTTTTTTGTTTTGTTTTGTTTTTTTCTGGTGGTTAAAGACTGGCTGGATGAAATTAGAGTTGCAAGTTATTGTGATGTTTCATCTGACTCGATGCGTTTTGTCAGACAAACGGGACTTAAAAACGGAGGCTTTCATTTCACGTTTTTACGCAGAACTACTACTATGGTGCCAGACGGGGTGTTTTAAACGAAATCAGTCAGCGTATATTTGCCAATGTAATTAAGTAGATACTGTTCATGAGAAATGTAAAGATGTGTTCCATAAGTGTAATTTCAAATGTAAAATAATATTTTTAAGAATCCTTTACTGATTTTCTTTATTTTTTTCTGGATCTGTTTGAGAGGTGCCTCAAATCTATTCGAAAAAAAAAAGAGGAACTTGCCAAGTCTCTGAGAGTCAAATAATCACACCATTTTTCCCCTTCTCATTCTTGCTGGTATTTTTAAATGCACTTTATATTTGAATTCAGCTTGTGACCGATTCATCACGTGGAGACAATTGGACACACATGTCCCTCACTGCTCTGTCCATCCTTGACTTTCTGGATAGGAACCGCTGGATAGGAACAGCGTGCAGCAGAAGACACAAGCTGTTTACGCAAGTGCTAGACAGAGAAATACGATGGTGGACATGGGGGACAGACTTTACAGCGGAAGACACATCGCATCAGAAGATACACATATGCAACACACAGAGATGCTACTGTCCAATGAAGGTTTCTTCCTCCTGAAAGACAATGAGTGCTACAATCAGCAGTGTGTCATCTCACTATTTCTGTTCATCTGTTTTGATGTTGTCTCTGGTATGAAGGTCTAGTACGTGAAGACACTTTTCAGGGTTCATTTTGCCAAATTTGTCCTTTTTTTTTGGTTCATTTGCCTGCATCATTTCCGTTCAGTCTGCCTTATGCGATAGAATGACGGGGCGAGGATCGGGCAGAAAGGGGATGAAGGGAGAGGGGAAAAGAGTAAGACAGAGGTTGTTTAAGGGATGGGAAGTTGTCAAAGAGTAGTAAAGTGCCTTTACTCGACTCGTCCCCTGCGCTGTTCGCATCCTCGTCTTGAGACAAACCAGTAGACAAACCGTGCTACACAAATGCCTGAACTCGCTCAACATTACGATAACAACGCACACACATACGCTCGGCCGCGCTCATCTCAGAGCGCCATATGAGGACACAGGCGGCATCTCGTGCGTCACGGTCGCTTGTTTGAGCCGGGCCTGTGATGTCTCTCTTTCAGGGAGTCCGCAGGGTGATTCATCTGCCGTTTGCTGCTCATTTTGTATTTAGACTAGAACACTTAGCGACATTGCTTCAATGTTTACAGCGGAAAGACCTCGACACCACCTCACACAAACGTTTGCTGAAAGAGTGCTGCTTTTTACCTCACAGTCACCTGCTCTTTGTTTGGTTTTTCGGAAACTTTCACGTTGACGCTTTTTTGACGTTCTTCTTTGCATGTTTGCATGTGTGAGAGAGTCTCTTGGTGGAAAAGAGCCGAGTGAACCAGCCAAAGCTGAAACACGCTGGTCCACCATCTGTTGAGAGAAAAAAAAATCTTAAACCAGCCTAAGCAGATATGCTGGTCTTAGCTGGTTTCTGCTGGTCTCCCAGCCTGGCTTGGTGTTCAGCTTGGTTTAGTGGCCAGAAACCAACTTGAAGACTGCTTAAAGATGTTTTTTTTAGCCTGATAGCTGGTTTTAGGGGTTTTGGGGCACTTAAACTCTTGATTGGTCTGGATGGGTGATCAGGTAAAACCAGCATACCATCTTAAACTAGTTTAACTCATTTTTTCTTCAACAAGGCCAGACTAGTTTGCTGGTTTTAGAGTGATTTTGACTCAAAGTTTGTCTGGCTGGGAGACCAGTTAAAACCAGCAAACCACTTATGGCTGGTTTAAGATGTTTTTTCTCAGCAGAGAAAGCCTGCTTATCTGGTTTTTGGGGGGTTTCGTCCACCAGACTTGATTTGTCTGGCTGGGTGATCAGATTAAACCAGCACACCATCTTAAGCTAGTTTAACATGTTTTTTTTTTTTTCAAAGAGGGCTAGTCTGGTTTGCTGGTTTTAGATTGATTTGGGGTACTTTAACTCGGATTTGTCAGATTGGAAGACCAGAAAAAAACCATCAAACCACTTAAGGCTGGTTTAAGAAAAGATGTCTTATCTCAGTAGGGAAAGCCTGCTTATCTGGTTTTGGGGGTTTTCGTGCACTTGAACTCTTGATTGGTCTGCCTGGGTGATCAGGTAAAACCAGCATACCGTCTTAAACTGGTTTAACATGTTTTTTCAACAGGATCAGCCTGGTTTGCTGGTTTTAGAGTGGTTTTGAGCACTTTAACAAAAGATTGGTCAGGCTGGGCGACCAGATAAAACCAGCAAACCACTTAAGGCTGGTTTAAGATGTTTTTTTCTCAGCAGAGAAAGCCTGTTTATCTGGTTTTAGGGGTTTTTCGATCACTTCAATTCTTGATTGGTCTGGCTGGGTGATCGGGTAAAACCAGCACACCATCTTAAACTGGTTTAATGTCTTTTGTTTTGTTTTTTTCTCAATAGGACCAGAGTGGTTAGCTGGTTTTAGAGTGGTTTTGGGCACTTTAACTCAAGATTGGTCGGACTGGGCGACCAGTTAAAACCAGCCAACCTGTTAAGGCTGGTTTAAACTTTTTTTTTTTTTCTTCATTTTCAGAAGGGTATTTGACTTTTTGACTCTTTCTCTTGGTGTCAGCCTCTTATAGTCAGCGAAACACTGCAGTACTCACAACTGCCTTTATACTTTGAATCAGTAAAAGATTCATTGTTAATTCACCGCCGCAGATGTGGTTGGCGTTTGGGACAATTAGTTAAACAGGTTTTTGGATGACCAGAGGAGTTTTTCTAAATGTTTCAGGCTGAAGGCATTGACAATTCATCAGATCGGTGCCTGAACTCAAGGCATCTTTCTTATTTTGCTGGAATATGCACATTCGCAATGATATCACACTAATTTCAGCTCAGCTGCCTAAATCGATTTTGACTGAAGGAGCCCATAAGAAACTACAGTTTACACTCAGTGCTGTAGAGTCTTCTTTGAAGTACAGTGTACTTGAGTGAACAGGGTGTGATAAAACTATCATCAAGTCTGATCCTCCTCCCTCCAATCAATCTTTTTTAAACCTTTCCTACACCTGTAGATGCTGTACCAACCACTCGGCAGATCTGCGACGAGGCTTGCGTTTTTAAGCTGGGTGTCAGGACAGGGTTGAAGATGCTTGAAGAGTTTTTAATAACTGGGGATTCTTTGATTCATTTCTGCTGCGAGTGTGTATGATGTGTAAAGGAATCTGTTAATGCATGTTAAAACCACATTTTAATTTGTACATCAGAGTTTGGACAATGAAAACATTTGATATAAAAAAGGAAAAACTGGAATGCACAACTTTCACAGATTGTGTCACTTTGTACGTGTCAAGTCTGAAGTTGATTTTAGACTATTACTCACATAAAGTTTGTATAATACTTGTAATGTAAAAATATACATTTATAAAAAGAATTAAACTCTTATAAACAGTGTACATGCATAATAGTAGATAGTGCTCTTTCCAAAATATAGAAAAAACAGATCTTGTTCATTTCAGAATGTGTAAATATCGAAATGAAAAGTGCTGACTAAATACAGTGTTTTCAGTATTATCAGTATTACCAATATTGGAGGTTTGTTCATTTATCTGTATTGGTCCATATTTTAAATATATCGGCCAATATTGCATGTCTTTGTACATGCTTGATCCCTCTATTTTTAAATTTAGATTACCTTTGCCATCATCTAAGCCAATCTTTAAAAATGAATTATTTAATAACACTGTTAAATGTAATCTTTCTCAAATTTCAAAATGAATGTCCATACTTCAATGAAGCCTAAATTCACTTGTAGCATTTCAAATGATTTTATTAGTGTTTAATTTATTTAAACAAAATAGTCATTAATTTTATATGGGCCATAATATTATAATTATTGGTATAGGTCAGAATTGGTCAGTGCATCCTTATTTAAAATGTGTTTTGCAGTCTAAAGGCCTATTTTAAAGTGTTTTAGCGTGTCTAGCTTGTAACTGGTTCTGGATATAACCATAACCATTGCTCCTCTCCATCATGTAATATTCCGTAGTGGCAGAATTTAACTCGCTTGTGTCACGCCTCCAACTATTCTACGTGTTATAGCAGTTATGTCCTTGGTTATGTGTTTAGAGAAGGGAGGAAAGAGGAACACAACATCCCGTTAGGAATCAAGGTGGCCTTCAGTGGTCACGCGGCTGGTCGGATGGGCGGTGCCTGCAGCAGGTGGCGATGGCGGCAGCGCCTTTATCTCCTCCAGATGTACGAACTACACAAGTGTTTCCTAAAGCAAATGCCCCATGAGTGACAGAACCACGCGAAAGAGCCTGACAGCCTGTCAGTGTCCAGGAGTCCTCGCATGAAACTTCCACCTAAAAGAGATAATGCAGGTTAGTAGTATGACCAACTGAACCTGATGCAAAATTTCATTCTTTTGCGCTCATGCAAAACCAGCACGAACATTCCCATTGAAATGACAGGATTTTGCCCACAAAAATTCGATGAACAGCAGTAAATTTGACCACACATTAGTTTGACCACCCAGAAATTAACATTTTGCCGCCATTTATTCACACTCACTAAAACCCATAAGACTTTGGTTCATCTTTGGAACACAAAGATATTTTTAATGAAATCTGAGAGATTTCCCTTCATTGAAAGTCTGTTCACCCAAAGTGTTTATAAAGAGATGGTAAAAGAAATCCATATGAATTGGGTGGTTTATTCCAAGTCTTCTGAAGAGACATAATTATTTTATATGATTTTATTTACACAGAGCACTGAAATATGGTAAACGGAAGCTCAAGCATTTATTTTACAATCTCTTTATGAACATTTTGAACCGTCAGAGTTTTGGGTAAATAGACTTTCAATGGGGGAAAAATTTAAACATTAAAAAAAATCTTTATTTGTATTTTGAAGATGAACAAAAGTCTTATGGGTTTGAAACGACATGAGAGTAAGTGATGACAGAATTTTCATTTTGGGGTGAACTATCACTTTAAAAGGGTTAGTTCACCCAAAAATAAAAATTATCCCTTGATTTATTCACCTTCAAGCCATCCTAGGTGTATATGACTTTTTCTGAAGTTATAAATGTGAGCTTTGCTTCAGAAGGCCTTTATTAATATGGATTACTTTTATGATGGATGGATGTGCTTTTTTGGGCTTCAAAATCTTGGGTACCCCATCATTCATAAAGCTTGTAAGAGCCAGGATATATTTTTATATATATATACACTACCGCTCAAACGTTTGGGATCGGTAAGATTTTTAATGTTTTTAAAAGAATTTCCGTCTGCTCACCAAGGCTTAATTTATTTAATTAAAAATACAGTAAAAACAGTAATATTGTGAAAAATTATTACAATTTAAAATATCTGTTTTCTATTTGAATATATTTTACAAAGTAATTTATTCTTGTGATGGCAAAGCTGAATTTTCAGCATCATTACTCCAGTCTTCAGTGTCACATGATCCTTCAGAAATCATTCTAATAAGATGATTAGTTCCTCAAGAAATATTTATTATTAATATCAATGTTGAAAACAGTTGTGTACTTTTTTTTTCAGGATTCCTTGATGAGTAGAAAGTTCAAAAGAACAGCATTTATCTGAAATACAAAGCTTCTGTAGCATTATACACTACCGTTCAAAAGTTTGGGGTCAGTAAGAATTTTTATTTTTATTTTGAAAAGAAATTAAAGAAATTAATACTTTTATTCAGCAAGGATGCATTAAATCAATCAAAAGTGGCAGTAAAGACATTTATAATGTTACAAAATATTAGATTTCAAATAAACACTGTTCTTTTGAACGTTCTATTCATCAAAGAATCCTGAAAAAAAAAATATTGTACACAAATATTTTATACATCTGTACACAATAAATGTTTCTTGAGCAGCAAATCATATTAGAATGATTTCTGAAGGATCATGTGACACTGAAGACTGGATTAACGATGCTGAAAATTCAGCTTTGCCATCACAAGAATAAATTACATTTTAAAATATTTTCAAATAGAAAACAGTTATTTTAAATTGTAATAATATTTCACAATATTACTGTTTTTACTGTATTTTTAATTAAGTAAATGTAGCCTTGGTGAGCAGACGAAACTTCTTTTAAAAACATTAAAAATCTTACCGATCCTAAACTTTTGAGCGGTAGTGTATATAACTCAGATTGTGTTCGGCTGAAAAAAGAAAGTCATATACATGATGGCTTGAAAGTGAGTAAATCATGGAATAATTTTCATTTTTGGGTGAACTAACCCTTTTAAGTCCGGTTTCAATGAATCGACAGTTGTACAAGAGATTCAGGAGTTAAACTGCTACTTGTATAAATGTTAGAAGCCGTGCATTTGTTTTTGTGTTCACTGAGTCAATGGAAACTTCTTGTGATAGTAAGTCACCTGTTCGCTGAGCCCTGTGGGGTCGTGTTCTTTCAGATGACACTCCAGAGAGGACGAGTGGCAGCAGGAGGCATATGATGTTACACCCCTTTTAGCAGGACATGCCCTGCGGCTGCCATGTAGAGGTCGATCAGAGTCTGATACATCTCCAGATGAAGAGGAAGAACTGCAGCCTGCAGGGAAAGATGACAGTTGTCACATTCTATAAAAACGTGACTAGAAATGTACACAAAGACAATCAAGGTTAATAAAATGTCATTCGGTTAATAAAAAGCATTTTCAGCAGCAGTGACAGCAGGAACTGAAAGCAGAATCATTTCAAAACAAATGCGCAAGATTAAAATGTCTATTTAAAAAACTATTTGAAGAGTCTAGTTCCAAAACGCGATAAACGCCATTTAAAAAAAAAGTTTCCGCCAAATTCAGTATTGTATCTGGTCGGTATTGAAAAGTCATTTATTAATTTTGCGCAAAATGCGATTATCCATCATGTCGTTCTGTTATGTTTTCTCCCTTTCTTTCCAAAACGCGACAAACGCCAGTCTCCTTTTTCTAAAAAATGTGATAAATATGTGATTAATATATATGTGTATGATATATATGCGATTAAATTTTCCGCTCAACCAATCACAGCGCACCATTCCATGCACTGTAAACATTGAAGGCTTTTTTAATTTAACCGTTTATTTAACCGTGCGGTGGCGCCAGATACTCTTTAATCGGTAATGACAAATAATTTATAACATTAACAAGATGACCCGTTGAATTCATTTTGTGAGCGACGGCTGAATGTATTTTTAGTAAAATGTCTGTATATAAGATAAATATTGGCAAAGTTCAGACTCTGTCATACAATGTGAATCAACTTACTTTGTTGTGTATTTCAATTATTTTTAGCAGTATTTTAATGAAAGAACCTTTTATATAGGACTTTTTCAGAGTGAAATTATTGTCTGAACTTCCACTGAACCCAGAACATTTCATTAATTAATCACAATTTATTGAATTTATGAAAAACGCTGCAGTGCGAAACCATCTGTCACCTGTCAGCTGATGGTCTGGGGGACATTCTGCGTCCGCGCCTCTCTCGGGACTCTCTATTATCTGGCACTGAGCTTTATGGCCCGTACAACAGCGCGCTACAGCAAACACTCCTTGCCCTCCATTCCCATTGACAGCAACACACTCTTTCTGCCCATCACTCACCTGTCAGAAAGAAAATGATTAAACATTGCTCTGCTTCACTTACTCTCTGGTGTAGAGTAGAGACTTGCATCAGGTTGACAGTTTAAACTGTATTTTTTGAGGATACTGAACTAAATTTCTCTGATAATGACCTCCAATCTTTCTCCAGCTCTCGCGCCGTTATGTGAGAAACTGGAGCAGCTCAGTATCTCTTCACCTTGGCGACAGCGGGCCACTGCTGTGGCGAAACCTGAAGCGCCTGACCTCTCAGACCAAACCGATCTACAGAGCAGATCCTCTCCTGTGAGAAAACACAGAAGGAGTGGCAACCTCATTAAAAATACACAACACCACCTTAATGGTTACAGATATGTTTTGGCCACTTCTATAGTGTTTAAGTTACCCATCATGGCAACACTAGTTTTAAACTGCAAAAGCATCCACATAAACAAGCCTGGGCCAGTAACAGACTACCAAAAACTGTTTAATACTATTTTGTAAGTTAAACTGTTCCAAAATGTTTTTCAGGGAAGAAAATAATGCAATTAAATTGTAGTATGTACAGTATGTTACGTGATGAAAGTCACTATTAATATACAATTTGACTGTAAATAAACCAGTAAAACAAAACAATAAATATGGTTAATATTAATAATAAATATGATTAAGCTATTATAATATAATATAATATAATATATTAATTCAGTGCAATCTGCTAAATATAATATTAAAATGTTACGTGATTAAAGTCACTACTCAATACACAATTAGTATGTAAATAAACCAGTAAAACAAAACAATAAATATAGTTAATATTAATAATAAATATGAATAAGGTATTATATTATATTATATTATATTATATTATATTATATTATATTATATTATATTATATTATATTATATTATATTATATTAATTCAGTGCAGTCTGCTAAATATAATATTAAAATGTTACGTGATTAAAGTCACTACTCAATACACAATTAGTATGTAAATAAACCAGTAAAACAAAACAATAAATATAGTTAATATTAATAATAAATATGAATAAGGTATTATATTATATTATATTATATTAATTCAGTGCAGTCTGCTAAATATAATATTAAAATGTTACGTGATTAAAGTCACTACTCAATACACAATTAGTATGTAAATAAACCAGTAAAACAATAAATATGGTTAATATTAATAATAAATATTAATAAGGTTTTATATTATATGATATGATATTATATTATATTTTATTATATTATATTACTATATATTCACTGCACTCTAAATATAGCATTAAATTAATTAGGCATTAATTTTAATATTAAATATAATTATTTTATTATTTAAATTCATTGCAGTCTGCTAATTATAGTATTACATTATTAAAGGTTAATATTACATATTAAAAGGGTTGTTATATTACATTATATTAGAAATTGACTGCAAACTGCTAATTATGGTATTAAAATTATCATACATCAGACTGTAATATCAGTCCATATTATTACTGTTGTAGAAGCTTTACTCATGAACTCTGACCTGTGGGTGTGGAGGTGGGGTCGGGCAGGGCGACCACCATGTTGGGTGTAGTGAGACGGTGGTCCTGTGGCAGAGACTCTGGGTTAATGACCTGTTTGACTGAATGATAGAGGAGCTGTTGCAGAAGCTGAGCAGAGCTGGAGTTTGGACTCAGATTCAGAAGCACCGCCGCTACACCTGAAAACACACACAGACCTGAGCTGGTCTGGACGGACTGATAAAATATACTCTCATCCATCTAATAATACACACGAATAATAGTATGAATTGTTGAACGTGTGTGCTAACCAGCGACGTGTGCCGCTGCCTGTGACGTTCCGCTCTTGGTAGTGAAGCAGGTAGAGCAATCGCTGGATGCACTGATGATGTCATCCCCGGGTGCAAACACGTCCACGCAGCGGCCCACGTTGGTGCCTGTCTTCCCAGTGCTCAACGGCTGGTCGGCAAAATTAACAGCCCCTACTGTTATCACCTGCAGCAGGGGAACAAATGATGGCAAAACCAATTATACTGACAAGCAAATGCTTTTCTGAAGGATTCAACCCATTGTAATCTCAGGCCGGTACCTCGGGCTCTGAGGCTGGTGAGTACAGACACGCATCATCGTTGTAGTTACCGGCTGCAGCAATGAGCACTGCACCAGATTCAACCATTGTCCTGCAGGCAGCGTTGAGGGTGCGACTGAATCCCCCTACAAATGGCAGCAGTAGGATCACGGGTCTGATAGGCTGAGACATCAGAGATGACTGGATGTACTCCAGACCTGTAACAGAGTTGTGTAAAATAATAATATAATATTTTTATTTACTGTTTGTTTGTTTACCTGCCAAAGCTCATGACACTGCTTATTATTTAATAATAAATAGTTTCTTGTTTATTATTTTTCCTTTTTTTTTTTTTTTATATATATATATATATATATATATATATATATATATATATATATATATATATATATATATATATATATATATACAGTCAAACCAAAATTTATTTAGACACCTTGAACATTTCATTCATTAATACAGTTTATTCACTATAGTTTTAAAAAAAACGGTAATAAAATATGATTATCAAGATTTCAGAGTTAAACTGTCAGAAAAAATTACTCTTAATTATGTCAAATAAAACTTAAGCAAAACATGGTCAGGTCAAATTGTCTGAATAATTTCTGGTTCCAATTTTTTATCAATTTTACTGGTAGTCCACTGTATGAAGAATTTTTGGATATAATATGGGTATAATTTTGCTATCCTCACTTACATAAATGAACTATATAGTGTCCTGCACCCACTAGTAAATATTAAAAAAAATTACTATAATATATATATATATATATATATATATATATATATATATATATATATATATATATATATATATATAAAATATAAAATCATTATTATTATTTTTTTTTTTTTTTTATTATTTATGTTTGGTTTACCTGCTAAAGCTCCTGACGGTATGTTTTTATTTTTTATTTTATATTTAATAAATAATGTTAATGTTAATATTAATAATAAATATTAATAAGGTTTTATATTATATTATACTCACTGCATATATTAAATTAATTAGGGGTTAATACTAATATTAAATATGATAAATATTTTATTATATAAATTCATTGCAGTTTATAGTATTAAATTATTAAAGGTTAATATTAAATATTAAAAAGGTTGTTATATTGTTTTTATTTCTATATATATATATATATATATATATATATCAATTCATATTAATAAAAACATATAATCATATATATATATATATATATATATATATATATATATATATGATTATATGTTTTTATTAATCATAAAAATAAATACATAATATTAATAAAAAAGCAAACAAATATATATTCATATTAATAAAAACATATCACATATATATATATATATATATATATGTGATATGTTTTTATTAATATGAATATATATTTGTTTGCTTTTTTATTAATATTATGTATTTATTTTTATGATTTGGTTATATATATATAAAACCAAATCATAAAAATAAATACATAATATTAATAAAAAAAAAAAATATATATATATATATATATATATATATATATATATGTGTGTTTTTATTAATATGAATTTATATATATATATATATATGTATGTATGTATGTATGTATGTATGTATGTACGTACGTACGTACGTGTGTGTGTGTGTGTGTGTGTGTGTGTGTGTGTGTGTGTGTGTGTGTGTATATTAATTATCATTTATGTTTTGGTTTACCTGCCAAATTTTATATTTGTATTGCCATTTTATATTTATATTGCCAAGTTTATATATATGTAATATATAATATACTGTATAGAGTTTTTTATAAAATATAATATTATGTTTTTTATTTATTTAATTGTATTTATTCATTATTTATTTATGTGTTACCTGCCAAAGCTCCTGACACGGTACCCTTGCCTTGGCAGTTCAACACTCGGACACTGTTCACGCTGGCACCTCGAGCTACACCCGAGTCCCGTCCACTGACCACTCCCGCTATGTGCGTCCCATGACTGTCACACTGACTAGCCTGTGGGTGATGGACATATGCTTCTCGTTAGCACTAAAAAATGTCATAAAACATTTAATTACATTCACCAACCTGTCTGTGAACTCTGACCCCATCCTCCTCTGGCACACTGTTGAAGTCCGTCACCATAACCCTGTCCTCAATCTCACGATGAGTCACCTGAACGCTTGTGTCTAAGAGATACACTCCCACCTTTGCGCCATCATCTGCATAAACACAAGCATGACGGCTCAACAGACCATAAATGGCAAAACACATGAAGAACAGGGATTGAAGATTGAAGATTAAACATTTTATTACCCTAAAAAGCATTTACAAAGCATTTAAAGAGAGAGAGGAGACTTTAGCTCACTAAGTGGTGAGTATTTTCCAGGCTCGTGTTTGTTTTGAAGGATGCGCTGCAGGTTCCATGGGATGCTCTGGGCAAAGATGGAGGAATCCTCTTCAATGTATTCCACATGGGGCAGCTTTACTGCCTGCCAAAAACACATGCAATGGAACGAAAAAGACACAATAACTGAAGAATTATTTTAATTCCAGTTCAAGTTTTTTTTTTTTTTTCAGTCCATAATACAGCTCAAACTTTCTAAAATATAAAATATGAAACTGAGAGCATTATTGTGCAATAATGTCTGTTAATTACCATGTGAAGAACATCGCTGCTCATTTTCACCAGAAACCCATGGAAGGCCCCAGAATAAGTCTGAAGTATTTCTATCAGGTATCCGCGTTTTGCGGCTTTTGCGCGGAGTCTGCGCACGGTGCGATCCACCTGGTTCACGTGCGTCCCGTTCCGCATCACCACTATATACTGACCCGGCATGCGCCACGCGTCCTGTGCGTAAAGCACACAAAGTATTTGATTCAGTAAGCTTAATATATATAAAATCATCATTTATTGGATACTGTCAATAGGGAGGTGGCTGTCCTGAACCCTAACCCATACATTTCAACCTGTGAAAATATTGAAATACTTTTTGCAATTTTTTCCATTGTTGTTTTTAAAAATATATTTTGGATTTTTTTAAAGAAGTGAAGTTAAAAAATATATATATTTATTTTATATTTTATTTTTAAATCATGAAAAATGTGTCCCGCATTTTCATGTCACTACTGAAACAGTGTATGTTTTAATCCATTGGCTGAGACTGATTTTATCCACACTAATACATTTTTGATCAGGAAATATTCCTGTGTCCCTCTCTCTCATAGTAGATAGAGTCCATCATTTTGAGTTAAATGTGTTCAAATGTCTGAATGTAACTCTGTGTGTAACTTTAAGGAACGTCACTACTAAACACCTTTTTTTCTGCAATTAAGCAAACTTTTTTGGGAGTTATTCCATAAAATTTAGTTGTTATGTGTGTACAGCTGTTCAGAACTGTGCAAGGTAACCATGTGCTGATTATCATCTCTGAGCTAGGCTCAAAGGTATCTAAAATTGTCACTACCGAAACAGTCATGACTAAAACATGTCATCATTGTGCTTGTAGTGACAAAAGGGAACACAATCATTTCTTTGGGGGAAAATTAACTAAATTTTAGAACAGTTATTAAAATCATCAATGTTTTAATATGTTTTAGTGGTGTTTTAGCATGCCAGTTAAAATTCTGTAATGTGATGTGGTCGCTACATTACTTTCACTATCGCAAATGTGCAGTCACGACCGAAACATGGGATGTTTTGTCAAAAATAAAGTATATTGAATTATTAACTAATATGTTATTATAGTGTTTGGTTCACGGTATATTCAAACTAATGAATCCTTCACTTTGAAATCAGTATGATAAACTTTGACTTTTGCAAAGAAAGATTGGATTCAAAATACAACAAATCTCATAAATTGCATTTGAAATATTGTTAAAATTGTAATCGTTATTGATTTACCAGTGAAAACTTAAAAAAAAAAAATAGTAAAAAATATATTTACAAGGTAAATGTAAACAAAATCTTAATAGGTCAATGTGACCCTTCTTATTAAATTATTTATTATTGTTTCAGTAGTGCCAAATTTGGGGAGAGGAAAAATATTCCAAAATATTCAGAAAATAAATTATGAGAATTAACTGCACAATTACTAGAAATGTGTACCTTTGATATTATACAATTTGCATACATACAGAATTTGTGGAAAAAGAAATTTTTTTCCTGACGTTTCCAACTCTTGACTTTGTACCAATTCTGCAGAATGGCCCATCTCAAAAACATGCTTGTAATATATATATATATATATATATATATATATATATATATATATATATATATATATATATATATATATATATAAAGAGAGAGAGAGAGAGAGAGAGTATATACACTACCATTCAAAAGTTTGAAAACATTACTATTTTTAATGTTTTTGAAAGAAGTCTCTTATGCTCATCAAGCCTGCATTTATTTGATCAAAAATACAGAAACAAACAGTAATATTGTGAAATATTATTACAATTTAAAATAATGGTTTTCTATTTTATATACTTTAAAATATATATTTGTTTCTGTAATGCAAAGCTGAATTTTCATCAGCCATTACTCCAGTCTTTTGTGTCAAAAAAAATCCTTCAGAAATCATTCTAACATGCTGATTTGATACTCAGTTATTATCAACCAAGTTGGAAACAGTTGCGTTGTTTAATATTTTTTGGAAACTGTGATACTTTTTTCAGGATTCATTGATGAATAAATAGTCAAAAAGAACAGCATTTATTCAAAATAGAAATATTTTAAAACAATATAAATCTTTACTATCACTTTTTATCAATTTAACACATCCTTGCTGAAAAAAAGTATTAATTTCTTCCAAAAGAAAGAAAGAAAGAAAGAAAGAAAGAAAAAAAAGAATGAAATACTGACCCCAAACTTTTGAACGTTAGTGTATGTTGTTACAAAAGATTTAATTTAAATAAATGCTGCTCTTTTTTTAACTTTTTATTCATCAAAGTATCCTGAAAAAAAGTATCACATTATAAAAAAATATTAAGCAGCACAACGTTTGTAATAAATCAGCATATTAGAATGATTTCTGAAGGATCATGTGACACTGAAGACTGGAGTAATGATGCTGAAAATTCAGCTTTGCATCACAGGAATAAATTATATTTTAAAGTATATTATAATACAAAACCATTATTTTAAATTGTAATAATATTTTACAACATTACTGTTTTTTTCGGTATTTTTGATCAAATAAATGCAGGCTTGATGAGTAGAAAAGACTTCTTTCGAAAACATTAAAAATAGTAATGTTTCCAAACTTTTGAATGGTAGTGTGTATATATAATATAATATAATATAATATATATATATATATATATATATATATATATATATATATATATATATAATGATGTCCATGGATTTTTTGTCATATAAAGTGTCCTTATTACACATTAATATATTGGAGCTAACAATGTGCCTGCTACTTTAGAAAAAAATAAAATTTTCTGGAATAAAATCTCCATCCTGTAGACATGGCAAAATCACTTTGCTTGATTTAAAAGAGAACAAACTTCATGTATCAGAATCATTTCTTTTACATTTATAAAAAGAACAATTTCATGTGATTAAGTCCAAATGCCCACTATGCTATAGTGCACAGAAAAATGAATTACTGAATTTTGCTGTTTGATATGCAGCATTTTCCTTTCCCTAATCATAAATTTCAAAAACAAAAATTGTTTAGTTAGGAAAAATACAAAGTTAATATCAGGTAATAAGCCTACAGAGTGATTAGTACCTTCGTGCACCTGTAAAACTGGGCGGATGGCCTGCTCTCTGCTTCAGGCTGGGTGTCGTCCTGCAGAATTAGAGACAGGATCATCTCTTCATCCTCAGTATAGTCTTCATCACTCTCAACCACAGCCACCAGACCCAGCAGAAAGCTCAGACAGCACACCGTCACGACGCCTCTCATTTTGTGGACACTTTCTGTGCCTTTAGGTCAAACTGAAGAATACAAAATAACCAGTTCAAGTGATATTGCTCAAGATTCCCTTTTTTGGATTGCTGTTCGTCATGTGGTAAGGCAGAGGTATGAAGCAGAGAGATTTGGAGCTGAAGTGTATCCTCATGTCTTTTAACATGTCATTTGAATATCTCTGACGGACTGAACGCTGTGAGGAGGGGCGTGCTGACGTCTCTCTGTGGTTATATCGAACGATGCTTCGTTAATAAATACAGCAGAAGAGGAGTCAGATTACAGTCCGTCCACCCACCCACCCACACACACACACACACACACACACACACACACACGCTTACTGTTCCTGCACAGGCTTGCAACATTTGCTGAAGTCAAACCTGTAAAATGAAAGCGTCAATGAGGCTACTAATAGTCTAACAAATAAAGTGAGCAGCCTTAAACAATAAATTGAAATGTAGTGAGTTTTTACACAGAACATAAGCACGCTCACATGTCACCTGCGCGCGTCCGTGAGAGTCAAATAGTTGCACGTGTCGGTTCATGCTGCTATAAACTTTAGGCCGTAAGGTGAAGCCGTTTTTCGTTTCATCTCGTTCCCATATATGGGGCACTAAATTATTTTCATTCCAATAAAAAGATCTATTGGTTTTGAGCGATAAAATAAAAGTTCTCCATGTATAATCCTGCAGTTTATGTTTTATTAGTGTTTAAAGTCGGCAATAGTTCCTTCCTCGCGTAATTGTATTTTCATCATGAGTGATTAGGCTTCGCGTCACGTGCGGGAAGCACGACCAATACAGTGGCCACTTTTTGGAACGGCGTTTAAACATGATTCCAAGATGTCTGCGCCCTTGTTGTCAATATTAGGCCGTAAGGTGAAGCCGTTTTTCGTTTCATCTCGTTCCCATATATGGGGCACTAAATTATTTTCATTCCAATAAAAAGATCTATTGGTTTTGAGCGATAAAATAAAAGTTCTCCATGTATAATCCTGCAGTTTATGTTTTATTAGTGTTTAAAGTCGGCAATAGTTCCTTCCTCGCGTAATTGTATTTTCATCATGAGTGATTAGGCTTCGCGTCACGTGCGGGAAGCACGACCAATACAGTGGCCACTTTTTGGAACGGCGTTTAAACATGATTCCAAGATGTCTGCGCCCTTGTTGTCAATATCGAGTAGCGAAGAAGAGGAAATTACGCCGAGACCGTCTTCTAAACTCCGTAAAAAGGATTATAAACAATGCTATATGCATCTCGCGCCCATAAAGAAAGAAGAAACAAAGGATTTTACACGCACACGATGGGATACATACAGAAATAGCGTCAAACGGTGGCTTGGTTTGCACGGTGAGAATCAGAGAATAGCAGAAACATACAAACATTGTCTAGAAGTGGAGTTTGAAAATGTTCCCGAAGACGCTGGGTTTCACTCCACTTGCTACAGGCGTTTCATTGACAAAAAGCGCCTGGATGCGGCAGAGAAACGTGTCATACGGCATCCTGAAGTTCAAGATGCTCACAAAGACCAGTCTGTGTCATCGAGTAGTAGTACCTCAACAACTGAATGTCCTAAAAAGAAACTTAGGTCCAGGACGGGCCTGCCAGTAGCTTGTGCAGGTCCTGTGCTTCCTGCCTTGTGCATAATTTGTAAGAAAACAGACAAGTACATTACTGTGGCAGGCAAACGCCAGAAGGACCATCTTTCACAGGCAGAAACGTTGTCTGCAGGTGAGTAAACACACACACACACACACACACACACACACACACACACACACACACACACACACACACACACACACACGTTTTAACTTTTAAGTTTTATGCTATGTGCTGGATACCATGGCTAAATTTAAATTACAATTACATGATTTATTTAATGTTTACAGATTTTCATTGTTTTGCATACAGCTACAGCCAGAACACTCAATATTGTTTAATGGTTAACAGTTTTTATATTATGGTTTTTATTTACAATATTGTTTCATAATATATAATATTATATACTATTTATTTACAGGCCAGTTGCTGAAAGCTGCTGAGATGAAGGAAGACACTAGCATTCTTGTGCATATTCAAGACAAAGACTGTGTGTCTCTGGAGGTGCGATACCACAAGACCTGTTACAGACAGTACACCAGGTTCTTGACAAAGTCTACTGCAACAGTTACTGGGACCTCAGAAGAACAGTGAGTTATTATATTACATTATCAAATGATAATTAAAAATTGTAGTACATTTCCAAGGTAAAACATTGTCTACATAGTCTGTATATTTGTCTCTAAACACAGTTTTGACTGCAAAACTCTTGGCACAGTAATTCAATATGATGAAATGTGTAGTGGTTTGTGAGGGGTGAATGAACAAGTAATGTTTTATTACCAATTATTATATTTGATATTTAAAATAGAAGCCATTGTGAAATAGTTATGGCACAAAATAATATGTCTTTTCTGTTTTTTCTGTTGTATTTTCAGAAATGAGCCAACCTTCGATGCTAGCTACAGGATCTTCTGTGAGAGGATCATTCGCCATAGAATAATTGTAAACCAAGAGGTGCTGACACTGATGCAGCTAAGAAGGATCTTTTTAAATCTTGTGAAAAAACATGAAGATCTTGATGCTTCAAACTACAGGTAATTTAAATACCACAAGTTTCTTTTAAATACGTAGCTTTGGAAATAATGTTTATGCAACATTTTTATATATCTTTATACCATTGTGATCATCTTTCACTGTATCTTTGTTTCAGGCAGGATAAATTGAAGAGGAGGTTGATCCGTGATTTCCCCCAGCTGGTATTTCACTCGCCCAACAAGCGCAACATCAGTGAGCTGGTATTTGTTGAGACACTGTCTGCAGATAAGCTGATCGACAGGCTCCCTCATCCATCAGGTACAGAAACAACAGAGTCAACTGAGGCAACTAGCCAAAGTGACTGTGAAAACACGCCAAGTACAACAGCTGATCCGCAAAGACAAACTTCAGTGGCCTCTGTCAATACTACAGAGAGCACAAGGACACTTTATAGTGCAGCATTGATATTAAAGAATCTTCTATGTGACGCTCCTGGTATGACATGTCCATGGCCACCCACGTCAGATGATTTAAATGTGAGTGAAGCAAAATCTGTTGTGCCACTTGAACTGTACAATTTGATTTCCTGGATTATTGGTGCAACTGAGGAACCAACACTGGCCCATTATGTTGATATTACAGATGATTTGAACCTAAAAGTGATATCTATTTGTCAAGACATTGTGTATCTCGCATCTAAGGGCCGGAGGCAGACACCCAAATCATTGTGTCTTGGTCTAACCATTCGCCATTTAACAGGTTCATCACAAATTGTGTCACTTCTAAATAGACTAGGACATTGTGCATCATGGGACACAGTTGTCAGTCTAGACAGTAGCCTTGCCCAACTTCAACTAGTAGAGGGCAGAGACAGAATACCAAAGGGGTTCTCAAAGAAGGTTCCTACAATACTTGTGTGGGACAATATTGACTTTGGGGAGGAGACATTATCAGGTCGTGGAACTACTCACCACACAAATGGGATTATGCTGCAAAGTTCTGTAGTTCAACATGTGTCAACAACAAACAGACAACCACTACAGAAGGGAGTTACCTCATTCAAAGCACCCCCTTGCATCCCTATCGAACAGTACCATCAGTCTAAAAGACAAGGACCACAGAACTTGTTTCATCATGAAAGTGTTCCATTACAGGTAGACACATACAAATTAAACACCATGTCTGCTGCACAAACTGAACTGGCATATGTTTTTTTAAAGTTCATAGATGCTGAAAGATGTACAATCCCAAACTGGACAGGTTTCCATACATTGCTTCAAGGTGATGGCACTCTGCAAAAGTCAGCACTGTATTATCTTCCAGTCATTGAGGCTTCACCAACAGAGATGTCAACAGTAAACACAATCCTGAAGCGAAGTGTCCAAATTGCTGATCAGCTAGAATTGGACCATATAGTGTTAGTTTTTGACCAAGCTATATATGCCAAAGCTCAGCAAATCCGCTGGAAAGACAACGACTTTACTAAGCGTATAGTGATTAGACTAGGTGAATTTCACACATGCATGTCCTACCTGAGCATTCTAGGAAAAAGGTTTGGAGATGCAGGACTGCAAGACATACTCATTGAGTCTGAAGTTGTTGCCCCAGGATCCATCAGTGGAGTGATCAGTGGTCATCACTACAACCGCAGCATGAGGGCACACAAACTTCTGTATGAGAGTCTGCAACGCATCAGATTTCTCACCTTCTTAGACTCTTTGCCACCAGAGGAGAGAAATGAGTGTATGGATGTCATGAATGAGATCAAATGTGCATTCCTGGACAAAACCATGGATGTTTTGTGTGCAAATGAAAAATTTGACGAAATTTGTTCAAAATATGTAGACTTTGTAAAAAGAATAAGTGCAGAAAACCCAACGTTTGCCTTCTGGAGTTCATACATCGACATGGTACAGATACTCCTTCTGTTTGTGAGAGCAACACGAGAATCGGACTGGCAGCTTCACCTGTCAACAGTGCGCTTGATGATGCCATGGTTTTTTGCTTATGATCGTGTAAATTATGCTAGGTATATACCTTCATATTGGCTGGAAATGGTCAATTTGCCCCTCACCCATCCTTCTTGCCACAGTGAGCTCAGTGTTAAAGGCCAGTGGACTGTCCAACGTCAAAGTGTCCATGGATTTTCCTCGATTGCTTGTGACCAGGCCATTGAGCAAACATGCAACAGGGATTCCAAGACAAAGGGTGGTTGGACAGGGATAACACAGAATCGAGCTGCAGTATATCGGTGGATATTGTCTCAACATGAAAGGGCTGCCATAGCAAGACAATGTGAGGCAATGGCTGGTAAAACTCCCGATATAAGGAAACGTAAAGACCTTGACAGCACACGAATTCATGCTGATGAAAAGGCTGTGACCAGAATAATTTCCACCCTAGGTTGTATGCTGAATCCTTTTGACACACACCAAGATGGCATTGTGTGTCTTAGCTCTGGGACAGTCGCAGCTGAAGAAATCATGAGGGATTTGCTCACAGCTCCGGAAAAGGGGGAAAATGCTGTCAGAGAGTTTATGGACCAAAGACTGTTATCACCATCAGTTGATATATTTGCTCCCATCAAAACACAAAAACTAAAGACCTTCAGTGACCAAGCAAAGACAAAGAAGAAATCGGCAGCAGGCAAGGAAGTGATTCTGCGTGCCGACAAGAAGCTATTCTCCAGACTACTCATCATAGGTCAAAGTAGAAAGATAGAGCTGCGGGAAATTCTGTCCTACTCCTTGGGAACTGTGTCATATCCTTTAGCCAGTGCTGATGGTTCACTTGCTAAAACAAACAAATCAGCTTTAATGGATTTATTGGAAACCAAAGGTGAAGAATGTTTAGTTGACAAAGTTCCGGCAGATGGAGCTATTCTCTTCGATGGAATGGCGGTCATTCAAGCCATTCGGTCCATACCAAGTACCTTTGGAGAGCTCGCCGAGACCATACTGCAGTACATAGTCAAGCTTGCTCTGAAGTACAACTGTACACGGATAGACTTTGTGATTGACCAGTATCCGGAAATGAGTATTAAAAATCTAGAACGTTCACGTAGAGCTGGTGGTGGTACACAACTGGTGAAAATTTATGGACGGGATCAGAAGACACCAACACAATGGAAAAAGTTTCTATCAGATGGAACAAACAAAGAGGCACTGGCAGAATTCCTCTATGTTGTGTGGCGAGATGCTGATCTTACCACTGTGGGCAAGGACTTAAGCTTGTACATAGCACATGGAGACCTGTGTCACTGCGTGAACGTAATGCAGGAAATAAAGACTCTCAGTGCTGTTGAAGAACTGACATGCGATCATGAGGAATGTGACACCAGGTTGTTTTTACATGCACAACATGCTGCAAATGAACATCAAACTGTAGTCATCAAGAGCCCTGATACTGATGTGGCAGTGATTGCTTTAAGTCTGCAGCCAGATTTACCATGTAAGTTGTATTTTTTCACAGGGGTTGGCAACAAAACAAGGATCATTGATTTAGCTAAGTTGTCATCAGCTCTTGGCACCAGTGTGTGTTTGTCACTTATTGGGATCCATACCTTCTCAGGTTGTGACTCTACAAGTGCCTTTTATGGCAAAGGCAAAAGAAAGGCATTTTCTGTTGCTTGTGAGAAAGAGGAATACCTGAATGCATTTACAAATCTGGGTAAAAGTTTTAACCTGGACCAGTCTACCTTTGACATACTTTGCAAATATGTGTGCCACCTCTATGGCCAGTCATCTGCCGAAAATGTGAACGATGCAAGATACAAAGCATTCTGCATGGCATCATCAGCTTTGCCAGAACTATCCATGCCTCCGACATGTGATGCACTACACCAGCACTGCAAAAGGGCAAACTACCAAGCAGCCATAATGAGACATTCTCTGAAAGCTATGATGTCTGCCCCTTCACCCGTCGGCAATGGATGGCACCTTGAGAATGGGGAGTTAACAGTAACCTGGATGACTAGAAATCCTGCACCTGAAAGTGTTTTGCAGGTAGTCCACTGCAGTTGCAAGCAAGGCAAATGTGAGACTGGAAGATGTTCCTGTATGTCTGCAAGACTGTCTTGTACTGATTTTTGTCGGTGCCAGAATTGTGTAAATGTTTCAAAGGAAACAGAGGAAAGAGCTACATGGGATGGCTCTGATAGTGATAGGGATGATACTGATGAGTAAAGATGTGCTGTGCATTATCTTAAGCTGATTTTCAGTTGTAATGAATCTATTGTGGAATTGTTCATTTTTGGCATTATTCATAATTAAGGGGGGTGTGGTCACATTTTGAGTCATTTCAGCCAACTTGGGCCAAAGTGTGCTGCTTCTTTATGTTTCTGTGATTACACAGTGCCTACTGAAAATTTTGATGTATAATACATCACAGTTTTGCTAAAATTACAATGTGTATGTTTAATTTTACTTGGTGCCAATCCATGAAGTTGAAGCATATTTTCTACAAATTTGCCAAATTTTATGGTCTACATTCACACTTGAGTATTTAATGCACCAAAACCTTTCTCAAATGTTTTGGTACATGTGTAAAGGTCAGTTTGAGAGAGATTTTGTGTTGCTAAAATGAAAATAAATAAAGTTATAAGCAAAACCAGCAGCATAAGATTTTATTTTTTTTAAAATTCACAATTATACACATTTATGGATCGTGACAAAAAACTGCAGGATATTTTGCGGAGAACTTTTAACATAAAGTCCAAAAGGGTGTTGTCTATGCAAAAATGCATTTAAAATGTAGTGCCCAGGCGTGGGAACGAAAATCACTTTCTAGCCACTTTTTCCTTGTTCACCTTATGGCCTACACCCAGACCATCACTGACTGTGGTACTTGACACAGGACTTCAGGCATTTTGCATTTCCTTCTCCCCAGTCTTCCTCCAGACTCTGGCATGATTTCCGAATGACATCAAAACTGAGCAACAGTCCAGTGCTGCTTCTCTGTAGCCCAGGTCAGGCGCTTCTGCCGCTGTTTCTGGTTCAAAAGTGGCTTGACCTGGGGAATGCGGCACCTGTAGCCCATTTCCCGCACACGCCTGTGCACGGTGGCTCTGGATGTTTCTACTCCAGACTCAGTCCACTGCTTCCGCAGGTCCCCCAAGGTCTGAAATCGGTCCTTCTCCACAATCTTCCTCAGGGTCCGATCACCTCTTCTCGTTGTGCAGCGTTTTTTGCCACACTTTTTCCTTCCCACAGACTTCCCACTGAGGTGCCTTGATACAGCACTCTGGGAACAGCCTATTCGTTCAGAAATTTCTTTCTGTGTCTTACCCTCTCGCTTGAGGGTGTCAGTGATGGCCTTCTGGTCGGCAGTCTTACCCATGATTGCGGTTTTGAGTAATGAACCAGGCTGGGAGTTTTTAAAAGCCTCAGGAATCTTTTGCAGGTGTTTAGAGTTAATTAGTTGATTCAGATGATTAGGTTAATAGCTCGTTTAGAGAACCTTTTCATGATATGCTAATTTTTTGAGATAGGAATTTTGGGTTTTCATGAGCTGTATGCCAAAATCATCAGTATTAAAACAATAAAAGACCTGAAATATTTCAGTTGGTGTGCAATGAATCTAAAATATATGAAAGTTTAATTTTTATCATTACATTATGGAAAATAATGAACTTTATCACAATATGCTAATTTTTTGAGAAGGACCTGTATATATATATATATATATATATATATATATATATATATATATATATATATATATATATATATATATATATATATATATATATATATATATATATATATATACTATTATATACAGGTGCTGGTCATATAATTAGAATATCGTGAAAAAAGTTCATTTTTTTTATTGTAAATTATTTGTAAAAATTAAACTGTCATATATTCTAGATTCCCTACATGTAAAGTAAAACATTTCAAAAGTTTTTTATTTTTTTTATTTTTTTTTTGATGATTAGAGCGTACAGCTCATGAAAGTCCAAAATCCAGTATCTCAAAATATTAGAATATTTCCTAAGATCAATCAAAAAATGGATTTTCAAAACAGAAAAGTTCAAGTTCTTTAAAGTATGTTCATTTGTGCACTCAATACTTGGTCGGCAGCACATAATACAGCAAATGACTTGCTCTACCACAAATGACAGCATCAGTGAAGTGTGGCATGGAAGTGATCAGCCTGTGGCACTGCTGAGGCACTATTGAGCCTTCAGATCATCTATATATTGTTGGATCGACTGTTTCTCATCTTTCTCTTGAAAATATCCCATAGATTCAGGGGTCAGGCATGTTGGCTGGCCAATAAAGCACAGTAATATAATGGGTCAGCAAACCACTTGGAAGTGGTTTTTGCACTGTGGGCAGGTGCTAAAGTCCTGCTGGAAAAGGAAATCAGCATCTCCATAAAGCTTGTCAGCAGATGGAAGCATAAAGTGCTCCAAAATCTCCTGGAAGATGGCTGCATTGACTTTGCACTTGATAAAACACAATGGACCAACACCAGCAGACGTCACGGCCCCCCAAATCATTACTAACTTCAGAAACTTCACACTAGACTTCAAGCAGCTTGGATTCTGTGCCTCTCCAGTCTTCCTTCAGACTCTGGGACCATGATTTCAACATGAAATGCAAAATTTACTTTTATCTGAAAAGAGGACTTTCGACCACTGTTCACTGTCCAGTTCTTTTTCTCCTTAGCCCAGGTAAGATGCTTCTGACGTTGTTTCTGTTTCAGAAGTGGCTTGGTAGTCCTTTTCCTGAAGATGTCTGAGTGTGGTGACTCTTGATGCGCTGACTCCGGCTTCATTCTACTCATTGTGAAGCTCTCCCAAGTGTTTGAATCGGCTTTACTTGACAGTATTCTCAAGCTTGCGGTCATCCCTGTTGCTTGTGCACCTTTTCCTACCCAATTTCTTCCTTCTAGTCAATTTTGCATTTAATATGCTTTGATACATCACTCTGTAAACAGCCACCCCATTCAGTAATGACCTTCTGTGATTTATTCTCTTTGTGGAGGCTGTCAATGATTGTCTCCTGGACCATTGCCATGTCAGCAGTCTTCCCCATTAGTGTGGTTTAAAAGAACAAGAGATACCCGGAATTTATACTGTAGGGATGGTCATTTAATAAAACTCAAATGTAAATATTCTAATATTTTGAGATACTGGATTTTGGACTTTCATTAGCTGTATGCTCTAATCAACAAATTTAAAAAAAAAAAAAAAAAAAAAAAAAAAAAAAAACTTTTGAAATGTTTTACTTTACATGTAGGGAATCTAGTATAAATGAAAGTTTCATTTTTTAAAATAATTTACAATAAAAAAATGAACTTTTTCACGATATGACCAGCACCTGTATATAGTATCTAGCGTACATATATGTATATCAGTGTTTTATGACAGTGTTGACCCTGTTGAAAAAACTGATTAAGGTAGGTTTTGAAGCTGGTATGCTGGTTTGAGCTGGTTTATGCTGGTCCATGCTGGTCCTGGACCAGCTCAGGACCAGTTTAGGACCAGGACCAACAGTGAAGGAAAAAACAGTTTGTGAGAAAACGGAAGAAACAGGAGATGAACCTAAAACACCGCTGACATCCAATATAATAGCCTAGGCTACATACGTTTCCCCTAGTTGTTGCCTGTTTGTTGTAGTACTCAAGAATTATTATGAAACTAGTATGAAAATAAAATGCAAGAATAACAGGCTGTCTAAAGTAGGCTACAAGAGAACTATAGCGACGATGATGACACAATCCCGTATTCAGGAATGTCATATGTTTGTAAACGATATCACAAGCCAAAGGCCTGGGCAGTATGCGTGATTAATAATCTAATTGCTTTAACAGAGGCTGAACGCTTAAGAAATGTATGTCAAGTTTGCATAGGCCTGTGGCCATTTTTGGAGAATGTCCAGAAACGTTCCACGACATTCGAAACATTACGAATTCTTCAGATAAATAAACAGAACATGTACAATTGTTCAATAATGAGTTTTCTGAAACGTTTATATGCATTTGTTCTATAAGCTTTAATGAAAGTGTAGTTCTTAAGGTTTCATTTTCGTGCTTTGTCATGTAGAGTTTTAGAAAGGTGCTGAGAAAACTTGGAAAAATCTGAAATGTTCGATTTGTTTACCTGGATATCTGTGAAATACACTGCAGAACTTTGACTGAGACCAGTAACTAATGAATAGTGTTGAGGTTGACGCATTACAAGTAACTTGAGTTACGTAATCAGATTACTTTTTTTATTAACAATACAATTTTTTTTTTATTAACAAAACAATAATAATAATAAAAAATAATAAAAAAACTTTTTCAAGTAACTAGTAAAGTAACGCATCACTTTTTCAATTTACAACAAAATATCTAAGTTCCATTTTCAAATAGTAATGCAAGTGACTTTTTCACATTTATTGACTGACAGCTCTCCTGTCCCCATGTTAAGAGAAATAAAGGTCAGAGGTGTTGTGTGCGTAAACATGATGGTTATTCTAGATTATGTGAACATGCATTTACTCATCTCACTTGCACAAAAACATTTAGTATTCCTCAAAATGAGTAAAAATTGTATGCAAACCTGTAATAATTAGATATATCAAATTACACAAATATACTTTTTGTATTTAATCTCACTTTATTAACCAATGTCTTTGCTGCTGACCGTCATTGATCTAATTCAACCATACTAATAAAAATTTTTTTAAAAATGATTTTGATTAGATTTAGAAATAAGAGTATTGAACTTCCTTCTCCTGTCTCCTATTCTTCTTTAATCCAGAATGGCAGCACAGATGAAAGGTTTGTTTGAGCTGCGCCCTCTACTGTACAGACATGAATCTGCATTTCCTTCAGCCTGATTCTTATTCATTTCACTTTTGGTGTGAAATGGCCTTAAAGGGTTAGTTCACCCAAAAATGAAAATTCTGTCATTAATTACTCACCCTCATGTCGTTCCACACCCGTAAGACCTTCGTTCATCTTCGGAACACAAATTAAGATATTTTTGATAAAATCGGATGGCTCAGTGATGCCTGCATCTCCAGTAAGATAATTAACACTTACATTGCCCAGAAAGCTACTAAAGACGTGTTTAAAACAATTCATGTGACTACAGTGGTTCAACCTTAATATTATAAAGCGACGAGAATACTTTTTGTGTGCCAAAAAAACCAAAATAACGACTTTATTCAACAATATCTAGTGATAGGTGATCTCAAAACTCTGCGTCATGAATTTCATGAATCTTTTGTTTCGAATCAGTGGTTCGGAGCGTGAATCAAACTGCCAAAGTAACGTGAACCATTGAAATTTTGAAACACTTATGATGTAACAAAGCCTCGTTTATTAAAATCACGTGACTTTAATGCTCCGAACCACTGATTCGAAACACAACAAGATTCATGAAATTCGAAACTTCATGACGCAGAGTTTTGAGATCACCTATCACTAGATATTGTTGAATAAAGTTATTTTGTTTTTTTGGTGCACAAAAAGTATTCTCGTCGCTTTATAACATTAAGGTTGAACCACTGTAGTCACATGAATTGTTTTAAATACGTCTTTAGTAGCTTTCTGGACAATGTAAGTGTTAATGATCTTGCTGGAGATGCAGGTCTCACTGAGCCATCCGATTTGATCAAAAATATCCTAATTTGTGTTCTGAAGATGAACGAAGGTCTTACGGGTGTGGAACGACATGAGGGTGAGTAATTAATGACAGAGTTTTCATTTTTGAGTTTTCATTTTTGGGTTCATTTTTGGAGAGGCACGAAATCTCTTTCCAGACCATTCTCATTCACTGTCCCTTGCTGGTGGAATGATCTTCCTGCCTTCATCCGGAATGCGGAATCCCTGGCAATATTCAAAAGACAGCTGAAAACCCATCTCTTTCGCTTTAGTGAGCACTTAACCTCATCTTAAAAAAAAAAAAAAAAAAAAAAAAAAAAAAAAAAACCTTCCTATCCTTTCACTTCCTCTAATCCCTCTCTATTGTATCTTAGAATAATCTGAGCACTGCCTATAACTTGTATTATGAGCACTTATTGTCTATTTGCCTCGTCATGGCGACTCGCTTGTTGTATTCCTCACTTGTAAGTCGCTTTGGATAAAAGCGTCTGCCAAATGAATAAATGTAAATGTAAATGTAAACTAACCCTTTAAAATTTGCCAAAAATAGAACTTTTTTGTTGTCATTTAAAAAACAAACAAGCAAGCCCAAGCCCAGTATAGGTCATTAACCCCGCCCTCCCCATGCAATCTAATGGGACGTGAGACACTTTTACACTTAGATTATTTTTTTTCAAAGATGGTTTCTGTTATTTTATGTAGTTTTTATCACGCATAAGTTCACGTGTTCGTTTTTTAAATAAGTTTGGTCTTAGTTATTCGATGATATAAAAATGGGAGTGTGGCATCATGATTGACAGCTGAGATTGACAGCTTCTCTAAGCAAAGTAGTCACTGAGGCACCAACAAACTTTTTTCTGGATTTTTGGGAGGAGATTGGAGCTTTTAACTTTAAATTCTACATTTCCATAACTGTTTATTTCACACTGACATAATGAGTTGTTCTGCAGTAAACTGTACTGACCGATTCTGTGGGCGGGGCCTTGATACCGCAGCTCCACATCACTGCGCAGACTCGGGCTCTGTCAGCACAATATCGGGACATTGGCTTCACTTTTCTATAACAGAAGAGATTGAAGGTGCATCGTCCATCTTTTTTTACAGTCTATGTCTAAACAGCAATATCAGTAGACAAACGAAGTCTGTGTTTTTTTTTTTTTTTTAGCACAAACGGAATGACATCATTTCCTGAAATCCTTTATAAATGACAGAACTAGGCGACATAAAGGACATTCACACCAATAGGCCTACTAATTTATTTAAACAAGTAAATTACTGTAGACATGGACAAATGTATAGTACAACGCTTTATCTTAACACATAGGCAATGACTGTAGACAAGGACAGATGTACAAGTACAAAGCAGTCGACTCCTTTTTGGCAGAAATGGAACCTAATAAATGGAAAGTCCCCACCGTGACAGGAAAACAAACATGCGCGTTGCACATACTTTGTGGCCGAAATGATTCACAGTTCAGTAGGCTACTGCAACTGTATAGCTAAAAATATCTATAACTGGCTCAACAATTATCCCTAACACATTTAAAGAATTTTACTACCACACTATATTTAAATAATCTAAAATCAGATATCAATCCAGATATGGTTATTTATCCTGCTGTCTCATGTATATGAAAGAGCACCACAGACAGATATAAAAACAACACATTCCAGGAAGTTCCTCTTTCAGTGTCCTCTGGTGTCGGTGTTATGAGTCAAGGTCACAAGTATTTCATCACCTAATGTTTAAACTTTTTCCAGCCTAATTTCACTGAGAGTGGAACGCTTGTGACAAAGTCTTGGCCAGACCTTATGACATTAACATGCCTAATGTAAAATGTGATGTGATTGCATGGCCTACATTACACACTTAAAATCATTTTAAAAGTATGACAACATAGTGGCAAATCTTTATGTCAGATGTAGATGATGATTTGGACATTAATCAACAGGCGCTATTCACTCTCCAGCTCAGATGTGAAGTAACACGAGTCCTCCATTTTCCCATAGTACATCTCTCGGTTCGGGTCTGCTCCTGTGGTTCTTCTGTCCATCACTGGAGTGCTAGAACACGCCAGCACACTGGGAGAACTTCGACATGTGTGGAGGACGATGACGCGCTCACTGTGTTTGTGCTCAGCGTGGAGTTTTGGATCTGCCGATATTTCTACTTTTTCATCATCACAGAAGCCAGCCAAGGGAGCTCTTATTGGTTTCGGTGGACTGTAACAGGAAAATAGATGTGAGTTTTATGCAGTTTAAAGGTGCATATTGTATTTCGGGCTAATTTAAAAAAAAGTTTTACACATTAAAGGTACAGTGTGTAATATTTAGGAGGATTGACAGAAATGAAATATAATATTCATAACGATGTTTTCAGTGGTGTATAAAGACTTTACATAATGAACCACTATGTTTTTATTACCTTAGAATGTGCCATTTCTATCTACATAAACCGCAGGTCCACTTATATTAAGTAGCCATTTTGCGTGACATGTTTCTACAGTAGCCCTAAACGGACAAACTGCTCTAGACAGCGCGTTTGCTTGATTGGTTACTGTCTTCTGTCTCAAACGACGACCTCTTTGTCCTGTGTCAGCCACCGTAGATTCTCTATATTGCAATTTGCAACCTAACGCTAGATGGTGCTAAAATTTACACACTGCACAATTCTTTTCTCAGAATTGCAAGATTTAAAGGGTTAGTTCACCCAAAAATGAAAATTCTGTCATTTATTACTCATCCTCATGCCGTTCCACACCCGTAAGACCTTCGTTAATCTTTGGAACACAAATTAAGATATTTTAGTTGAAATCCGATGGCTCTGTGAGGCCTGCATAGGGAGCAATGACATTTCCTCTCTCAAGACCCATTAATGTACTAAAAACATATTTAAATCGGTTCATGTGAGAACAGTGGTTCAATATTAACACTGTACACTCTACAAATTGTGAATAAAAACAGAATGCAATGATGTGGAAGTTTCAAATTTCAATATTTTATTCAGAATAAAATAAAACAAGTTGCTCAAGTTTAGGAATAGGAATGTTGTCCCATTCTTGTCTAATACAGGCTTCTAGTTGCTCAACTGTCTTAGGTCTTCTTTGTCGCATCTTCCTCTTTATGATGCACCAAATGTTTTCTATGGGTGAAAGATCTGGACTGCAGGCTGGCCATTTCAGTACCCGGATCCTTCTTCTACGCAGCCATGATGTTGTAATTGATGCAGTATGTGGTCTGGCATTGTCATGTTGGAAAATGCAAGGTCTTCCCTGAAAGAGACGACGTCTGGATGGGAGCATATGTTGTTCTAGAACTTGGATATACCTTTCAGCATTGATGGTGCCTTTCCAGATGTGTAAGCTGCCCATGCCACATGCACTCATGCAACCCCATACCATCAGAGATGCAGGCTTCTGAGCTGAGCGCTAATAACAACTTGGGTTGTCCTTGTCCTCTTTAGTCCAGATGACATGGCGTCCCAGTTTTCCAAAAAGAACTTCAAATTTTGATTCCTCTGACCACAGAACAGTTTTCCACTTTGCCACAGTCCAATTTAAATGAGCCTTGGCCCAGAGAAAACGCCTGTGCTTCTGGATCATGTTTAGATATGGCTTCTTTTTTGACCTATAGAGTTTTAGCCGGCAACGGCGAATGGCACGGTGGATTGTGTTCACCAACAATGTTTTCTGGAAGTATTCCTGAGCCCATGTTGTGATTTCCATTACAGTAGCATTCCTGTATGTGATGCAGTGCCGTCTAAGGGCCCGAAGATCACGGGCGTCCAGTATGGTTTTCCAGCCTTGACCCTTACGCACAGAGATTGTTCCAGATTCTCTGAATCTTTGGATGATATTATGCACTGTAGATGATGATAACTTCAAACTCTTTGCAATTTTTCTCTGAGAAACTCCTTTCTGATATTGCTCCACTATTTTTCGCCGCAGCATTGGGGGAATTGGTGATCCTCTGCCCATCTTGACTTCTGAGAGATTCTTGACTTCTTTCTTTTTTATACCCAATCATGTTGCCAATTGACCTAATAAGTTGCAAATTGGTCCTCCAGCTGTTCCTTATATGTACATTGAACTTTTCCGGCCTCTTATTGCTACCTGTCCCAACTTTTTTGGAATGTGTAGCTCTCATGAAATCCAAAATGAGCCAATATTTGGCATGACATTTCAAAATGTCTCACTTTCAACATTTGATATGTTATCTATATTCTATTGTGAATAAAATAAAAGTTTATGAGATTTGTAAATTATTGCATTCCTTTTTTATTCACAATTTGTACAGTGTCCCAACTTTTTTGGAATCGGGTTTGTATATACATATTTACAGTATATATGGTCTTTTTCAGAAGATAAATTTATTTGGGAATCACATTTATAGATACGTATCATACAAAATAGACTTGTTTTTTTAATTAAGTTTAAGATTTCCTTTAGCAAATTTAAATTTGAATTTACTTTTAAATAAATACATAATCTGCCAGTGTAGTAAAACTTTAAATTATTTTTGTATAATTATTATAATGTAATAATTATAATCTATTATAAATATGTATCAAATCTTATTTCACAATATATTCCCTGAAAAGTCTTAATATCCCATGCAATTAATCTAAAATATTTTTTTGTATTGCCTGTAAAGAGATCTTACTCTAACCTTTTTTCGTCCAAGCTTTCAGCACTCGAGTCTTGTTTTTCAGCCCCACAGAGCTCTTCCTTCTCTGCCAGTATAACAGTCACCTGTTGGACAGGGGAAACACTCTAATGTAACACACTCTGCCAAATTATATACACATTATAATCAAAGTCAAATGCTTCAACATAAAACATAAAATTAATCTATTACCGAATAGTGGGAACAGCCCACTTTCCTTACCCTGGGGTAACACTGACACATGGACCAGACCGTCCCCATGCCCACCATTATCACTCCCACAGCGCAGAATGTGGCGAACACCTGTGGTTCCTCTACGGAAATCATGAACAGACCCAGCGCCACAAACGCCATCCCAAGGATAATGAGCCCATAGCGGTATGGCTTGTTCTCTGCCATGGAAGAAACTTGGAGGTCCAGCAGTGGTTAACAGAGGAAAGTACCGGTGACAGTGTGGAGCTTTATGACTGTGTCCCTATAGAGGTGAAGGGCAGACTGAGAGGGCAGGAGTGACTGACAGGACGCTGAGCCAGTGGAGAACCAAGATCCAGATCATTAAACCCGTAATGGGCCTTAGTCAGGTGACCTTCCCCCAGGTAAAGTTGCATTGGCTTAAGAATTCTTACTACGTTCCTTTCCAGAATACTGGCATATTAACAATAGAGTAAAAGATTAAAAAAAAGTACAAGTACACACCAAAACGTATACATCCGGATTTACAGACAAGGCTTAAGCCAAGTCAAACCAAAACAAAGTTACTGCGTTGTCCTTTTTCACGTTTTCTGGGTTGATAGCATGCACCGGGGACCCGATCATAGCACTTAAACAAGAAAAAAGTCATTTTTCATGAAATGTCCCCTTTAACTGAAAGCAACTTGCACTCATATATCTTAAAATATGTCAGAGCCATTGTTTTGTCTCAAGATGCATACCAGTAATGTTTGTTTTTTTTTTTTTTCTAAGCAACACATGTTCATAAAAGCTATAAATGCACTAACTGAACTAAGGCCTAATCCTGGCTTAATCTAAGCCTTGTCTGTGAAACCAGGCCTTAGTTTGATGATATTATTGGTTACCAAATACAAATCAACAAGAGTTTTTGTATCATATGGTGTATTGGTATTTAAATGCACAGGTGATAGCCAGGCAATACAAGAAAAATGTGTAACTGACAAAACATCACAGAAAATAGACTTATGCAGCATTATGTGATATAGTAATAATAAAACACACACAAAACAGAGATAATAGCTTCTGGTAGGCCTGTACAGTGACAGTGAATGTGACAATCAGGAGTGAAAGAGGCACATTTCCTCAATCCTATATTATACAACATAAAGTAAGCCCACCATTAATATAGAAAAATAAGATTATTTACATTAGGAAATTCCTAAGTCTTTCTAAAAACATGTTCTGGTCATTATGAAAAATCAAGGCACAATTCAATATTTGGTTCAGCTTATTGATAAAGAGGTACTCAAAACCATTAAAATCCCTCTGCAGTCAATAATTTTATCCCTTAAAATTAATCTTTGATCACCAAAATGACATATTTAAATGTTTTTTCCTGTGAAAAACAAAAAAAAAAAATCTTAAAATGCCTTAAAATAGCTTGAATGTAACTCCACATTTTTGCCTCATTTAATATACACGGATCTATGAATATAATAATTAGCCCCGCCTCCACTCACTCTCACGAGCTCAGACGAGATGCACTCGGTCAACTTACTGAGGTAAACGCTGCACATTGGTATCGCTTTTTACAATGTCGGACACGTAACATTAACTAATATGATTGGCCTTTTGCTTGACTACTTTATTAAACTGCTAATAATGTGTTGCTAATGTTACACAACCCATATTCACATTCACGAGTCAGACAGCTGACTTCTATCAATCAGTATCCTTAGAAACGCTTTGAACAACTGGAGAAAGGCATATAGTTCATCATAACATCATATCATACAGCCACCATATGGCTAAATCTACCTGATTTTTCATATCAACAGAAAAATATACTGGGATAACCTTCTTTTGAGACTCCCTTGCGCGGGTTATTTAATAATATGCTAAAGCCCGCCGGCACGATGACGTGATTGGTTACAAGGTAGTTTGTGACATCATAAACACCAGAGATTTCAAACCGCGGTTGAGACCGTCTTTGGTTCACTGCAGTTTTAAAGAGAAAATACTCAGCAATAGTGTTGACTTGTGAATTTGCACATGGTTTGTCTTAAAAACACCAGATAGACATATGAACAACATTAAAAATTGATTTTTACCACAGGGGGACTTTAAATGCATAACCAAGCATCTTAACCTACATGTTCTGTTCAGACTGACTTTATATTTGGGGTCCAAAAGTCCCCAATAATATACACTACCATTCAGAAGTTTGGGATGTTTTTTTGTTTTGTTTTTTTAAAGAAAGTAACTCTTTTATTAAGCAAGGATGCATTAAATTGATCAATACTAAAGACATTTACATTTACTTTATTCATCAAAGAATCTTGAAAAAAATACTAATAAGCAGTTACTTTCATATAATAATAATCAATGTTTTTGAGCAGCAAATTAGCAAATTATTATGATTTCCAAATATTAAAATGTATTCAGATAGAAAATAGTTATATTAAATTGTAATAATATTTCACAATATTACTGTTTTACTGTATTTTTGATCAAATAAATGCAGCATTAGTGATAATTAAAGACTTCTTTCAAAAACATTTAAAACTCTTACAGACCCAAAACTGGAATGGTAGTGTGTGTGTGATATTAAATAATAGTAGTAAATTCATCTCTCATTTCCCTTCAAATTATTTTGAGTTCATTACCTTTAAGTTCATCTGACCCTATTCAAAACCCAGTCGACAGATATTATTGACAATTCCCCCTCCTTCAATGGCAATACTTAGTAGGTTAGTAAGTAGTAAGAACTTTTGTAATGGCTTGGGGTGTCTCAGACCCCACACAGAACATGAGGATTTAATAAACGGTCTTTATAACTTTACTATAACTGTCTTTATAAATATTTAAAATTTCATTATTCACATACATAGCTATGAAATAATAGGGATGCACAAAATCATTGTTACCAGTTATCAGCCAATAGGCATGTTTTTTTGTTTTTTATGTACTCCATATCAATTCAACAAGTAAAATAGCCTGCTATATATTTTTAGCCAACTGATGGGACTCCACATTATTTCTAACTGGCCTATCTATTTTTAAAAGTTGTACATGTGTCATTTCTTTATTCCAATTGTTTAAAAAATAGCCTACAAATCCTTTGTGATGGCAAGATAAGAAATATTGTTTTCTCCACATTTTGAAAGCAGTTTTCCACTGTTTATGACATTTGGTGTCATTTGAAGCACATAGCAATGCAAACTTTGGTTATTGGTTTTAAAATATAAAACAAATATTGGTTATATACTGTACATACTGTAGGCCAAAATATCAGTGCATCCCTAAGAAATAGAAAACTGGCATGTTCAGTCAAGCTACATGCAACAAATAGCACAAATATGAGCTAGTTCAGTTTTAGGTTGGACAGGTAAGTCAATGGTATTTGTACAAAATTATGAAACTGAAGTTTCTTGTCAGTCAAGGCACTTCATCATTTTCAGAACAGATTAGAGATAGAAATAGAGCTGCGCGATATATGTTTTTTTGTACGATTTTTTTTTTTTTTCATTTATCAGTCAATATTGTGTATTTGCATGTGAACTTGCTTCCCTTTTAGATTTAGATTACTTTTGCTGTCTGCATCTAACAATAACTTAAAGGGATAGAGGTGTAAAAAGATTTATCCCTTTAAGTCAATCATTTGTTGTCGAGTGCAGGCAGAGTTGTGTGCATTCATGCATAAAAATATGTTACATTACTTTTTGTCATTCTTTAGCAGATCTAAAAATGAAAACTTATCCTTCTTTTATGCCGTTTTGATGCCTACATTCGGTTGTAGAATTTAAAAGTGTTTAGCTTTTAATCAGTTTTTTTTTTTAAGTAGTATGGATTTTGATATCTTACATTTTATCAGTTATTAGCCATAATATGAAAATAATTACTGGCTTATCTTTATCAGATGGATTTTTAATACATTGCCAGTCAAAAGTTTGGAATCTACTTTTGATGCTTTTGAAAGAAGCTCCTTCTGCTCATCAAGCCTGCATTTATTTGATCAAAAATACAGAAAGAAAACAGTAACATTGTGAAATATTATTACAATTTACAATAATGGTTTTCTATTTTAGCATACTTTAAATATAATTTATTTCTGTGATGGTAAAGCTGAATTTTCAGCATCATTACTCCAGTCTTCAGTGTCACATGATCCTTCAGAAATCATTCTAATATGATGATTTATTATCAGTGTTGGAAACAGTTGTGCTGCTTAATATTTTTGTGGAAACAGTGATACATTTTTCATTGATGAATAAAAAGTTAAAAAGAACAGCATTTATTCAAAATAGAAATCTTTTCTATCAATATAAGTCTTTTTATCAATTTAATACACCCTTGCTGAATAAAAGTATTAATTCCTTTTTTTTTTTTTTTAAAAAGAAAGAAAAAAAAAACTTCTAAACGGTAGTGTACATTGTTACAAAAGATTTCTATTTTAAATGCATGCTGTTCTTTTTTAACATGTATTCATCAAAGAATCCTGAAAAATATCACTGGTTATAAAAACAATATTAAGCAGCACAACTGTATCCAACATTGATAATAAAGCAGCATATTAGAATGATTTCTGAAGGATCATGTGACTGAAGACCGTGATGAAAATTAAAGCTGCTGTAGGTAACTTTTGTAAAAAAATTTTTTTTACATATTTGTTAAACCTGACATTATGTCCTGACAGTAGAATATGAGACAGATAATCTGTGAAAAAATCAAGCTCCTCTGGCTCCTCCCAGTGGTCCTATTGCCATTTGCAGAAATGCACCGCTCCCGGTAAGAAACAACCAATCAGAGCCAGGAGGAGTGTCTTAGCAGTGTCAATCAATCAAGCTCGCGTGCGCGCTGATCTCACCCCTCCCATACACAGCGCCAGCGCATACAGGCTTCAAGATTACCGGTGTGCCGCAGCTTTGCTTATGGCGGAAAAACAATCCAAACTGCCAATTCCTCGAGTGGCACCTGCTCATAAAATAAAGACGGGTAAACGGAAAAAGACAGATGACGATGATAAAAAAGCCAAAAAGAAAGAATTAGATAGAGCCCGAAATAAAACGAGGGTAAATATCGGAGCGGCTTTTCCGAGGTGGAGGGAGCTACGTGTCCTGAACGGATTAAAAACCGATGCAGAGTCAGCCACATTTCTGCTTGACAAGTAAGTATCCCTGCTTGATTTGTTTAATTTTTTAAGAACTACACAACTAAGATAATTTCAAAACAGGACTGACAAATTATGTATGGCATGGTTTCTTGTAGATTTCAGGGTGGTCCTTTGCATATAACATCGTTTTATTTCGCCATAAGCAAAGCTGCGGCACACCGGTAATTTGAATTTGACGCCTGTACACTGTGCATGAGAGGAGTGTGATCAGCGCGCACGCGAGCTTGATTGATTGACACTGCTAAGACACTCCTCCTGGCTCTGATTGGTTGTTTCTTACCGGGAGCGGTGTATTTCTGCAAATGGCAATAGGACCACTGGGAGGAGCTAGAGGAGCTTGATTTTTTCACAGATTATCTGTCTCATATTCTACTGTCAGGACATAATGTCAGGTTTAACAAATATGTAAAAAAAAAATTTTTTACAAAAGTTACCTACAGCAGCTTTAAGCTTTGCATCACAGAAATAAATTATATTTTAAATTATATTAAAATAGAAAACTATTATTTAAAATTGTAATCATATTTCACAATATTACTGTTTTTTAATCTGTATTTTTGATCAAATAAATGCAGGCTTTGATGAGCATAAGAGACTTCTTTAAAAAAAAACTTAAAAACAGTAATGTTTCCCAACTTTTGACCGGTACTGTATCTGTACACCCCAAGTTAGACCAGCTTTTCAATCATTAAATGTTGGTGTCGACAGTCCCAGCAGTGGTTATAGCTGGTTCACAGCTGTAGTGGTCTTCATAACAGTCTCATAGGATGGCGGTGGCTCCATTTGCCAGGGAGGGGGTGTTGCAGGTTGGCTCTGTGAATTGGCGTCTGAGGTGGGAGGCACTTGGACTGTACTGCTATCCTCTGCCGTAGCCCTCCGGATCCGATCCAGCCTCCTGGGGAAAGGGAAGAGCAATGACTCATGAATACCTGTATCACAATATAGTTTGAGTATGTGGCTTATTATACTGTAAAGGTCCTGATATACTCACAGCAAAGTTCTTTTTTATTCTTCCCTTAAAAATGAAGGAGTAAAAAGAATTTCAAAATACCTTTGTAACGCCTTTTAAATGAATCTGTAAAGATGTGCTAAATATGAGAATGAACCTCAATGGTTCTTGCGGAAGATCAAACGTGCTGCATAACACGAGAATGAACCTCATTGGTTGTTACGGAAGCTCAAACGTGCTGCGTAACACGAGAATAAACCTCATTGGTTGTTACGAAAGCTCAAACGTGCTGCGTAACACGAGAATGAACCTCATTGGTTGTTACGGAAGATCAAACGTGCTGCCTAACACGAGAATGAACCTCATTGGTTGTTACGGAAGATCAAACGTGCTGCTTAACACGAGAATGAACTTCATTGGTTGTTACGGAAGCTCAAATGTGCTGTGTAACACGAGAATGAACCTCACTGGTTGTTACGGAAGATCAAACGTGCTGCGTAACACGAGAATGAACCTCATTGGTGGTTACGGAAGCTCAAACGTGCTGCGTAACACGAGAATGAACCTCATTGGTGGTTACGGAAGCTCAAACGTGCTGCGTAACACGAGAATGAACCTCACTGGTTGTTACGGAAGCTCAAACGTGCTGCGTAACACGAGAATGAACCTCATTGGTTGTTACGGAAGATTAAACGTGCTGCGTAACACGAGAATGAACCTCATTGGTTGTTACGGAAGCTCAAACGTGCTGCGTAACACGAGAATGAACCTCACTGGTTGTTACGGAAGCTCAAACGTGCTGCATAACACGAGAATGAACCTCACTGGTTGTTACGGAAGCTCAAACGTGCTGCGTAACACGGAATGAACCTCATTGGTTGTTACGGAAGATCAAACGTGCTGCGTAACACGAGAATGAACCTCATTGGTTGTTACGGAAGATCAAACGTGCTGCGTAACACGAGAATGAACCTCATTGGTTGTTACGGAAGATTAAACGTGCTGCGTAACATGAGAATGAACCTCATTGGTTGTTACGGAAGATCAAACGTGCTGCGTAACACGAGAATGAACCTCATTGGTTGTTACGGAAGATCAAACGCGCTGCGTAACATGAGAATGAACCTCACTGGTTGTTACGGAAGATCAAACGTGCTGCGTAACATGAGAATGAACCTCATTGGTTGTTACGGAAGATCAAACGTGCTGCGTAACACGAGAATGAACCTCATTGGTTGTTACGGAAGATCAAACGTGCTGCGTAACATGAGAATGAACCTCATTGGTTGTTACGGAAGATCAAACGCGCTGCGTAACACGAGAATGAACCTCATTGGTTGTTACGGAAGATCAAACGCGCTGCGTAACACGAGAATGAACCTCACTGGTTGTTACGGAAGATCAAACGTGCTGCGTAACATGAGAATGAACCTCATTGGTTCTCGATTGCATCAAGCAAACATGTTTGAGCTTCCATTTACCACAACTGATGTGTGAGTGGTTAAAGCCTAAATTAAGTCTGTTCATATAAAGTGATTGTGTCTCTTCAGAAAATTTGGACTAAACCACTCAATTCATATTGATTAGTTTTACAATCTCTTTATGAACTTTTTGAAGCATCAAAGTGTCAGTTGTGTAGCTGTCTATGGAGGGACAGAAGCTCTCAGATTTCATCAAAAATATCTTCATTTGTGTTCCGAAGATGAATGAAAGTCTTACGGGTTTGAAACGACATGAGGGTGAGTAAATGATGACATACTTTTCATTTTTTGGGTGAACTAACCTTTTAAGCATGAAAACAGTATCAGTGTCACAGAAGGCGGAGCCTCAGAGCCACACCTACTAATCATGTAATCACCACGGACCAATGGTACCTTGAAGGTGTTTACCAGCCAGAGCGAACTTTTCAGGAAAATTTGTTTTGGTAAGAGATTTTGAGTTCCTGAAACAAACTCCAAACGAAGTTCATTTCGGCCCAATTTTATTTGAAATGACTTCACACCAGTTTGTATTTTGATTTATCTTTAGGTACATCGGGGCTTTAATCAGCAACTAATCTGGACATTTAGGTTAAGGAATTATGGAAACAACATTCATTTCAGAAGGAAACCAAATAATCTGAGATCGTCTAGTGTGTGCTTGCAAGTCTTTCTTTTTTTTAAGTGAATCCAACTTTGAGTTCAAACCAAACACAATGAGAGTTTACCATTATTCTCTTAAAACGACTACTTCAGATGCCAAAAAGACAAGGAGTGGGGAGGACGGGGAGACCCCTAGGCACTGATTTGATGGCTTCAGCATGTTGCAAGAAACAAAAATCTCTTCTCTGTTCCTCTCGAGCCCTCCCTCCTCATTTTTTTTTTCTTCTGGGCTAGTGTACAATGCTGACTGCTTTCTGTTAACATCTGTAGTCCTGATCATGCGGTCAGAATGAACCGCTCTGCTCCCTTTGATTCTTGACTCTTTGATTCTCCTATCTTCCACAGCATGATTCTCTAAACAAAAAAAAACCATAAATAGATTTAAATATAAACTGAGATCATTATGAAGTACCAGCACCTTAGTATGTAAATGGCAATGGGCCCTTTCTCTTTCTTGTTCTCTCTCTCTCTCCCTCTCTCTCTTTCTCTCTTTCCCTCAGACATGGAACACTGAAAGAATTTGGCGCCCAGCAGCTGTTCAGTCTTCACTTGGTCTGTAAACATTACCTTGCCTTAACTTTTTCTCTCAGTTTCTCCATTAATTACATTACACGATTGCAATTTTGAATGCTGAAATAGGTTTCTGACAAAGGGTAGTCAGTTTAAACACTTAAACTAATTATTGTAATTCACAACGGTATTACATAGAAAACACTGTTGTGTTGAGCTGTCATTCAAATGAATAACACCCTAACAAATCTAAATTAAAGCTGAAGCATACAATTTCTGCATCACTAGAGTCACCAAACAAATTGCAAAAATGCTCAACAAACAATGAGGAATGTTTTGATAGCATCACAGTTTTCTGCATATTGAACTGGAATTATAAAAAGTATAAAATTAGATAAATAGATATAGCTGAAGTGTGGAAGAATTAACATTTTTCACAAACCAGCATCTCATAGATAAAGGCACATTGGATATACGGTTTCCAAGAGGAAAATGCAAACCTTGTCTTCTGACTAATACGTCGCACAATGAAAATAACTGTAAATGGTGAAGACATGAGTTACTTTATGGACAGGGTGCAGACCCATCACATCTACCATCTAACACTGCAGACTGTTTTCACTGCTGACCTACTTCTATAATCAGAACATTTGTTACTTTCTGCTTTCAAACTTAGAGTGGGTCGAGAAGAGACAGAGCCTCTTAGTTTGCATATTTTTATCAGCTGAAAGCCAGAGAAAAACTGAGTGTTTACAAAACCCCCAATCAGTGCATTATCAGCATTCTTATGTTCACAACTGATTTTTATCTTTTTCAGTAGGCATACTAGTGTGTGCAAAACAAATTACTATTAGCAAAGACTATAGAATAACACAAGACGTGTCACTCATACGGTTTCGAATGGGAGAAAGTGCAACGCACAATATGGCGGAATAAGTCCCGCCTTCTAAATAAGAGCCAATTGCCGATTGGTAAAGTCATTGCATCACTGCAGCGGCCGTTAGAAGCTCCGGTTTCTATAGAAACAGTCAGACATGCGACTCCAAAATGAAACACAAGAGATGCGCATTTAGGACTGCGCATGCGCATTAGCTTGATATAGCCAGAAAAATACTGTTTTTTGTTTTAGAAACACATTTTTTGAGACATTGTTGTCAGATTTCATTGGTGATTTCAAATATGAAATTTAATCGAAAGCTTGGCAAACGGCTTAGGAGAATTTGATGTTTCCCCATTCAAAGAGAGAGTGAAATGTCTTAAAGCGACTTTGCTATTACTATTGCTCATAATGAAGTAAATGTACCACCTAATGTCCCAGTAGGCTTTAGACAGTACAAACTGACGGCGATATCTATGGACTTTTAAGATAATCAGCTAACCCAGCTAGTTCTTTTTAATGTTGGTGTTTCATTCTATTTAAATATGTAAATGTTAGTAAGAAGATCAAAAATCAAAAAAAAACTTAAAGAGATCAATCAGCTTTTGTGATGGACATCAGTTATGCTCGTCTTTGCTCGCTCCTTTGAAGTTATCTTGAGGAAAACGGCTCTATATTTAACAACGCACATACAAAAGACCTGAACCGGAAGCAAAGTTTGTTGCTCCCATTATAACCCCAATTATTATTAAAAAAATTCAGAACAGCAAGCAACTTATTTACACGCCGTTTTAATATGTGTCTCTTTAAATGCAAATTAGCTGCTTCTCCCAGCCTAAGAGGGCGGAGCTTCAAGAGCTGATGCTTTGAGCTCCGGTGACAGAACAATCGCACTAATAATGTAAGAAACTCTCCATAGTGGTGTTCAGTTCGAACCGCAATATCGCAGATGAATCGCCTTCGATAATGAACGCTATATTGCGTATCTTGTCAGTGAACTACGGCTCTGTCTGTTAAATGGCGCTCCATTTGAAAGCAGGTGATGGCGATTTAGCGGCAATCAGGGAACCGGCTTTACTGACGAAATGCGCGTGACAATCGCATGCGATATATCACCCAGCCCTTGCATTAACATCAACATACACAGCGAAGTACACAAAAACACTCATTACAACTAACAGTAAACAAATATATACAGACCTTATGCCTTTTCGGGGATGCTTAATAAACTAGTAAACTTTATATCCGTAAAGCAACGCAGATGGACTGTAATAAAGTGCACGCTCTCGTCACCAGTCAGGGGCGGAGTTTCCCTACTCCTACGTAGAAGTAGGGGGAAATATAAAACAGCGTGTTCTGAGAGATTGAAATGATAAATGCGGATTAGAAAAAAAAGTATTAGGTGGATTTTTACCATTATAGGCTGGTTGTGAACACACACCGTGGACACACATCTGTGTTCAAACACTTTATAAAAGTGTAAAATTCAGTTTTTGTCTTCATTATGACATCAGGAATGCTGTACCACACTGACATTGATTTCAAACATTCGAAAAATATCCAAATTAATTGTAAATTAAAATAATTTTAAAAAAAAAACGTAATTTCTGACTCACAGTTGACTTTTTTTTTTCACAAATGCAAGTTTATATCTCAACTCAAACTTTAACTGGCAATTTCTAGTTTATAGCTCACAATTCTGAGAAAAAAAAGTCTTATATATAAATATAAACTTGCAATTCTTGTGTTTTTTACTTGTTAGTTTTTTTCTTACAATTGCGAGTTAATATCTTATAATTATGAATGTTTTTCTCAGAATTGTACGGAAGAGGATTAGGGCCAAGCAATAATAAAAAAATAAAACCATCTCGAGATTAAAGTTGTTAAATTTCGAGAAAAAAGTCGAGATAAAATGTTGAGAATAAAGTCATTAAATTACGAGAAAAAACTCATTAGATTATGAGAACAAATTCGTTAAATTATGAGAAAAAAAGTCGTTAAATTTCGAGAAAAAAAGTCGAGATAAAATGTTGAGAATAAAGTTATTAAATTACGAGAAAAAAGTCATTAAATTATGAGAATTTAATGACATTTTTCTCATAATTTAACGAATTTGTTCTCGTAATTTAACGACTTTTTTCTCGTAATTTAATTACTTTATTCTCAACATTTTATCTTGACTTTTTTCTCGAAATTTAACGAGTTTTTTCTTGAAATTTAACAACTTTAATCTCAAGATGGTTTTATTTTTTTATTATTGCTTGGCCCTAATCCTCTTCCATAGAATTGAGATATAAACTTGCAATTGCAAGTTATAAAATCAGAATTGTGAGATGCAAACTTGCAACTGCGAGAAAAAGTGTCAAAATTGTGAGATAAAAAGTCGCAATTACCTTTTTTTTTTTTTTTTTTTTCTGTGGTGGAAACAAGCTTCCAAAAATGACTGTACTTGTTTATACTTAAAACACAAAATACACTTTTATTAAAGAAGCATTATTTGAAAATAAGTGTTAATGTAATATGCAGCTTTGCTTCACAAATAAATTTATCTTATATCAAGGATTTTTAGATTATTTTTAAAACTGCAAAATGGACCCTTTTCACATTTCCAGGGTTCCAGAAACTAGTTTTCTTTAATGTTAAGGTAATATAACACAAAGTATAGTGTTATAAATGTACAATATTAGAAATTTTGTTAGAGTTACGATGTTAATAACTGTGGAAACTCATCATCATCATCTGTGAAAAGGGTCCATGAGACAAAAATACTAAGAATAGTATTTTTTCTACTACTAATAATAATTCAGGTATTCAAAACAATTGTTCATCTGAACTGCATTTTTAATGTATTTTTAAACAAACAGTGCTATGAAATTGATCCTTGTGGGTTCCTGACCTCTCAAAACTGATTATTTATGTTGTGATTTTGGTATTTTCCATTTATAAACTTAAGGCTGGAACAATACACTACAACTTTTGCACATATTTTCGTCCCGATTTACAGTCTGGACCAGTCAAAGCTAGTTGCCAAAAGTCAGAGGCATTCTGCAGACATTAAAATCCAATTTTTAAAGGTCATGAAGTGTATTCCAGCCTTTAGCCTCTCTGTTTATTTTATATCAATTCACAGTGTTCCGGAAACTTGATTTTACAATTACACAGTCCATGACACTCAACTAGTTTGTTTATAACTGCCACAGCTTTGGCTAAACCCTTAGATCTCTTTAATTGCACTCATAAATTAGCCTCGTAATGATATTTGCGTAACACTTGCGTCTTCTTACCTCTGCACCGCAATGGCTTGATGGTGGGTGTAACGGGTGCCCGTTCGCGGGTGTAGAAGTAAGTGACCCGTCACAGCTACATGACTGGTTTTGATGTCCATGCAGAAGGAATGGATGAGGATGAAGAGCCCCAGACACACTAAGGCCAAGCCAATGAGAATAGTGTAAGGCCCCAATGTCACAAAGAGCACCAGACCTGCAATCACAATCAAGGTCCCTAATGAAACTTGCCATCTGTGTTGGAAGAACATGTTGCTTCTTCTGGCTACGCTGTTACTAGCAGGCACATTGTCTTCTGCCCTTGTAACACAGTTGGTATCACCGTGCATGTGTGTATGAGAGTTTGAGTATGTGTTGCGCAAAAGTCAATCCAGCCCTGGTGTCAGTTCATATCCTTGGAGATCCAAGAAAGGGATTGCAGACCATCCTACACGTAGAGCAGAAAAAAAGTGAAACATTATACTACAAGAATGTTATCTACATTGATCGAACTGTTTATTTATACTACAGTACAATGAAAAATTATTTTTCTTCAAGTAATGTTAACCAACAAATGTGCTTCACGTGGTAACATAGCTGTGCAGAAGTCAGAAATACAATTTAATATGACAGAATCAAATTCACATTAGTTACACTAAAAAAAAAAAAAAAAAGTACTGTAAGGGTTAAAGTAAAAATAGATACTAGACTACCAATTGCATTTTACAACTTCCCTATCAAGTACATGAACACAATATAAACCTTATGCAGTAGTATCCAAACAAGAGATGCATAGAATTGAAATGGCATTATAATTATGATAGTCTAATATGATGAGTTAATATTGTGACTGACTGTTATCTCAAAAAAAAAAAAAAAAAAAAAAAATCAGTTTTTCGTGTTTTATCGTCGTCATATTAATGCATGCATTACCTTGTCGGGTTGACGCAGTCCGACGTGCGTTTGTTTTCACCGTAAAGTTGAACATCAGTGGATGAGTGTAAACGTTTCTTCTCACGAGCTGTCTTCAACGTCTGTCTGCACGTCCTCCGCTTCTGTCATTATAACGAGGATAACCATTTCCACCGAGCTCTTCACGGAAATCACGACTCAGCCAGTCATTTCCTTAAAGAATGCTTAATGGAAAATCTAATTCTTCCCACAGTCATCGGTGTCGGTAGATATGCCATCTGTTTGAGTCTCTGTGGTCATTTAAACGTGAAAAGGAAGTGGCAGAGTCTATGGGCGGGGGTTGATGCCACTTAGGAGCGTTGTCCGATTCGTGAACGAATCGTTCTTTTAAGTTGAATCTTTTCGATGACTCGGGTGAGCCGGTTCACTAAACCGGTTCATGAACTGAGAGGGCATTTACAGACCCTGTGTTTCATTCGGAAGGGCTCATCCCTATTCCCTAATCCCTTCAAAGGGTTTACCCTCCGGAATGAGAGCTTCGAATGAATGAAGGATGTAGGGGTCAAACAAAAAAACTTTTTTGGAACGCACTTTTGCGTAATCTTAATCAGACAATCAAATAGGAGTGCAAGCTGCGCCTTTTGTTTAACGTTAGAAATGTATTTATTTATTTATTTTTGGTTTATCGCACCACATTGTACTATATTGTGTCTGTGTATTTGAAACATTTGAATGGACTGATAAAGGGAGCTGTAAAGTATTTTTGTTGAAGTACAATGTCGTTTTGACCCTAATGATGTACCAAATCTAACTCGTATAGTATAGAAAAATACTCATTCTGTGACGCCAAACAACTTCCCTGTGCAAATGATTATGGGGCCCGAAGTGTCCATCAATTGTAGGCCTTAATTTGAAGTGGCCAGTTTTGAGCACTTCGGTTTGGAACGACCCTTTAGGCCCTGTCCCAAATGGCGCACTTCATGTGGACTTTCGGTCTCGTGGACTTAAATTGCGCGTGCTCGCCGAGTCTACGAGTCCGTAGGCTATCCCATTCAGCATTTTAACGCTCTGAAGTGTGCTCATCAGCGCCCCCTTTGTACCCTTGAAGCGGTCTTCCGCGAAGCCCGGATAGATGCAGGCTCCGCACACTTTAACTACCCAGGAATCCTTGCGAAAGGCCAATCAGACAACGGATGGGAGGAGATTTCGCTCAAGAGCAACTGATGACATGGCTGAGAAGAAAATATTTAAGTGTAGGTATCATAGGCTACGGTTTTTATGACCTAGGTGTACATTTTACCAGTTGTTACCTACAGTTTATACAAACATTATGGTCATCGACCAGTGGTTGATATCTCAAACATGATTGAATAATACGATCGCATTATGATTCATTAAATAAATAGAACCGAATGTCAGGGCTTTACTGAGTCATATGTAAACCTAGTATTTATATTTAAACCTGTAAATTCATCTGAAACTCACACACATGTTTATTATGTGTTAAAATTGTAATCTTAGTTCAAATGGAACATTATGTATTATTACAACTGTATACATTATTTAAATAAGCATGTATATATTGTCTAATGCCTAGGTGGAAGAAAATTTAGATTTCCTTGGTGTACATATGTGCATTTTAAGACGTTTCAAACCATGTCAACAAATACATGCATGCACAGTTTTGAGGCAGCTTTAATTGCATGTGTGGTAATTTCATGACTTCACTTACAACAGAATAATGACGGCCATTGCTCGTAGTTTCTTTTGCGCTTTATTTAAGCTATAATAAAGTAATTTGCGCATGCAATTCTTGAGTGCGCGCCGCGAGCACAGTATAACGGCTGATTGGACAGTCATGTTAATTTTTCTGAGTTTTACCTACATAGCCTGACAACATCTCATCTGACCGCAGTTCACTGTTGTTCAATTGAAGCTCCCTCGTCGTCATCTTTTCCGCGCTCGTTGACTTGCGCTGAGGCGAAGTCGGAATGCGCGTCTGAAACGTGTCCCTTTTGCTGTGGTCGTAAAGAGACAGTTCTATATCTATATAAACGCAGCGTTTTACTTGCGATGTTTAAAAAAAAAAAAAAAAGATTTTTATTTTTGGTATTTTATATGCTTTGTTGGTGGTTTGTGGTGTAGCATCACCCGGGGGGGATATTTTTTTATCCCCACCGGGGATAAAAAATAATTCAGCAGAGGCAGGGATCATAGACCAGAAGGGGGGAAATCCCATCCCCCCTACAAATCGCACCCTGGTGATATACAACAACAACAATAGGCAGCATATTCCCCGAACCTGCAGCTCCTGTCAAAAAACAACCAGGGGTGCGTTTCCCAAAGCGAACTATGGTCGCAAGTTCCGTCGTTACCAATAGAGTTCAATGGGACTTGCGACCATGGTTCACCAACGATGCTTTCGGGAAACTCACCCCAGACCGTTATTTCCGGCGTGACGATCGAGTCTGTTCCAAAAATACCTCTCAATGCGCCCTCGTCACCAAAGTGTGGACTCTGAGGAAGTCCACAAGTCCGGAGTGTGCCATTTGGGACAGGGCCTTAATATGGTGGCCATGATTGTTTTCCCTCCGAAGTGCCCTTTGGAGGGCGATATATCCCGATTGGAACACACCGAGAATTATTACGGTTGCTTTTTTACTTTCCAAAGACTGTTGGGGGAAAAAACAATCAGTTAATTACAACAATTTTATTGGCAAAAATATTTTTAAACTAAAGCTGTTAGGTTTGTATACTCTAGCTAATAGGCTAATGGGTAGAAACAAATGCTGTCAACTTAATACTAATGAAATATTCTCTAGATAATGTCTGATAAAACTGTGGCCTTGGCTGAATTAGGCTACAATATATAATCGAATTATTTATGTTTTCTTAATTTTTTACTCACAAGATGTTTGTTTTGTCAAGCAACACTCGATGACGTGATTTGAATCTATTTTGAATAATTTTTAAATGAACTGTTCAAAAGAACCGAGTCGCGAAATGAATCTGACTTCCCATCACTTGTCGATAAGGAGATCACAGTCCTGGCTGGGCGTGGAAGAGCCGAGGGACTCTCGTGGGACTCGCGTTCAGAGTTTTCTCATACACAGCTTTATTAAACACACACACACAACACAGGAAAAGAAAACAAACTCAATGAAAGAGTATTTCGTCATATTACATACTGCTTTAACTATTAGCACATGTTATTTTCCGAAACTTTGCACCTGCCGGCTATTAACCCTTTAATTATTTGAAAGTTAACTTGCATAACTCAGACTAAATTCTTACAGCATGATTGCAGGGCCACTTTACACTCTTCCAAACAGAGATGGACACACCTCTGGTCAGATCAGATATGACTGAGTACCAGCATTCCTCTCAAAAATAGCTTCAACTGATATGGGAAATAGACTGGAAGGAAATGGGAATTTTTTCCCAAACATTATTTCTCAATAGAGAAATTGTGGTGTGCCAGTCTATGGGTGTTGTTTATCATGGGTGGGCCTGTTTGAGATGTTAAATGTGTTAGTCGGTGTGAACAGTGGCGTACCGCATGTCTGTGAGGCCCCCCCGCAAATAATGAGATGAGGCCCCTCCCACGAGCAGTGATGTCATGTGTTAAAATCTGTTGTGCACCTGAGTCCGTCTCCCCCCCAGTTCACAAAAACTGATTTAACAGTGAATCATTGCATTGGTTAATTTGATGTTATTATTGAATAATATTATTTATGCTATATAATGTTTAGTGATTTTGATATCGCAGACTAAAATCCAGGCAGGAATAAATATTTAAGCTAATTTACGACCGTGGAGGCAAAAGTGCCGCGGCTCCGATTTTAGTTACTTTAGAAATAGCAGGAGGATCCTTCACAGCAATAATTCACAAACATCAGTTATAGCCCCCGAGGAACAAATTTTATTTAACAGTAAGCTCAATAAAGTAAATGTAATGGCCAACACATCTCAGTTTAAACACTGGCCTATAAGCATCGCAAATTGTAGAGAAGAAATTATACAAGAAAATTTCATGCCTCGCAGTAAAAAAAAAAATGAATAGTAAAAGAACTAGGAGAAAAAACATAGGCCTACTTTAAAAGAACAACTCTATCAGTTATAGGCCTATGCTATGCTCTATTCTATATATCAGCTATATGCTGTATTTTGAGAAAAACTAACTTTATATACATCTTAAAATACCAACTTTTGAGGATTAACTTGTTTATTCTTTTTATCAACTGACTACCACACACAAAAAAGCAAACACTCTACCGAATCCTTTGCGCTCTCCGAGCGTTTTGATGCGCAAAGTCTTTCACTGCTGCTTTAATGTCGATGTTACGAGCATGAGCATTCTCAATACTCAAAAGAGCTAAACTGGACAGTATTTCTTGTGGCATTGTGGTCCGGAGAAATGTAGCCTACATCAAGAGCTCATGTGCACGAGAGCCAAGAGAACTGATAACAGCAGCAACGAGCACTGGCCATAATTTCAAAAACACAGACCTACGAATTTCTTATCGAATGGAGATGTTTCTTTCTTTCATGTACAATTATTCGCTGAGTTTAAGTTAATTTTCACTTCGCGTTTCAAAAGAGACGTTTAAGAAAGATTCTCGCAGAGAAAGCTGAAAGCGCACCCTGTTTTGTATTTATTTTATTTTACAAAAATACAAGGTTTTGTTGTTATTGTGAGTGTATCAGTACACAAATAAAAGTAGACCATTTGTAGTTTTGCACTAATCTAAAGTCTATTTTAAGTTGTTTCAGCTGTCATGAGGAAACAATCCATCAGAGCGCGCCGGCGCGTTCGTCGACCAGAGGGATAAAAATGTAGCCAATTTAGTTTCATATTTATATTTAAATATTGAGCTATAGCCTTATATTATTTTTTTTAAAATTTCAACTATTATGAAAAGTGAATAGCCTAGCATGATGGATGCGCAATGTCGGGAGACATGCAGCGGGTCAGACATGAGTTTGACCGCTTCATTAAGTTTTGTTTTATAGTAAGTCTTTCTTTAAAGTGAATTTCGTTGTGTAGAAATTGTATCTTAATTTCAATCAATGTTTCATCAACCAATTGCCTATATTTAATAATTAGGAAGAAAACCAAAACGTCGGGTGTGGAATGGATTGAAGTGCGTAACAAACGAACTTTCCGCGGCCTTTGAATAAGCAATAGACGTATTTCTGTTTTTATTAAATTTCTTAAATACATGTCTTTATTACTTAATTAATTGATAAGATATTTTTGGTCTAACAATATATTTTAGCTGGTCTAAATTTTAAGTTAGACACAAATTTGCGTAGGCCAATACAAGGTTCCCTTCTAGACAAGCGCGTAAAATTGCTGTTTCGGCCGTAAATTTTAGATCGGTGCATCAAATGATAAAGGCCTGAACTAAATTCATGTATTTAAATAAAAGAATAAAGAAATAACTAGACTTATTGGCTAGGCTACATTTGGAGAAGAACTTCAGACATTCCGGTAGCTGAGCAGAGCTGGCGATGGGGTAAATACGTTTGGGCAATATACAATAATAATAATAATATTAATAATAACAACAATAATAATGTCTCAGCAAAGACCGAACACATATTTATTTGTCTGACTCATGTCCGCTAACAGTAGGCTAACATAGCGCATCAAAGCTTGCTGTTGGCTACCTACAAACGGCGATGGAAACAACAGTGAATTTTTCCCCCTTTTGTGGTAATTTAGCACTATTTTTTATGATCTTCTGCTTGCATTTTTGGGCTTCAGTTAGATCATTATTTTAATCTTTAGTCATTTGAGTTCAGTTCTAAAAAAAGCAAAGGCTATGTAGCAAATAGGTGAATCTGCGACGGGCCCACCATAGGGTGGAGGCCCCCACGCACCGCGGGGGCTGCGGGGGTGTCCCGTACGCCCCTGGGTGTGAACATATAGTACCATTTTAACCCTAGGATTATTCAGGTAGGGTAAGGAAAGTCAAATCTAATCTAAACCATAAGATACTCGCCCGCCGGAGGGTTGACGTCCTTCAGGAATGACGAAGACTACCTTGTGGTTGTTCTTTGTCGAGGCTCAGTTTGTAGTTATAAGTAAAGTCTCACGGAAGGCAAACGTAACAATAAAATACCTCTTTTATTGATTACAATACAAAGCAGTTAATGCAAAATACAACAAAATAAAACAGCTTAAGATAAAAAGCTCTATATCACCCAGCAATATTGGAGATGCTGTTAAGCGCCCCTCGTTAGGTAGGTGTCCTTCTACGCTTAATGCAGGCAGCATCTGAGGAGGCCTTTTACTCCTCAGACTTTTATACTAATTTTTGGAACATTCCAACTTCATATTAATCATCAATTGATCAATGTTTTTGATCCAGTCTTCCTGCTGTAGGCGTATCAGTCTCTGTATCTCTTGCTTACTAAGCCAGATGTCCTTCCTTTGTTGCCTACGCTGTCGTCTTCTTCTAACACTCTTCCTCTTCTTCACTGAAGTCTTTGTCTGGCTCACCTCCGCTTTAGGTTGCAACATGCTCTCTTCATCCTTATTGTTAACCTTTGTGGTTGGTTACAATCATCAAACTCAAAAACCTAACTTTCACATCTGTTGCTTAGTCATCTTATCTTATAACAAACAAAGGAAGTATTGTAGTTACTTAATTTCATAATCATTCAAGCATAATATGGCCTTTAAACCTAGCAGGGAGCGTGAGATTTAAAGGGGCCACAGCCTAAATCGGCGCATATTTAATTATGCCCCAAAATAGGCAGTTAAAAAAATTAATAAAAAAAAATCTATGGGGTATTTTGAGCTGAAACTTCACAGACATATTCAGGGGACACCTTAGACTTATATTATATCTTTTGAAAAAACGTTCTAGGGCACCTTTAAAGGTACAGTATATGTAACAAGAGTCAATACATCATCAATCCTTTTTCCAAAACATGCTTTTGTCTTCATCTGATTAGATATGTAAGTCTATTAAGCCTATAAGTGTTTATATTTTAGACCTGATGGTTTTGGTGGGAAATTGCACATACAATTCCTTAGGCTACTTGCCCATGTGTGTCTCGATGTCATAGTTTTAAAGAGTTAGATCACCAAAAATGAAAATTCTGTCATTAATTACTCACCCTCATGTCGTTCCAAACCCGTAAGACTTTCGTTCATCTTTGGAACACAAATTCACACACAGTTCATAAAGATATTGTAAAACTAATCCATATGAATGGACCATGTGCACGGAGCGTGCTTAAGAACTTCCGCAGCAATATAAGCCAGCTGGAAAACTTCTGGTGAAATGTCTCTTGCTGGTGTGTCTGTATTTTCAATGTCCTGAGGTAGCTTTAACAGCATCAATAGTGTAATACTTAGTTTATAATCAGAATATCCACTTAAATAGTCAGGCCTAGTATTAATTATTCAAATGTAAGACGACATAAAAAAAAGACATGCTCAGTGTTCGACCACCAGTTTTCCTTTTCGTTTGAAAAAAATGCATCAACACACTGTATATTAAAGATTTATTGTGCACTTTAGTTAGATTCACTGAATAAAATGTGAGTTTTCACAAGTGTGCTGAAATCATTGAGCTTCCGCTGCACTGACTTCTTCTGTCATTGTAAATGGAGTGCGGCGCTCGCTTTCTGTGTAATTCATTCGCAATAAAAGTTATTGTTTTTCATGAGATTTTGTGAGTACTTCATACTTCACCTTGACAAAATGTATTTTTAATCCTAGTGATTTTATAATGTTTAATATTTATTTAAAAGCGAAACTGAGTGAAACTATTACAGGAAATGGCTAATATATGCACAAATAAATGCTCCTCTGCTGCCACCTGCTGGTTATAGTGGTAATGTTTTTTTTTTTTTTTTTTTTTTTTTTAAATAAAAGTGTTTTCTATCAAATGTTGGATTTCCTACATCTTGAAACGTTCAGTTTTACAAATGGGGACAATTTCAGAAGGATGAACAAATAATGTTTTTGGTCATCACATTAAAAATAACATTCGAAGTGCTGGAAAAATGTCACGTGTGCGTGTCTAATTACAGACACCATGTTTTTTATTCAAACGTTCCCATTAGTTTTGTCTTCTTTATAGCATAACTAGACTAGCATATAGGTTAGTTGTAAATGGTAAGAACGGAAGGATTTGAAATGTTGTAAATGTGACATGGAGATGGCGTTTTTATTACTCAACAGGTGAGTATTCAACAGATAAATCACCATAGCTCTCTAACAGAGTTCATTGTAAAGCATTATCTATTGTGAAAGGTCATTTTATTATGGCTGTTGTCTTCAGCAAGTCAGCTTGAGATCCTTTCCATCTAAACTGTTTACATCTCTTGGCTTATAGTAGTGAATGTTTTATGAGCAGTAAGAAAAGCATTCATCCGCCCATTCACGCAGAGCCCAAGCACAACCAAAACAATGTTCTTCTGCAAAATGCATGCAGTTTTGTTTTTTAAAGTTACATAGTGTACCTTTAAGTGTCATTATGTGTATTTTATATTTATCCGTGTAAATTTTACACTGACATACTGTACATACAACCAACCTACGATTTACAGATTTTAAAAATGAGAAACTGACATAAATACTGGTTTCTTCAGTTAGGTATTAAAAAAGTAGGCCTATGAGACATCTAAAGAGCATAACATTAATTGTTTGGTAAGATCTTCAAATATGTCAAATATTCTGCAATGCTTGACTATAGTGCAAAAGTGATATAATCATATATTGTTTACTTTTCAATCATACCACATCCGAAAAAGGAACTGGAGTCTGGTTTATCCTTTAGTTAGTTGTTTAAATTAAAACAAAACAAAAAAGTACAGCATCTCTAAAAAAAAAAAAGTCTAGCATGCACACAAAACTGATGTAAACAGCCCTCGGTAGATTATTCATTGCAGTTCAAAGAAAACACAGTAAATACGCAGAAGGTTGAGAAGACCCAGAAGTGCCTTTGTTAAAAGATGAATATCGTTGTAATGGGTGAGTCAGAGGAAGTAGTGGCTGTGAATGCCATGTTTTATAGTGTTCCAAACAATATTAACAGAGCATTAGTTCATCATTAAACTCAGTAATGCTGTGTGGTTTTCTCAGCAGAGATGTGCTCCCATTATCAGGCACCACAATGTGTGCCTTATGCATAAATAATCTATCTGGCCAGATCTCTAAAGTGACCTGACCATGCGGTTTCTGAGTCTGTGAAAATTGTGTGCTCATACAGGCTATCCCAAGAAAATATTCTATTGACTAAACACAATATTTTGCCCTGAGAGTCTAAAATAATTAATAAATATACAAACAAAACACTTCACTTTTCAAAAATTCATCCACATTACTACCGGAAAGCAATTAGGATGCCAAGTGCACTGACTAGTCAAAGGAAGTACTCTAAATACTTTTTCATTTTGAATATTTTGACGTTTTGTGAATATTCAATGGATTTATAGATATGAACCTGTTTTATTATATATATATATATATATATATATATATATATATATATATATATATATATACACACATACATAATCAGGTATAGGGTGTGCTTCACACATTCAGGCACTATATTTTCTAAAATGTGAGTGATCTGTTAAGGGTGGGAGACAGTATAGGCCTACCTAAAATTAAAGCCACATCTCTTGTAAAATGCATTACAGTATGTTTAATGAGAGATTACCCACTTATTTCCAAAAGCTTATGTATATATATTTATAATAATAATGCATTTTATTTGAGAAAAGGCCGTAAACACATGGTTAAGATGAAAACCACCTCAAGAGGCACAAAACACCCCCTCTGCGAGCTGTGGATTGTCAAAGCCTGTTTCGTAGCTTCATCAACACTTGTTTGTGAATATTTTAGGGTGGGTATTCAGCAGTTCAGGTCTCAAGAGATGAACATGGCACAGATGTCACACTTCGAAACTGATCTCCCGTGAGCGTCCGAACAGAGGTTCAGTGAGCAGCTGTGTGTCTGAGTAGCTGCGCCTCAGGTGTGTGGAGCTCCTGGTGGTTTTGATGGCCACCTCATAAGGTGGAGGAGGCTCCATGTCCCAGTGAGGCGGCCGACCCCGAGTGGTAGGGCTGAAGCATGTTGGTTCCATGGGGGGATAGTCCAAATCTTCACCGTATACACCTCGCCTTTGCATAGTCCTTCAAAAGAATCACACATTATTATTATTAATAAGTTCAAACTAATATATATATATATTAGTGCTGTCAAACGATTAATCACATCTAAAATAATTGTTTGTGTTTACATAATGTGTGTATATTTATTATAAATACACATGCATGTATATATTTAACAAAAATATATTTATATATAAATTTATGCAAGCTCAGCATTTGTGGTTAAAATGTATATAACTTTTTATTTTTTTAGAAAATGACCGATTCACTAGATAAGACCCTTATTCCTCGTCTAGGATCGTGTAGAGCTCTTTGAAGCTGAAACTGTAATTTGGACCATCAACCCGTTGAACCCCAGTGAAGTCCACTATATGGAGAAAAATCCTGGAATGTTTTCCTCAAAAACTTTTTTTTTTCTTTTCAACTGAAGAAAGAAAGACATAAACATCTTGGATGACATGGGGGTGAGTAATATGCATATGACATTTTAAAGTGCTTCTTGCAGTATTACAGTGTACTCTGGGCCTGGATAACTGGGATCAAAATCAAAGGTTTTATACAGTATATCAACACTAGAGGGCCTTTCAGTATCAGATAACAGAGCAGAGGAGCAGCAGCTTCTCATCTAAGTGATTTTTAATGGCATCTGAGGGTGGGAGAGAGGGAGAGAGGGGGAAAGGAAAAAGATATGCGCAAATCTGTTTGCTCCTATCAATTCCATTTATGAATTTCATTAAGACTTGGATAAAATATCTGCATGAAAACATGCATCTTGATGTAAATGATGTTATCTCCTCCTATGGGTCACTTTTTGGTAAATTATCTATAGAGGTGCATTTACACATTTTCAAGGCTGCTCTTTTAATGTTAGGTCAGGTGTAATGTTGAAAATATGTCATAAAAATTGTTTAAATATATTCTAATTATTTTAATGTAATGTACATGGCATTATAAAGGTTTGTGAAAGGACGTTTGAGTTCATAGAGATTAAGTTAGCTTTAAGGGTGTTGGAATAAGAACAATAACACACACATATATATGAATTAGGATATTATTCATGAAATGTGTAACAAAATAATTTCTTTCAAATTGCAATTTTATATGTAGCTACTTTGTAACTCAAAAGCTGCATTAAATGGGAATGAGTTTATTTGAGTGCACATTTATGGTTACTCTAAACAATTGAATTATTATGAAGTTTTACTGAGAATTAGTTTTTTTTGACTGAGAGTTTGAAGTCCTTGAGACTTCAGAGGTTGTTAATAAGTCATAACTAGCCTATCTATAAATCGCACTTTTCGCTGGTACTTCCTCTTTGACTCAACTCTAAATTGCTCAAACTGATTTTATCTTCCGTGCGTTGATTTCATTTGATCAAAGCATCATCTGGTTTAGTTCATTTGTGATGCGATCTCCCCACTTACCCGTGCAGAAAGACGGACTGGGATTCGGGGAAGTGGTTTCCGGGCGGTGGGGTGAACATGACTTGACTGTAGTCGTGGCTGTACTCTTCATTATAAGGCACCGTGGTTCTCTTGCCGTTCATAGCCCAGAATAGTCCTAAAATGAGCATCACCGCCCCGAGCACCACACAGCACATGCTGAACGCCTGGAGTCGACTTTGATTAGAAGTTAGAAAAGCGGAGGAGCCACCGGTGACTATTAAAAATACTCCAATAAAAATAGCGCCATGATGTAGTGAAGGCATAATGTAAGTTCATATCATTGATCTATCTGGAATGGTCCGCGCGCATCGTCCAGCTTCAGGATGATATCGAGACTCCAGGGTGAGTCAAGTTCCTCAAACCGATCTGCATTGGTTCAGCTATAAAGTAAATACTTTCATATTACCCAGTGTCTTGATTTAGGCACTTGTAGCTAAAAAAAGGGACATAAAGTGCATTAGACTACACTCGATCGAGCTGCTGCTCACGCGCATCAGGTTTAGTCCATGCTGTCAAATGAGCGCAGCTGCTTTGCTGTCAAACTCCTCTGTCATTATAAGAGCATCATTAGAGTTCATGCCCCACCCAAGAGCCGTCTGTAGGCCAGATGGTTATTGGCATGAATTTAAAATTATGATTCCCAACAAGAAAACAGATACTTATAGGACCTATTTGCTGTACATGGCGAACCCTAACCTTTTTAGAATAGATTTCCAGGTTCAAATGAAAATCCAGTTGATAAATACATTCGCTGTGAATCTTTTGTTTGCCGGTTAACCCCTTGTGAGATGCTCAGTCATGACGTCAATTTGTAGGCCAACTGATTCTTTGTAGAAATATATTGCTTTGCTATGAAATTTCATTTACATTTGATCTGAAATTCAGTTAAAGGTGCAGTGTGTAATTTTTAGCAGCATCTAGCGGTGAGGTTGTGAATTGCAACTAACGGCTCAGGCCCCGTTTACACCGGCCGAATTTCGACCCCCTGCCAAATTGTTACCCCCCTCATTGAAGTCGCTACCTGATTGCCTAATCTTAACCCCACCCCTAATCCTATCCCCTCCCTACCAATACTAGGGGGGTAATAATCTGGCAGGGGGTCGAGTGTGTTTTCGTTTTAAAACAGCGTTTTAAAATGAAAACGATCCTCCTCTACACTGGCATTTTAGTGTGACTACCCATCCCGCATTCTGCGAAATTGCATGCCGAAATTGGGAGCTTTGTCCCGCAAGACGCAAGTAGTGTCCCGCATTTCTGTATTATTATCTTTTTTCACAGCTACACTAGCAAAGATTTCATCTCACTTACTGGATAAGAACCTCAAGAGCTCCTCAAAGCTGCCCAAATTGATGATTAAAAGCATGTAATTGACCATCCTGATGGCAAATATTTACAACGAACAAAACGTGCGCCAATCCCACTGGGCATGTGTGTACAATTGTAAACAGTTGCCTCTTGTGCATCGGCAGTATTAAAAAATGTAGAGTTTAACTGCACAATGGCTACTAGAAATGACATGTCATCGTTTTCAAAAGTCTCCGTTTTGGTCTGTTTATACTGAAATGCAACCCCGGCGTTTTCAAACTAAAACGGGGTCTGCAGCGTTTTGGAAAGTCTCTGTTTTCGGGGTTCGAAAACGCTGGTGTAGTGTAAACGACAGGTGTAACCGTAGCCAAACTTATGCGTTTTAAAACGAAAACGCACTAGTGTAAACGGGGCCTCAGTCCACCATTCACCCCTCCCTTTCGAAGCACATAGAGAAGCTACGGTGGCTGACACAGGACAAAGATGTCGTCGTCTGAGATAGCAGAGAGTATCCAGTCAAGCAAATGAGGTTTCTTCTTACTTCTAACAAAAAAAACAGTCTCTGCTTCTAATAAACCAGACGACTATTACTACTACTTCTTCTCCATGTGTATTCAATGTAGTGATGATGCAAGCTGCCTCTAAAAACACCAACGAAGAACAACAACAGCGCTCTGTAGAGCAGTTTGTCTGTTTAGGGCTACTGTAGAAACATGGCGGCGCAAAATGGCGACTTAACATGTAAGGGGACCCGCCGTGTATGTAGATAGAAATGGCTCATTCTAAGGTAAAAAAACCCCCCATAATGGTTCATTATGTAAGGTCTTTATACACCACTGAAAACATAGTTATGTTTATTAAATTGCATTTCTGTCAATAGATCCTCCTAAATATTACACACTGCACCTTTAATGCCTGTGGTGAACTTGAAGAGACTTCATGTTTTGTTCTACAACAAATTCCACTTGGTCACTGTTTTTTTTTTTTTTTCTAAAACATGAAGATATTGCTGTCAAACATCTACAAAGCAGATAAACTTAAATCTTTATGGTATTAAAGGGTTAGTTCACCCAAAAATGAAAATTCTGTCATTTATTACTCACCCTCATGCCGTTCCGCACCCGTAAGACCTTCATTCATCTTCGGAATGCAAATTAAGATATTTTTGTTGAAATCCGATGGCTCATTGAGGCCTTCATAGGGAGCAATGACATTTCCTCTCTCAAGATCCATAAAGGTACTAAAAACATATTTAAATCAGTTCATGTGAGTACAGTGGTTCAATATTAATATTATAAAGCGACAAGAATATTTTTGGTGCGCCAAAAACAAAACAAAACAATGAATTATATAGTGATGGCCGTTTTCAAAACACAACTTCAGGAAGCTTTGGAGCATAATGAATCAGTGCGTCGAATCAGCGGTTCGGAGCGCCAAAGTCACGTGATTTCAGCAGTTTGACGATTTGACACGCGATCCAAATCATGAGTCGATACGCTGATTCATAACGTTCCGAATCTTCCTGAAGCAGTGTTTTGAAATCGGCCATCACTAAATAAGTCGTTATTTTGGTTTTTCTGGCCAAAAATATTCTTGCCGTTTTATAATATTAATATTTGTTAATATTTGTTAATATTAATATAACTGATTTAAATATGTTTTTAGTACATTAATGGATCTTGAGAGAGGAAATGTCATTGCTCCCTATGCAGGCCTCACAGAGCCATCGGATTTCAACAAAAATATCTTAATTTGTGTTCCGAAGATCAATGAAGGTCTTATGGGTGTAAGACGGCACGAGGGTGAGTAATAAATGACATTATTTTCATTTTTGGGTGAACTAACCCTTTAAATTCATTTTAGCAGCTTTTCTATTAAGTGAAACAAATGAAGTGTCCTTTAGTTTTTTTTTTTTTTTTTTTTTTTTTTAAATAACCCATTAAAATAATGTTCCCAGCACCTTAAAGTAGCCACAGACATTATTTTACTCATAAATTAGAAACTATCATGGTGAAATTGCCAAAACCACCTTTCTGTTCATTACCTTGGAAAGCATTCGGTATAAATATAAAAATAAAAATATAAAGAGAGGTCAGGTCAGACATGTGCCAATAACTGTATCACAAGTCGCCTCATTTCTCAACTGCTGAATGATAATGAACACATCGCGCTGAGACAATGGTGTGACGGTGATTCTTTCTTGTGATTGGCTGAAGAGACGAACGAAACCACTGACGTCATCTGATTTGACACTCCACTGACCAATCAGCGCAAGCTGGGGGAGGTGCCAAGGCCACCTGGTCAAGTTCCCAAACACCATGCAAAAAAATATAGATGTCAAATCGTGCGCGTGCAAGTGGTGATACTGATCGCATAACGAGTACAAGAAGTCGAAAGAAATGTCAGTTTATTAGACCGCGTGAATCCGTGTTTTTATGTTCGTCCGTTGTAAATACAAATAAAAAGCATTTGCCAAAACAAAGACAAGCAACAAGCTCTATGCGTTTTTAAATTCCTTTGAAATTAGGCGACTCGTGATTTAAGAATGGATCCGTTGTTATATTTGGGTGGGTTAGTAGTTTTGTTTTTGTTATGGATTAAAGTGAAGGGCTTGGAGTACGTGATAATACACCAGAGATGGATCTTCGTTTGCCTCTTTCTCCTCCCCTTATCCGTCATCTTTGATGTGTACTACTACCTGCGCGCGTGGATCATTTTCAAGATGTGCTCAGCGCCAAAGCAGCACGACCAGCGCGTCAGAGACATCCAGAGACAGGTAACATGCTTGATCTTAGTATGAGCGTGGGGTTTTTATACTGTACTTTCATATCCAATGTAATATGTACTGCACTAAAGCAAACTAGGATCTGATTGCATATTTCCGTCAAATATTTATTCAGTACATCAGTGAGGCTGATAATGCATTCTGCATACAAATTAAAAATGCATGCAATACTACTAATGAATATCGATGAAAACATTATTAAAGGGATAGTTCACCCAAAAATAAAACTTCAGTCATGATTTACTCACTCTCAAGTTGTTCCAAACCTGTATGAATTTCTTTCTTCTGCTGAACACAAAAGAAGATATTTTGAAGGATGTCTGTAAGCATGTTGATGGACCCCATTCACTTCCATAGTATTTTTTTTCCCTACTATGGAAGTCAGTGGTGTCGTCAACTGTTTGGTTACTCATATTCTTCAAAATATCTTCTTTTGTGTTCAGCAGAAGAAAGAAATTCATACAGGTTTGGAACAACTTGAGGGTGAGTAAATCATGACTGAAGTTTTATTTTTGGGTGAACTGTCCCTTTAAGGGAGTCAGAGAATTCTGAAAAAATCGTTTAAAAAACGAAGGTACAATAAAAAGTAGCAAGTATGGTCTCTACAGGACACTAGGGGCGTGGTGAAAAGTTATTGACACGCCCCTTACTATTTGACATAATGATAACAGCATTGGTGCACCTGTCATGGTAACTAAAAGGAAAACAATTTAAAATTGTTTGTGGTAATTGAAATGAAGCTATTATTATTATAGGAAAAACTTAAATGAAAATTAGAACTGAAATAAATAAGTTGAAGTACTAAAGTTACTGTAACTGAAAAAAAAAATTAATGCTAAATAGAAATATTAAAACAACAAAAAAAAAAAATGCCTAGCACATAACAAAATTACAGACACTAAAACTTAAACTAAAATTAAAAAGAGAACTGAAAATATGAAACTGAACTAAAAATGAAAGCTAATTCAAATTATTAATAAATACTATAATATTATATAAATAATACTTAAATAACACTGAGGTGCACAAATATGAATATGTCAAACTGATTAAAAAATAGAATAATTACACTTTTGGTCTCTACTGAATCAAAACGAACTTAAAATTACTTGAAACATACTGTTTGTGGAAGTATGTGAAAGATATACAAAATATTGCTACTGTTTTATTGTGGTTAATACTGAATCAATGTAAAAAATGATTAAGAATGCATAAACTTGATGAGACTTTGATGCAATTTAATTTGAATAAAATGCGACAATTTCAATTTTCCAGGTGCGAGAATGGAAAAAAGATGGAAAAAATAAGAAATATATGTGCACGGGTCGTCCAGGATGGCTGACTGTGTCCCTCAGGGTGGGAAAATACAAGAAGACGCACAAGAACATCATGATTAACATGATGGACATCCTGGAGGTGGACACAAAACGGCAGGTGGATGTTGCCAAATATGCTTTTTTAACAGCAAAATTGTTTAGTTATCTTCTCCTCATTTAAAGTTTGGAAAGACAAGGCTTTCAGTGGACAGTAAAAATGTATGTAGATAAAATAATTAGCTGCATCATATGTTATTTTAAAAGTTAATACAATGTAAAGAGAGGAAATTTACAATTGTTACAAGCAACAAATCAAGCATTTACTTTACCAATTTTCCAGGTGGTACGTGTGGAACCTTTAGCTAACATGGGTCAGGTGACCGCTCTGCTCAACTCTATTGGCTGGACACTGCCTGTGTTGCCTGAACTTGATGACCTGACAGTTGGTAGGTTATGAGAGAGAAAACTATAAATAAACAAATGTTTAAAGTGCCCCTATTATACTTTTTCGGATATTATACATTTCATGCAGTGTGTAATATCGCTGTTTGTGAATGTAAAAGGTCTGCAAAGTTTCAAAGATCAAAGTGCGCGATTCGAACCGATTCTGAACTGCCTGAAATGAGTCGTCAGTAATTCCATTCTTACTTCCTGTACAAACCTATGTAGGTTTGTAAACAGGGTTTGACATTAACACCCGCCAAACGCAGGTATATTTCAGCAGTGGCGTGTAATGCAGTCACTCCTACTAGCCACTTTGGCGGGTTGAATTTTACATATATTATATATATTTTTAATTGTCTTTTTAAAAAGGCATCTGAAATAATAAACTAAGTGGAATGTAGTGTTGTCAAAAATATAGATTTTTCGATACATATCAATACTGAAATATCTGAAACTCTTCCAATACTCATTTTCCTCAGAATAGATACATGATACCAGCTGCTCTTTCTCTCTCTCTCATTTCACTCACTCGTTTCATGTGCTCCAGATGAATATTGTTGGTGTTACAGGGCTTTAATTTCGCCGTTGGATTGCCCGTATTGCGCATAATTTTACTCATTCCCACAGATTTTGTGCTCACACTCAAAGTGTGCACACATAAAGCCGCCTCTCAGTACTAAACTTAGTTATTTTTCGCTGTTTATTGCACTTAAACAGTCAAATACACACAAAAAAATGCCGGTCTTGGTGAGTATTCACGTAAACACAGTCAGTATGTTTTAAGTGAACATGAACAGTTGAGAAAGAAAACGCATGTGTATCAGTATAATGGATCGTGCATCAGGTGTTAAAGTTACAGCAGCCTAATATACCTGCTGCTGAATTATGAGATAATATTAAAGGGGACCTATAATGCCCCTTTTACAAGATGTAATATAAGTCTCTGGTGTCTCCAGAATGTGTCTGTGAAGTTTCAGCTCAAAATACCCCACAGATCATTTATTATAGCTTGTCAAATTTGCCCCTATTTGGGTGTGAGCAAAAACACGCCATTTTTGTGTGTGTCCCTTTAAATGCAAATGAGCTGCTGCTCCCGGCCCCCTTTCCAGAAGAGTGTGGTGCTTTATCAGCTCGCGCTTTGGTTGCTCAACAACAGCAAAGCTGAAGAATCTCACGCAGCCAAAATGCTGATTGTCAGTAACGGTGTTCAGCCAACTGTAGTTGTAGCTGAAACCTGGAAGAGTTTGGTTTGTGTTGTCGACACGTCAAGAAGATACTGTTTTCAGCGCTGTGAAAGCAAATCCACTTTGCATGCACTTCCAAAGGAAAATTACGGCATTGTTACTGTTTGTATCACTGTGCTGAGGAAGCCTCCTGAGCTGAATTTCAGTCATTTTAGTAAATTTGCAGGAAAAAGTATGTGAACCCTTGCACATACAACGAATATGTGCATAAATTCAAGAACAAATGCACATAAAGGGTTTACATACATTTCTCATCATCTGTGTGTTACGCCTAGGTATGCTTGTTTTTTTAAAAGACTCAGATTACAGCAAACTCTCATTTATGTGGCATCTAGATGCATTTGGACATTTTCTATTCAGCACACAGTAACACTTCTCTCCATTTAGATGAAGATTGTAAATCATCTCTGACCTGAATAATCTCTCCCTCTCTTTGCTCCACAAGGGATTTGTTTAATGTCTCTGAGCACTTGCAGATATTCGCTTTCTTTAAATGGAGCATAACTTTCTCTCCTGATCAATATTATATGCCATGTGTGGTGCATCAGAGGCCGCTCCTAATTAGGTTATGGATGAGCATAGTCCCTGTTTCAATGAGGTAGATTAGATTAGGGCGGATACGGGTCCTATTGCTGAAAGTGTTTATAGATCCCAGAAAAGAGCGCTCATCGGTGGAGAAATGTTTTATACTGACTCTCCTTCAAATTCATTTGTAATTCTGTTGAGACACAGTGCTTAGTAATAAGACATGGGAAAGGTGTGTTGTGTTTGTAAAGTGTTGGACGATAGGAGGCCACATGTATTGATTCCTGTATCTTTGAAACGGTAAGCACCATATCAAAGCAATAGTTTTATGCAATACCATTTCTAAAAGCAGTTTAGAGCTGTGCATCTGTAATCAAAGGTCAGTTATTTGGACTTTTGATCCTTCCTTTTTAGCTCCCAGTTGGCACTTTTCCCAAATAGGGTATAATTTGATGTCCTGTTACTTTAAAAAAGCTTAGAAGCACAAATGTTTGGGCATTTTGAATCTCAATCCATTTCATGTGACACTGAAGACTGGAGTAATGGCTGCTGAAATTTCAGCTTTGCCATGAATAAAGTACATTTTAAAATAAAAATTACATTTTTTAATAATATTTTATAATATTACTGTATTTTTTTTATCAAATAAACATAAATGTTGAGCATAAGAGACTTATTTCAAAAGCAATAAAAAATCCTACCAACCCCAAAACTTTTGAACAGTAGTGTATGTACTAGTGTATGTAGTGTCCATTTTTTTTTAACCTTTATTTAACCATGAAATAAAACTCTTGAGATTTAAAATGTGCTAAATCATGCTAGCAATGTGCTAAGTTGTGTTGGCAACATGTTAAATCATGTTAACAACATGCTAGCAATGTGTTAAATCAAACTAGCAGCAATGTTAAATAATGCTAGCAACATGTTAAATCACGCTAGCAGTGTGTTAAATCAAACTAGCAGCAATGTTAAAACATGCTAGCAACATGAAAATTGTGCAAGCAACATGTAAAATCATGCTAGCAACATAATTTATGCTAACAACATGCTAAATCAAGCTAACGACATTAAATCATGCATTCAACATTCTAGCAACATGTTAAATCATGCTAGCACTGCGTTAGGAAAATGCTAAATCAAGCTAGCACTGTGTTAGCAACATGTTAAATCATGCATTCAACCAAAGACTATAGAATAACACAAGACGCGTCACTCATATTGTTTTGAATGGGAGAAAGTGCAACGCGCAATATGGCGGAATAAGTCCCGCCTTCTAAATGAGGGCAAATCACCGACTGGTAAAGTCATTGCGTCACTGCAGTGGCCGTTAGAAGCTCCGGTTCCTATAGAAACAGTCAGACGCGCACCTCCAAAATGAGGCACAAGAGACGCGCATTTAGGTCTGCGCATGCGCATTAGCTTTATCCAGCCTAAAAAATACATTTTTTTTGGTCATGATTCGAGCGTTTAGAAACAAAATTTATGAGACAGTTGTTGTCAGATTTCATTGGTGATTACAAATATGAAATTTAATCGAAAGCTTGGCAAACAGCTTTGGAGAATTTGATGTTTCCCCATTCAAAGAGATAGGAGCTGCACTTGCATGCCCGAGAGGTGTTTCAAAGATGGCCGCCGAGTGAAATGACTTCAACATGCTAGCAATGTGCTAAATCATGCTATCTACATGTTAAATCATGCAAGCAATGTTCTAATTGTTAAACCATGTTAGCAACATTTTAGCCATGTGCTAAATAATGCTAACATGTTAAATCACGTTTGCAACATGCTAATATGCACACTATCTATCTATCTATCTATCTATCTATCTATCTATCTATCTATCTATCTATCTATCTATCTATCTATCTATCCATCTGTCTGTTTTTCTAAGAGACTATTTCCTTCAAAATATTCAAAATTTAAACTTTAAATCTACTTTAAAATTCAAACTTCTTCAAACTTAAAACCTTCAAACTTCAAGCTTTTAATTCTTTTCAAACTTTTTCAAGCCAACTTCAAAGTTTGTCATCAAACTTTACTCATCTAGTTTATCTTGTCATTTTATCATTTCATGATCTACGGTATCAAAAGCTTTAGATAAATCGATAAAAAGAGCAACACTATGTTTCTTATTATAATGAAACCATTAGATAATTGAGTACTTTTAAAATCGCTTTTGTTAAACTATATTATTCTAAAATAATATATATTATCAATGTATTTTTTAGGCTATTTATTGTGTCATCCCCATCAATTGTCTCATGCTTCGTTCAGGTGGGCTGGTAATGGGAACAGGCATTGAATCTTCATCTCACATCTACGGCCTGTTCCAGCACATCTGTGTGGCCTTTGAGCTGGTGTTGGCTGATGGTAGTCTGGTCCGCTGCACTGAAGTGAGTCCATTCTTACAGACTATGTAAATACATACAATCACACACACACAGTGGCATATTAAAAATCTTTATTAAATCAAAATTCTTGTGCGCAGAAAGAAAACTCTGACCTGTTCTATGCGGTTCCTTGGTCCTGCGGTACTCTGGGGTTCCTGGTTGCGGCGGAGATCCGGATAATTCCAGCTCGAAAATGGGTGAAGCTTCGTTACGAACCTGTATGTGGTTTGGATGCTATTTGCAAGAGATTTGCAGAGGAATCGGCCAATAAGGAGAACCAATTTGTGGAAGGACTGCAGTACTCTCGGGACGAGGCCGTGATTATGACGGGAACCATGACAGATCATGCAGAGCCTGACAAGGTGATAATGAATATTCTGTAATACAAGTAATCTGATTGGTTTTTCTATGGCTTACTTATGGAAGCTTGTTTCTGCCATGAATAAAAAAATAAAAAAAAGATAATTGCGATTTCTGCAAAAAAAAGTCTGAATTGCAAGTGATAAACTCACAATTCTGAGGAAAAAAAGTCAGAATGGCATGTTAAACTCGCAATTGTGAGAAAAAAGTGAGAATTGCATGTTAAACAATATTTAAAAAAAATGTCTGAATTCTGTTAAGCTTGCAATTGTGAGAAAAAAAGTCAGTGTTTAACTCAAATCTGAGGGAAAAAAAGTCAGAATTGAGTTTTAAACTTGTAATTCTGAGAAAAAAGTCAGAATGCAGTGTTAAACACACAATTGTGATAAGTTCAGATTGGGTGTTAAATTTGCAATTGTGATAAAAAGAAAAAGTCAGAATTGAGTTTTTTTTTAGCAAAATTTGGAGAAAAAGTCAGAATTGAGTGTTACACTTGCTATTCTGAGAAAAAAAGCCAGAATTCCTTGTTAAACTCGCATTTCCGAGGAAAAAAGTCACAGTTGTGAGATATAAACTCTCAGTTGCGGGAAAAAATTTAAAATTCTGAGGAAAGTCCAAAATACGTAAAACTCGCAATTCTGAGAAAAAAAGTTAGAATTGAGTGTTAAATTCACAATATTGAGAAAAAGAGTCCAAATTCCACATTAAACTCGAAAGTCTGAGAAAAAAAAGTCAGAATTGAGTATTAAACTCGCAATATTGAGGGAAAAAAGTCTGAATCTCACAATTCTGAGAAAAAAGATAGAATTGAGTGTTAAAAAAAAAGTTAGAATTTTGTTAAATTCACAAATCTGAGGGAAAAAAGTCAGTATTGAGTTTTAAACTTGTAATTCTGAGAAAGTCAAAATTTAGTGTTAAACTAACAATTCTGAGAAAAAAATGTCAAAATTGAGTTTTTTAAAGGGGGGGGTATCACACACAGTTTCTGCCAATCTCATGTTAATCTTGAGTACATATAGAGTAGTATAGCATCCTTCATCTCCAAAAAGTCTTTAGTTTAATCATATTTATAAAAGATACATACGCTGTACCAAGTATTTCTGAAAACAGCCGAGCACCTGGAGGCGTGTCCTGTGAGCGGAGCTAGAGTGACTCGCAGCTTTTGTGTAGAGATCTTCTACAAGCTATCAATGGTCAGCTAAACAACTGTATTTAAACACACAATACACCATCGCATTATCCCTGGATAACTTTAGAATCACTATAATGAATGATGAATAATGAATTTATTAATTCACTACGTTCGTATTGTTTACATTATATGCACTTAGGCACCTATTGCCAACAAAACAGACATCTGAAGCAGTTTTACTCACCACCTGCGGTTCTGACCGGAATCATTATCGCTGTGACCGCTCCATCTTTCAGTTTCAAACGATCTGTAAATCTAGTGTAGAACTGGGCCTTGTTTATGAAACCATAAGCGCCGATCCTGAGGGCTCGAGCAGCCATGGAAAAACACAAGATATTCTCCATTCATATTAACCAATAAAAAATTGATTGAAACTATCAGTTTCTGTGGTTATTTTAATAACAAATATCGAGAGCGCATCAATGTAATGCGTGAGCACAAATCTCTCAGATCCACTGAACACTGGGTTCTTTGGGAAACAAGGTTATCTTTCCCTCACAACCAAAAACACACTTCTTTGGTGACTTTGTTGATTTTGTGAAGTCCTGTGACCTGTGCAGCGCTGCCGACGACTTCCGTAAACCCGAACGCGCGTTGATGGGCGTGCTCTTGCTCTCTCGCTCAGGTCCACGTGTGCGTGCGCGCCCTTCCGGGAGAAATGCCCATACAAGGAATTCTGACCATGTTGACATCACTCAGGCCGATACTCGAAAAAAAAAAGTCAGAATCCTGTGAGGATTTGGAAGAGAATTTTTGGCACAGAAATACTCCGTCATTCGTCCAACTCATGTTTTGAAACTTTGGCCATGTTTAGCATGAGAATCCAACTCTTTAACAGTGTAAATAAGTCAGAATACATGAAATAGCATTACACCCCCCCTTTTAAGGTGCCCTAGAATTAAAAAAGTGAATTTTATCTTGGTATTGGTAAATAACAAGAGTTCAGTACATGGAAATGACATACAGTGAGTCTCAAACTCCATTGTTTCCTCCTTCTTATATAAATCTCATTTGTTTAAAAGACCTCTGAAGAACAGGCGAATCTCAACATAACACCGACTGTTATGTAACAGTCAGGATCATTAATATGTACGCCCCCAATATTTGCATATGCCAGCCCATGTTCAAGGCATTAGACAAGGGCAGCCAGTATTAACATCTGGATCTGTGCACAGCTGAATCATCAGACTAGGTAAGCAAGCAAGGACAATAGCGAAAAATGGCAGATGGAGCAATAATAACTGACATGATTCATGATAACATATTTTTAGTGATATTTGTAAATTGTCTTTCTAAATGTTTCGTTAGCATGTTGCTAATGTACTGTTAAATGTGGTTAAAGTTACCATCGTTTCTTACTGTATTCACGGAGACAAGAGCCGTCGCTATTTTCATTATTAAACACTTGCGGTCTATATAATTCATAAACACAACTTCATTCTTTATAAATCTCTCCAACAGTGTAGCATTAGCCGTTAGCCACGGAGCAAACTATCAAACTCATTCAGAATCAAATGTAAACATCCAAATAAATACTATACTCACATAATCTGATGTATGCATGCAGTATGCATGACGAACACTTTGTAAAGATCCATTTTGAGGGTTATATTAGCTGTGCGAGAAAAAGTCCAAATTGCATGTTAAACTTGCAATTGCAAGAAAAAGTCCAAATTTCTTGTTTAACGCGGAATTCTGGTAAAAAAAAAAAAAATGTCATAATTGAGTGTTAAACACAATATTGAGAAAAGTTTGAACTCAGTGTTAAATTTGGAATTCTAAGGAAAAAAATTCAGAATTGAGTGTTGAACTCGAAATTCTGAGGAAAAAAGTCAAAATTGAGTGTTAAACAATTCTGATTAAAAAAAAGTTAGAATAGTGTTAAACTCACAATTTAGAGGAACAAAAAGTCAGAATTGCCTGTTAAACATTATTCTGGGGGGATGGGGGCTATTCACAATTACCTTTTTAATTTTTTTTATTCTGTGGCAGAAATTAGCTTCCATACCCACTTGCCTGTTCTCTACATATTGGCAACTTTCTCAATGTGTTTATTATGAAAACTTAAACACCATTGTATTGTCATACAGATTTTTTTTCTCTCTGTCTTTCCCTTTGTCTGATCAGACTAACTGTATAGGTTACTATTACAAGCCGTGGTTCTTTAGGCATGTGGAGGGTTTCCTGAAGCAGAACTGTGTTGCAGTGGAGTACATTCCTCTCCGGCACTACTACCACAGACACACCCGCAGCATCTTCTGGGAATTACAAGTAAATCACTCCGGAAAACTGCACTCACCAACAAACTTACCCAATTATATGCTGCTTTTCGTATTTGTTTTTTAAGAAATAATAAGAATAACAGAGCTCGGTTATTAAATCATTTAAACTCAGACAAGTAAGTAAATAGCTAAATAAATAAGTACAGTGCCCACATGCATTACAGTCACTTTTCTAAGCCATTTTTGCACTTGCTGTCACAGTGATTTTGGCTGTGTGAAGTCACACAGGTGTCCTAGAACAGTATATATCTTTATATCTATCTGTACATATGTTATAATTCATCTACATTGTGTCTCAACGAGTATCCCATTATACAATCATTTTTTTGTATTCTGGTCCAGTTTAACACAAGGAGTTAAGTATACGAGTATGGTTCTCCACAGTTATGCCAACATTGTGTGTTTTGTGCTATATTATGATTGGATCACTAGGGATTATATCTTCCAGGAACTGTCATCATCTTGCTTTGCATTTGGGATATTAATAATATTAGACTCTTATTGAGACAATTTTTAACTTTCAGTGTGGCTTTTTTGGTTTGTGGTGTACTGTAGTACACTTAAAGTGTATCAAGAGTTTGAAACACTTAGTCAGTCACGTACTTCCTCCCCTATGGGTTGCATTAGCATTTGCATTTTTCACTTGTCCCATAAGGCATAGTTAAAGAGACAACTATTATCCTTCTCTTCTATCTTTATCAAGCCACGTCTCTCGCTCTCTCTCTGTTAACCCTTCTGTCTCACTCTCAAACGTACTCACACACAGTTGTGATGCATTATATCCACTAAAGCCTTCCATTAGCTACAGGAAGCTTGTGTTGTCTGTTGATTGGCAGCACTAGTCTGACATTACTCAATAAATTATGCAGCTAAAGTGGAGATGGACAAGGTCAGGAATGTGCTTTGATTTTCAACTTTTGTGATCATAAAGAATGGTGTACATATACACTAGGGGTGTAACGGTACACAAAAATGACGGTTCGGTACGTACCTCTGTATTGAAGTCACGGTTCAGTACAGGTTTGGTACAGCAGAGGGAGAAAACTAAACATAAAATTGCTTCTTGTTCTTCTTTTTTTTTTATTAAACAGTGTTTTTTTTTTTTTTGTCATCTCAGCTAATGCCATAAACTATATACAGGAAGCCCTTTCTTGCACAAGGTTACAATTAAGATCAGAGCCCAAACTATTAAATTCAGCTGCTATTTATTTTTATATATAATAATCAACACTATATAATGGATATATAAGCTAATATAGTGCATATATTTAGTGAAATGCTCCCTCTAGTGATCTAACATGCTGTGGACACTGAATGACTTGCCTTAAGTAAATGTAATGCTACGTGAGATATTATTCTCAAGCTGTTTTATCGATGTCTTTCCGCGGTTGAGAGATTACAAGTAAACATATCTATATATAGATCGTCTGTTCTTCTTCTTCTGTGCTTTTTCCTGTTGTAGTAGTTAGCAAACAGTGTTGCATTGCTGTGTGCGCCCCCTTCTGGATTGGAGTGTGGATCGCCTGTTGTCTGACTGTATGCACCGAATCGTGACGTCCGTACCGTGACGGTTCGGGACCAGTACATGTACCATTACACCCCTAATATACACATATACCTAATCCTGATAACAGCACTTCCTGTAATAATCCTGTAAACATATTGATCGGTCATCCCATTTCCTTTTTGTTATCGTCTTACTCTATATCTTGTTCCCCTTTTCTTTTTCCATCTATCATCCATATAAACTTTTGTTTGCTTTTCCATCTCATTTCCATCCATCGTTCCTTGTTGTCTGTTTTTTAGGACATCATTCCATTTGGGAATAATCCATTGTTCAGGTATGTGTTTGGCTGGATGGTTCCTCCTAAGATTTCCCTGCTGAAGCTGACGCAGGGAGAGACCATCCGCAAGCTGTACGAGCAGCACCATGTGGTGCAGGACATGCTGGTCCCCATGAAGCACATCAAGACCTCCATCCTACGCTTCCACGAGGACATACATGTGAGAAACCCGAACATGCACACACATATACTCAAATATGGTGATAACTGTTAGCTCATATTCTATATTATATAAATCTGTACTGTTCTGTGCTATTTTATTATTATTTCAAAACATGCTAAAGTTTCAATACAGAATTCTTTATTTATTGAAAAAAAGCAGGCATCAAAATATAATTTATTTATATGAAGGTCTGTTCCAGTAATGCTCACCACAGACTTTATTTTACTCAAAAATCGAAAGTAGCTATTCTGAAAGCACATTAGAAGTTCTCAAGGGAACCCATGACTCAAAAAGTGAATTCTCTTCTATACTACAAACTGAACAGCTCTATAGCAGCCAAATCAGAACAATGTCATCAATGTAAAAAGAGCCAATATTACACACACTCACAAACATTTATATTACATTTGAACATTTCTGTTTTCCATTTTAATATACTTCAAAATGTAATTTATTCCTGTGATGGCAAAGCTGAATTTTCAGCACCATTACTCCAGTCTTTAGTGTCACATGATCCTTCAGTGTTCAGTTATTATTTGGTATTGCTTGTGCTCAATTATTAACCCTCAGGGGTCTGAGGATTTTTGGGGCCTGGAGAAGTTTTGACATGCCCTGACATTTGTGCTTTTTTCAGTTGTTCATAAACATATTAATGGAAAAAGTGTCATTACACTGTATTCAGCACAAACTAGGCTACAATAATATGTGAGGAACATGTATGTACATGTTTGTGTTTTTGAAGGAATAACGTTTATGCGTGGTTATTGAAAAAACAAAAAACTTAAGTCACTGAAATAAAGCCAAAAAATATATATTAAATCTTTGTTCACAAGACTTCTGGGTATTTGAGGTTGTAGACTAGAGTTTTTGCTTCAAAATGAGGTAAAAATTATGCTGCCTGCTTGTTCATATAAAACAATAGAGAGATTTAAATTTTCTAAAACATCTTTGGTCAAGAAACACAGTATGCGTGGAGGCGTGAATAATCATGTATAATGGGTGATTCTCACCTGAGAAGACAAAAGAATCACATAATAATGACCTGAAATGACTTGCATATTAATAATGGCGCTTATCATTATTAATGTTGAAAACTACGGAAGAGGATTAGGGCCAAGCAATAATAAAAAAATAAAATCATCTCGAGATTAAAGTTGTTAAATTACGAGAAAAATCTCGTTAAATTTCGAGAAAAAAGTCTAAATAAAATGTTAAGAATAAACTCGTTAAATTACGAGAAAAAACTCGTTAAATTTCAAGAAAAAAGTCGAGATAAAATGTTAAACTCATTAAATTACAAGAAAAAACTCGTTAAATTTCAAGAAAAAAGTCGATAAAATGTTAAACTCATTAAATTACGAGAAAAATCTCGTTAAATTTCAAGAAAAAAGTCGAGATAAAATGTTAAACTCATTAAATTACAAAAAAAAACTCGTTAAATTTCGAGAAATAGTCGAGATAAAATGTTGAGAATAAAGACATTAAATTACGAGAAAAAAGTCGTTAGATTATGAAAACAAATTCGTTAAATTACAAGAAAAAAAGTTGTTAAATTATGAGAACAAATTATTTTTTCTCGTAATTTAACGAGTTTATTCTCAACATTTTATCTCGACTTTTTTCTCGAAATTTAACGACTTTTTTCTCAATTTAACGAATTTGTTCTGGTAATTTAATGACTTTTTTCTCGTAATTTAATGACTTTATTCTCAACATTTTATCTCGACCTTCTTCTCGAAATTTAACGATTTTTTTCTCGTAATTTAACGAGTTTATTCTCAACATTTTATCTCGACTTTTTTCTCGAAATTTAACGAAATTTTTCTCATAATTTAGCGAATTTGTTCTCGTAATTTAACGACTTTTTTCTCGTAATTTAATTACTTTATTCTCAACATTTTATCTTGACTTTTTTCTCGAAATTTAACGATTTTTTTCTCGAAATTTAACAACTTTAATCTTGAGATGGTTTTATTTTTTATTATTGCTTGGCCCTAATCCTCTTCCATAGAAAACTGATGAATATGTTTGTGAAAACTTTTTTCAGGATGAATAGAAAGTTAGAACAGCATTCATTTGAAAAAAATCTTTTGTAATATTATAAATCTCTTTACTGTCAATTGAATCAATTTAATGAATAAAAATGTTGAATAAAAATATTAATATTTATTTATTTATTTATTTTTAAAAGATCGATCTTACCCCAAAATTTTACTTGGTAGTGTATCACAGTTTCCACAAAAATATTAAGCAGCACAACTGGTTTCAACATTAATAATAATTAGAAATGTTTCTTAAGCAGCAAATCAGCATATTAGAATGATTTCTGAAGGATCATGTGACACTGAAGACTGGAGTAATGATGCTGAAAATTCAGCTTTGATCACAGGAATAAATTACATTTTAAAATATATTCAAATAGAAAACAGTTATTTTAAATTATAATAATATTTCACAATATTACTGTTTTTTTTACAGTAATTTTGAACAAATAAATGCAACCATGGTGAGAATAAGAGACTTTCTTGATTGACCCCACATTTTGAAGTATAGTGTGTGTGTATCTGTATATATAAATTTGCTCATGGGTGTGTGTGTGTTGTAGGTGTATCCTCTGTGGCTATGTCCCTTTGTGCTGCCCAACCAGCCGGGAATGGTGCACCCTAAAGGAGATGAAGATGAACTGTATGTTGATATCGGAGCATATGGGGAGCCCAAAGTCAAACACTTTGAAGCCAGATCATCCACACGCCAGCTGGAGAAGTTTGTTAGAGACGTTCATGGGTCAGTTATCACTTTTCCCCTTTCCATTAACTGGTAAAGACTGGCCTAAATTTCAACAACCAAGCTTTGAAATGCAGTAAAATTGTCTTTGACAATAGTCGTTATTGTCATAGGGTATTATATAACACAATACTTCCATATCTAGATTCCAGATGCTGTATGCTGACGTATACATGGAACGACAGGAATTCTGGGAGATGTTCGATGGAACATTGTATCATAAACTCAGAGAGCAACTCGACTGTAAAGATGCATTTCCTGAAGTATTTGACAAAATCTGCAAGTCTGCAAGACACTGAATCCAGTCGAACCTGAAAGGTGTGATCAACCAAACAACCCTTTTGCTGAAGAACATGAGCAAATCGGGCCAGATACACTTAAAGCGCAAATACTCTTCTTTCTTGAAGGAACACCAGCTATGTTTCAAGTTCAACCCCCTTGTCCTATGTCTATATTTGAGACAAAAAATAAAGGGCCTTATTATAACACAATTAGATTAATTTAAACAATATACAGTGCTTAACAGGTCAGTAGTTTATGGACATTCAACTGTGAATAAATAAAACTATTTTAGAATATTTTGTCTAATGATCTGTTAAGCATCATATAACACAATTTTACTATAAAAGAGTTACAATTGAAGCTACTTTCCACCATGTAATATGTAATAAAAAATAAATATAAAAAAAACATTTTCTCATAATTCTTTTTTCTTGCAATTGTGAGTTTATATCTCACAATTCTGAGAAAAATGTAGATCTATATATATATATATATATATATATATATATATATATATATATATATATATATATATATATATATATATATATATATAATATATGAATGTATGTATGTATGTATATAGGCCTAGATAATATCTAAAATTATATCTTTAATATTTAGACAAAATCGCAATTGCTACTAGGAAAAAAAAGTCACAATTACATCTTTTATTTTTTAATTTGTGGTGGACAAAAGCATATTCTCTATTTTCCTATATTGTGAATGTTTCCTACCTCACACTAGATGTCTTAACATTATCTAACATAATGATAATGGTGTGTTGAAAGGGATATAACATTAAAGCACTTAATATAAGCCTGGCACAATTTGTGAATGTGTTTAGCATTTGTTTTCTACCCATAATGTAACACTTATTATTATGAAACATATATTTGTACTAATTATGAAATGACTTTTGTCATTAGTACAGTTATTTTCAGTTACAAACATAAAAAATCAAAAACATTTTTTTTAAATCAAAAAATCATATTTGTGGCCTTCTGAACTTGTTTTTGCTCTTTTATACTGTGTTCACAATATTCTGTATTTGTATTTTCAGTGTGCTGATACTGTGGATGTCACATACTTAGCAGACTCAACACACCCATTAAAATGAATAATTTAAACCATCTACAGTCTGTCGATATCAGTGAATTTGGCTTTGATCATCATAAAAATGTTCAGTCTCTAATAATGGACCTTCTACTGATTTTTTTTTTCTTTTTTTTTCTGGTTTTGATGGCAGTGCTTAATGTATATGGGCTGCCTTGGAGTGGATGTATGGCTGAGGAATATATTATTTGCCATAGAAAACAATCATCCGTCTGGTCCAAATTAACATTAACTGCTCCCGGTCTCTCACATTATGATAATACAGCAGTCACCTCAATGTCATATTAATTGACACCTTTGCTTCAAGAGAACATTTTGCTCTTTTTGGCAACATTATTAATATCCCCCAAAATTAAAGCATCTTACAAATCTTCACTTATATCTATAATCAGTCATTAAAATGTACATAAATGATGGAAAACATTTAAGGATACAAGATATTTCCCTCTTTCTTTCTTTATATACAGTATATAAGTTAAAGAACTAGTTTTTGTGAACATTTGCTTTACAGAATATTGTGAATCCATCGATCGCTGGCCATGTCTCCCTCTAGTGACTGAATTATACCTTGAAGTCTTTTCTTTCATGGTCCCACATGCCTATGAAACTGTAAGGTCTTCAATGAAGCAACATATAATTTAGGAACATATTATCCCGAATTAAGCCGAATTATCCCGGTTTTCTGAGAGAAAAAACAAAGATTAAATTATATCTATGATATAATATATAATGATATAATACACTGCTGCCCCCAAAAAGTACTTGGACACTTAAGCTACAAATTAAAAATGTGTAAATGTCTTCATAACAAAATTTATTTTATATATATTTATTAGATTATGTAATATTATATGTAATAATAATATATAATATTAGCCCTTAAACAGGCAATGTGTGCCACAAGATATATGATGACGTAATACTTTATTGTGAGACTGTCAGTCTGAAATTTTTCTCACATTATATTACGTTTACAACAATCAATATCCAGTAAACATCAAAATACTCTTGATCCACACAATACAATTTACAATCACAAAAATTTCACACATTATGCATGTCTTTCCCTCACAGCCTCGCTTTCATTCCCTTTAAAAATTAAAGATGGCGCTGCTGTGAATAAGGTCTATGGCCATTTTCCACCAAAGCTGACAAAGATTCTCCATATCTCTGAGTTTGAAAATTCAGATTTGATCTCAGGAATAAATTATATTTTTTAAATTTATTAAAATAGAAAACAATTATTTTAAATTTTAATAATATTTCAAAATATGACTGTTTTTACTGTATTTTTTGATTAAATAAATGCAGCCCTTGTGAGAATAGAGACTTCTTTCAAAAACATTAAAAAATTGTAATGTTTCCAAACTTTTGACAGGTACTGTATATATACAGTAAGCTTGTTGGGATTCAGTTATTGTAGCATCTACATCATAAAGGTCTGGCTCAAGGTTTCTTTTCTGTTATACATACATTCACAAATCCACTCACAAATGTTCATGAAGTCTCTGGTGTTTTTAGGAATCAGATTTTGTTCTCCTTCAGTTGCACATGGTAATTGCCCTGAACAAAGGCAGTGAAGAAAGCGCCCATGAGAGTCACACTGTCCTTTTCTCGTTCGCACCCATTAAATACAGACCAATAACATGTTGAGCGCTAATTAATCCACCAGTTTGAACATGCCCTGTGAGGTGACTGAGAGAGTGAATTCTCTGATTATTTACAGTCAGAACAGCTATAATTAAGGTCTTTATCTGGTCCTTTGTTGCAGTACGTTTTGCTGAAGTTGTGTCTCAAAGTTAAAGAGTTAGTTCACCCAAAAGTCTGTCTTTAATTACTCACCCTCGAGTCATTCCACACCCGTAAGACGTTTCGTTCATCTACGGAACACAAATTAAGATCTTTTTGATTCTCATCTTTTTTTTTATTTTGATCTTTTTGAAGATCTTTTTGATGTCTGATAGGTTTTTGTCTCTCCTTTGACATCCAACGCAACTACCACTCCAAGGTCCAGAAATGTAGTAAAGACATCATTAAAGTATAATTGACCACTTTACTTACAAAAATATTGACCTGCGACACGTTCACAAAAGCATCACGACGCACGTGTGTTGTGTTCAGACTCACGCGTCAACAACACGTGTGAGTGTTTACAAGAGCATTGCGACGCACACGTTGTATTCAGACTCGCGCGTCAACTTAACGCACATCCGTGAGTGTTCACGAGAGCATCACGACGCACGCGCGTTGTGTTCAGACTCGCGCGTCAACTCAACGCACGTGTGAGTGTTTACAAGAGCATCGCGGGGGCACACGTGTTCAGACTCACGAGTCAACTCAACACACATGCGTGAGTGTTCACGAGAGCTTCACGACGCACGCGTGTTGTGTTCAGACTCGCGCGTCAACTCAATGCACTTGCACGAGTGTTCACGAGAGCATCATGACGCACGCGTGTTGTGTTCAGACTCACACGTCAACAACGCACATGTGTGAGTGTTCACGAGAGCATCGCGACGCACACGTGTTCAGACTCGCGTCAACTCAATGCACGCACAGGAGTGTTCACGATAGCTTCACGACGCACGCGTGTTGTGTTCAGACTCGCGCGTCAACTCAACGCACATGCGCGAGTGTTCACGAGAGCATCGCGGCACACGTTCAGACTCGCGCATCAACTCAATGCACATGCGCGAGTGTTCATGAGAGCATCACAACACTCCCATGTTGTGTTCAGACTCGCACGTCAACGCACATGCATGTGTGTTCACGAGAGCATCATGATGCACGCGTATTGTGTTCAGACTCGTGCGACAAAACGCACATGCGCGAGTGTTCACGAGAGCATCGCGACGCACGTGTTCAGACTCGCGCGTCAACTCAATGCACGCACAGGAGTGTTCACGAGAGCTTCACGACGCACGCGTGTTGTGTTCAGACTCGCGCGTCAACTCAATGCACTTGCGCGAGTGTTCACGAGAGCATCATGACGCAAGCGTGTTGTGTTCAGACTCGTGCGTCAAAACGCACATGCACGAGTGTTCACGAGAGCATCGCGACGCACACGTGTTCAGACTCGCGTCAACTCAATGCACGCACAGGAGTGTTCACGAGAGCTTCACGACGCACGCGTGTTGTGTTCAGACTCGCGCGTCAACTCAACGCACATGCGCGAGTGTTCACGAGAGCATCGCGGCACACGTTCAGACTCGCGCGTCAACTCAATGCACTTGCGCGAGTGTTCACGAGAGCATCATGACGCAAGCGTGTTGTGTTCAGACTCGTGCGTCAAAACGCACATGCGCGAGTGTTCACGAGAGCATCGCGACGCACACGTGTTCAGACTCGCGTCAACTCAATGCACGCACAGGAGTGTTCACGAGAGCTTCACGACACACGCGTGTTGTGTTCAGACTCGCGCGTCAACTCAACGCACATGCGCGAGTGTTCACGAGAGCATCGCGGCACACGTTCAGACTCGCGCATCAACTCAATGCACGCACAGGAGTGTTCACGAGAGCATCATGACGCACACGTGTTGTGTTCAGACTTGCGCGTCAACTCAACGCACATGCGCGAGTGTTCACGAGAGCATCATGACGCACACGTGTTGTGTTCAGACTCGTGCGTCAAAACGCACATGCGCGAGTGTTCACGAGAGCATCATGACGCACACGTGTTGTGTTCAGACTCGTGCGTCAAAACGCACATGCGCGAGTGTTCACGAGAGCATCATGACGCACACGTGTTGTGTTCAGACTCGTGCGTCAAAACGCACATGCGCGAGTGTTCACGAGAGCATCATGACGCACACGTGTTGTGTTCAGACTTGCGCGTCAACTCAACGCACATGCGCGAGTGTTCACGAGAGCATCATGACGCACACGTGTTGTGTTCAGACTCGTGCGTCAAAACGCACATGCGCGAGTGTTCACGAGAGCATCACGACGCACACGTGTTGTGTTCAGACTCGTGCGTCAAAACGCACATGCGCGAGTGTTCACGAGAGCATCACGACGCACACGTGTTGTGTTCAGACTCGTGGGTCAAAACGCACATGCTCGAGTGTTCACGAGAGCATCACGACGCACACGTGTTGTGTTCAGACTCGCGCGTCAACTCAACGCACATGCGCGAGTGTTCACGAGAGCATCATGATGCACACGTGTTGTGTTCAGACTCGTGGGTCAAAACGCACATGCACGAGTGTTCACGAGAGCATCATGACGCACACGTGTTGTGTTCAGACTCGTGCGTCAAAACGCACATGCGCGAGTGTTCACGAGAGCATCATGACGCACACGTGTTGTGTTCAGACTCGTGCGTCAAAACGCACATGCGCGAGTGTTCACGAGAGCATCATGACGCACACGTGTTGTGTTCAGACTCGTGCGTCAAAACGCACATGTGCGAGTGTTCACGAGAGCATCACAACGCACACGTGTTGTGTTCAGACTCGTGGGTCAAAACGCACATGCGCGAGTGTTCACGAGAGCATCATGACGCACACGTGTTGTGTTCAGACTCGTGGGTCAAAACGCACATGCGCGAGTGTTCACGAGAGCATCATGACGCACACGTGTTGTGTTCAGACTCGCGCGTCAACTCAACGCACATGCGCGAGTGTTCACGAGAGCATCGCGACGCACACGTGTTCAGACTCGCGTCAACTCAATGCACGCACAGGAGTGTTCACGAGAGCTTCACGACACACGCGTGTTGTGTTCAGACTCGCGCGTCAACTCAACGCACATGCGCGAGTGTTCACGAGAGCATCGCGGCACACGTTCAGACTCGCGCATCAACTCAATGCACGCACAGGAGTGTTCACGAGAGCATCATGACGCACACGTGTTGTGTTCAGACTTGCGCGTCAACTCAACGCACATGCGCGAGTGTTCACGAGAGCATCATGACGCACACGTGTTGTGTTCAGACTCGTGCGTCAAAACGCACATGCGCGAGTGTTCACGAGAGCATCATGACGCACACGTGTTGTGTTCAGACTCGTGCGTCAAAACGCACATGCGCGAGTGTTCACGAGAGCATCATGACGCACACGTGTTGTGTTCAGACTCGTGCGTCAAAACGCACATGCGCGAGTGTTCACGAGAGCATCATGACGCACACGTGTTGTGTTCAGACTCGTGCGTCAAAACGCACATGCGCGAGTGTTCACGAGAGCATCACGACGCACACGTGTTGTGTTCAGACTCGTGCGTCAAAACGCACATGCGCGAGTGTTCACGAGAGCATCACGACGCACACGTGTTGTGTTCAGACTCGTGGGTCAAAACGCACATGCTCGAGTGTTCACGAGAGCATCACGACGCACACGTGTTGTGTTCAGACTCGCGCGTCAACTCAACGCACATGCGCGAGTGTTCACGAGAGCATCATGATGCACACGTGTTGTGTTCAGACTCGTGGGTCAAAACGCACATGTGCGAGTGTTCACGAGAGCATCATGACGCACACGTGTTGTGTTCAGACTCGTGGGTCAAAACGCACATGCTCGAGTGTTCACGAGAGCATCACGACGCACACGTGTTGTGTTCAGACTCGCGCGTCAACTCAACGCACATGCGCGAGTGTTCACGAGAGCATCATGATGCACACGTGTTGTGTTCAGACTCGTGGGTCAAAACGCACATGCACGAGTGTTCACGAGAGCATCATGACGCACACGTGTTGTGTTCAGACTCGTGCGTCAAAACGCACATGCGCGAGTGTTCACGAGAGCATCATGACGCACACGTGTTGTGTTCAGACTCGTGCGTCAAAATGCACATGCACGAGTGTTCACGAGAGCATCATGACGCACACGTGTTGTGTTCAGACTCGTGCGTCAAAACGCACATGTGCGAGTGTTCACGAGAGCATCACAACGCACACGTGTTGTGTTCAGACTCGTGGGTCAAAACGCACATGCGCGAGTGTTCACGAGAGCATCATGACGCACACGTGTTGTGTTCAGACTCGCGCGTCAACTCAACGCACATGCGCGAGTGTTCACGAGAGCATCATGACGCACACGTGTTGTGTTCAGACTCGCGCCAACTCAACACACATGCACGAGTGTTCACGAGAGCATCATGATGCACGCGTGTTGTGTTCACGCGAGAGCTGGCATTGTTGCGTGAACACACTTTGGATAATATTATTTTGTAAATAAAGTGGTAAGTTATGTTTTTTTGCACAAACAAAGCACTCACGTCGCTTCATAAAATTGAGTTTAAGCCACTGGAGTCACATGGATTACTTTAATGATGTCTTTTTCCTACCTTTGTGTAGGTATAATCGGTTTAAGAAGTTTTTTATACCTATTTCAATTAAAATGTTAAATGATGAATGAATGTATCTACTATCTTATCTACTATATGAACTATCTTTTCTTATATACAGTAGTCAACATTTGAAGTGGATCAAAACTTTTCATCAAAGTTGTCCTAAAACCTTCTTCTTAGGAAACTTAGTTCTTAGGATAAATTTGATTAACTTTTTTGATCCACTTCAAATGTTGACTACTATATTTATTTATTCAATGATTTTAATGATTTTGTCAATGTAAACACCTTGAGTCCAACCCAAATTTCCCCTTTGGGGACAATAAAGTGTATTTAATTTAATTTCATTTAATTTCTTTCTGGACCTTGCAGTGGAAGTTGCGTTGGATGTCTATGGAGAGACAGAAACCCAAGGTGCATCCCAATTCACGTACTTGTGCGCTATTCTATGACGTTTGTAAGTATAATAGTGCAAGTAGTGTGTTCACACTGAAAATTCCAAAATGAAAAAGTACACTTTAAATACCCGGATGATGCACTAAATTAACAGAAAAAATTAAGTGTGGAATATTGGACACTTCATGCAGTCAACTGTCGCAGCTTTAACTACGTAGTGGAGGGGAAGGGGCTGTCAGACTCCAATGTTAAATGACAAAATACCTTATACAATTCACGCACTACATGGATGAGTACACAGTGCATAAGTACGCAACTCCAGACTTCATCAAAAAGATCTTAATTTGTGTTTTTAAGATAAACAAAGGTCTTATGGATGTGGAACGACACAAGGGTGAGTAATAAATGACAGAATTTTCATTTTTGGGTGTGTGTGTGTGTTTGTGTACTTAACCATTTTTTAGGACAAATGTGTAGGCTACCCAGAAGTGAGCTAAATCTGACAAAACCTATTTTAAATAAAATTTAAGTGTATTATTATTGCAAACGTGTTTGTTATAGGCTAACAAGCTGTATATAAAAACAACAGAAGTCTATGGAATGACCCCATATAGATAGCTAAAAGCATGTGTGTAAATTCCACCCGTACAAAACCACGCCCAACAATAACGAGAACATTCACAAACCACGCCCATCAAACAACTCCAACCGCGTACACATAAACGCATAAACCCCGCCCACCGGTCTGACTGCCAGTCCGAGAGTTACTACAGCTGCAGACCGGTTCCTCCTTCATCGTATATTTATGGTGTTCTACCCACCGTGACGCGCAACCAGCCACCAACGATTTACATAGTCACGGCTGATCGTCCGGTAAGTAGATCGACATCATGGTGACAGCATGTAGCTGTAATGATATCCAGCCTTTCATATCCCTACAGGTGTAGGTTTCACATGACGCATCAGAAGTGACGCGCGAGCTTGTCTGTCTTGTACTGTGAGTTGGTGTCAGTTCAAACATCAAGGATTTTCCTCAGTTGGAAAGAGTCGCGGTGCTTAATAGGAAGCTTTTGAGGTGTTTGGACACCATGGCTGTGTCTCAACAACTAGTGAGCCACCTACATAGATAATACGCGCGGGCACTAAAGGCGCAGACAGAACCGAAAACGCAGTCTAGGTAGGCAGCTCAGTAGGTTTTGAGACACAGCCTACATTCTGGACATGGCGTTACTCTGCACAATAAAAGCACAACTAGTGCAGTGCAGTCACACACACGATTCTTAAAGGGACAGTTCACCCCAAAATCAAGATTTGTCAATGATTTACCCTCATGTCCTGTATGACTTTCTTCTGTGGAACATGTTTGGCAGGTTGACAGCCTCAGTCACCATATTTTTCTATGCAATGAAAGTGAAAGGCATTATCATTCTACAACATGTTGAGGGTGAACAATCCCTTTAATTTGTTTTACCTTTTGCAGTCAGTGTGCCTGATATGATTTATATTAGACTGCAGATCTTATTTTAAGAAGGTTTGTTCCATTATGGTATGCCTTGTTACTCATGTGGGTGAAAGGTGAATGCCTCCACCTCTATTGTTTATAACGCAGAGTGTGCTCTGTGGTGTGCATCACATCAAGTACATGACATAAGACTTGTATAAGACTAACTAACTCTTACATAAACCTGAGAATGATTTTTGTGTCACACCTTTAAACAGCACAGTGGCAGTGAGTGAGGGAGGTGAAAGACAATAGTGTGCCCGTGACAATGTCTGCAGACAGAGAGCCTCCCGTCACTGCTAAACTCCTTCACCTCATGTTTCTCTCCACCTTCTGGGGAATGCAGATATGGGTCACCTTTATATCGGGTAGGTGTGGACGCTGTTTTGTTTTTTGGCAGCGATTGCAAATGATGGATTAATGGAATGATTGTAGTGTGCGTCAAATCTTAAAAGTATATATTTTAAATAATTTACTTGTAGATAATATAATAAGTCATTTAGGTTTACTTAAATACATTACACTTTCTTAACATGCTTAAGTACAAAAAAATAAATGCACTTTGTAATAATGTCAAATTAAAAGTTTCAATTTAAAGTTTAGTTTTTAGTTTTAGTGCTTTAAAGAAGTACACTTATGTTGACTAACATACTAAAGCACATATGAAGCACTTCATTGTCATCTTAAAGGGTTAGTTCACCCAAAAATAATGTCATTTATTACTCACCCTCATCGTTCTACACCCGTAAGACCTTCGTTCATCTTCTGAACACAAATTAAGATATTTTTGATGAAATACGATGGCTCAGTGCTGCTCCATAGACAGCAATGACATTCAAACTATCAAGGTCCATTGATGTACTAAAAACATATTTAAATCAGTTCATGTGAGTTCAGTGGTTCAATCTTAATATTATAAAGCGATGAGAATACTTTTTGTGCGCCAAAAACAAACCAAAATAACGACTTTTCAACAATATCTATATGGGTCGATTTCAAAACACTTTACGAATCGAATCAGTGAATCGGAGCACCAAAGTCACGTGATTTCAGCAGTTTAGCCGTTTGATAGGAGATCCGAATCACTAATTCGAAACAAAAGATTTGTAAAGCTCAGAAGCTTCATGAAGCAGTGTTTTGAAATCGGCCATCACTATATAAGTCGTTATTTTGTTTTTTTGGCGCACCAAAAATATTCTCGTCGCTTTATAATATTAATATTGAACCACTGTACTCACATGAACTGTTTCATATATGTTTATATTACCTTTATGGACCTTGAGAGTTTCAATGGCTTTGCTCTCAACAGAAGCCTCACTGAGCCATCGGATTTCATCAACAATATCTTAATTTGTGTTCAGAAGATGAACGAAGGTCTTACGGGTGTGCAATGACATGAGGGTGAGTAATAAATGACATTATTTTCATTTTTGGGTGAACTAACCCTTTAACTGTAATTCAATATTACGTTTCAAGTTAAAATATTTTAAATTTACTAAATAGCAACCTCATAATTACAAATGTGTAACTATATTTCAAAGACAGCAGAAGTTAGTTAATTATGAAGTTACACAAAGATGTACTTAAGTCCTACTTAAGTGGGTCGAAAAGCACTCTTAAGTTCAGCTAATTGCATTTTAATATAAATTTAAACTAATAAACATTTTTATTTAGTTGTAAATAATGCAGTCAAGTGTCTGAAAACATTACATTCAGTTCACACTTAAGTATATCATTTCTGTAATAAGTACTCTTTTTAAAAGTATGCTAAGTGTACTTCTTTTTCACAAGGGTAGATTTATACATTAATACATTTATAAAAATTTAAACAAGGTTTATAATATGCACAGTACTTAAGGTTTACTTGATTTTTGTTTTGCTCAGGCTTTGTGATGGACAACCATCTAAACCGACACACGTTTGGCTTCATCCAGAGCCGGCTCTTCCCGTTTTACCTGCATATCGGCTCAGCCTGTGCTTTCTTCAATCTCACCATCTTCGCCATGTACCATCCCAGCAACATGCTGGATGACAGAGAGGCCTTCCAGGTATTCAGAACAAAATGTGAAAACGTGTTACTTAAAGGGATAGTTCGCCCAAAAATAAAACTTCTGCCATGATTTACTCACCCTCATGTTGTTCCAAACCTGCATGAATTTCTTTCTTCTGCTGAGCACAAAAGAAGATATTTTGAAGGATGTCTGTAAGCAAACAGTTGATGAACCCCATTCACTTCCATTGTATTTTTTTTCCCCTACTATGGAAGTCAATGGTGCCGTCAACTGTTTGGTGACCCTTCAACCCGATCTAACCAGTCATAACACAGAATCCGCCGTTTTGTCCGACAAAGCAGTCAGGAGTTAGAAGATTAACCTCGGTGGAGTTAAACTTGAAAAATGGTGTTTACTGACGTCTTTCTGCGTTTGAAACAACATTCCTTCTCATGTTCATTCATGTTTATTTGATGCTATAAATGAACTAGTAGGAAGAGATGATCGGTTCACGAGCCGCTTGAGCTGAGGCGCTACAGTGATCTGTCACGACACATTAAAGAGCCACAAAACGGTTTTTATTGTATGAATTTCTTAACAAACTACATAATTTGAAAGCTGGGACTTTGTTTAATATCATAAGTAACCTGCTCTGTCTTGTCTGTCGACGTGTTGTCAGTGTCCTCTTTGCTCCGCGATGTATTTTTCACTCTGTGTGGCGTGACAGCACCACGGCTTGTCGGCGAAGGATCAAATGCAATTGCGAGTTTTTATCTCTCAATTCTGACTTTACAACTCAAACTTCTGACTTTACATCATGCGATTCTGAGGAAAAAAGTCACAAGTGTGAGATGTAAACTTGCAATTGTGAGGAAAAAAAAGTCAAATGTCGCAATTACTTTTTTATTTTATTTTTTTAGTTCATGGCGGAAACAAGCTTCCATACAAAGGAGGGAGCAGGTGTAAATTTCTTTCGTACAAACTAACATTTTGAAAATGTAAACATATTCATGAATCCGAAAATGTACGTCAGAACGGCTTTACGAATGATTTGCACACAAATTCGTTCTGCTCGTGTTTCATGTTTCATGTTCCCAATACTTTTATGATACTTTTGTTTTTGAATCTCCGGTCCCCATTCATTATAATTGCATGGAAAAGAGCGGCCAGCACATTCTTCAAAATGTTTTTTTTTTTTTCTTAAATGGGGAAAAAAGGAAGTCATGCAGGTTTGGAATGACATGAGGGTGAATAAATAATGATTTTTGTGTGCCAGACACCCTCTTGATTCCACCGGCTTTCTGTTTTCTCCCCAGATCTTCATTTATTTTGTGTGTGTGACTGTGGCAGCAGTAAATGCCCAGTGGTTTGGTCAGATGACCTCGGAAATCATGGCGGACATGCACCTGATTGAGCAGGCCTGCGGATTGGGTCAGGACATCGGACTCTCATCCAATCGGGAAGCTTACGCCAAGCTCTGCGAGACGGACCCCAAGTATAAAAAGCTGAGTGGTCGGCTGTGGCTGTACCACCTGCTGTCCTCCCTCTGTAACCTCTGCTGTATCGTATGTAACGGATACAGCCTATATTACCTGGCAGAAAACCTCACCACACTCTGATGACCTTCCTGTAACATAGTGGAGCTCTACTCCCATAATGCAATTCAAAACCTTCGGTTAGTGTCTGTGTGACTCCGGCAGCAACGACCTGCTCTCAGGTACTGGATTACTTCCTGACAAATCTGGTCATTCTTGTAATGGATTGTCTTTTTTAATCTTCGTTGTGCTAATTTTAGTGTAGATATTTTTGTTTTTTGTAAAAGTTATAGATAATGATATTTAAATTAAAATATGTTACACTGCATGCTTGAGGAATGGGGGAAAAAAATGGGAAGTGGAATTCAAAAACATTTTTTTTTTTTTTCATTCTAGAAGTTATGGCACATATTTTCTGTTTTCTGAACAAAAGCAACCTCACTCTATCACAAAACAAATTAATTTATCAAATTATTTGATTTCTCTGTTTCAACAGCCTGGACTGCTAATTATGCTCCCACCTGAATGTTGAAATAGATCGTAAATAAAATGCACCTAGCACCAGTTGTACCACAGAATGTGGTCATGCACATTATATAAGAACTTCAAAGGCATAATATGTAAGATTTTTGGATTAAAATTTTGGCTTCCAAAAACCACTAGAACAGTGTTGTATATTTTGAGTTATCCTAAATGTTTCCAAAAATGTTTAAATCCAGAGAAATAAGCAATTTTGACCAGGACACGGACCTTGTCCGTGCGTCGCCTATCAATGATATCATACCTGCATTACCCTCAGTTTCCGGTTTTATTTTGTAGAAACCATGGAAACACCAATTTAATATATTATGTTTTATGAGACAGGTGAGCAACTGTTTGGACACATTCATCGACAGAAAACGAATCATGTTATATAGCTCAACACGGTTAGACTTACTCATTTTCTTGATTTACCGCGAGTACCGTGTTTTACCATGACTAATATCGATCTAGCTTACTGTAGTGTGCAACAAGCAGCTGCCAAGTGAACGCAGAGTAGCTTTATAACAACTTTCAAAACTCAAATGTATCTAATATGATAAACAGCGCTGCGTTACCCCACATACGCTTGACCGGAAGAAGCGGAAGTGGCGACTGTGGCATAATAAAAGCTCCACTGCTCTTTAGACGTGTGTTTTTAATACATAAGCTCATCCATGAATATGATTTCTGCCTGCGCTCCGTCAGATTCTTTTCCATTGGCTGTAGACATGAATAAGCGACCTCTAGTGGCAAAAAATTACATATTGTGCCTTTAATGACTCTCAGCTGCCTCACAAACAAATATTTTTATTTTGTATACAGTGTTAATATCTATTTCAATCTAATTATCAGTGCACCGACTACAGCTGTGACAATCTGCTCAGAACTAATATAGTCATGTTTAGATGTAAAATATATGCTACTTTTCAAAAGTTTGGGGGTCAGTAAGTTTTTGTTTTTTGTTTTTTTTTTGTTTTTTAAGCAATTCATACTTTTATTCAGCAAGGATGCAATTGATCAAAAGTGACAGTAAACAAAAAAATTATATTTCAAATAAATTGCTGCTCTTTTGAACATTTTACATTCATCAAAAAATCATGCGGTTCCACAAAAATATTAAGCAGCACAACTGTTTTCAACATTGATAATAGTAATAAATATTTCTTGAGCAGCAAATCAGTATCACGTGATCTTTCAGAAATCATTCTAACATGTGGAAGACTGGAGTAAAGATGCTGAAAATTCAGCTTTACCATCACAGGAATAAATTACATTTTAAAATATATTAAAATAGAAAACAGCCATTTAAAATTGTAATAATATTTCACAATATTACAGTTTTTCTGTATTTTTGATCATATAAATGCAGCACAGGTGAGCAGAAGAGACTTCTTTTATATGCATTTAAAAATCTTACCAACCTTTTTCACTGTATATTTATGTCAGCTTGGTTTATGAAGTATGTTCAGCATTTTAAAACGAGGCGTTGTTTTATTGTATATTTGCTGTTAAGAGACATTTACCGATGTAGATGCTCTCTATCTGAAACCATCAAATTGACCTTTGTCATGACAGGTTCAACAGAAACCAGTTTATCTCCTGTTTGACTGCTTTCGCACACTGTGCCTTTTGCCTTTTGCGGGTGTTAAGCAACAGCAAATTGGACTACCTTGGGTGTACATGACACATCGTGTGCTTCAGAGTCTTTTATTTTTTGTGCCTCACTAATGTGTTAGTCATATAAAATTGTGTGTATTCAGATAATAAGCACTATTGTTATGATAGCTACACCTAGCTTCTGTGTTCAGTTGCTTTACACTTCTGCTGTCTGTCCATCATATTTGTGCATCAGTTACTGTACAGTGCCTTGCATTGCGATATCTTCCATGTTTCAATACTGTATGACAGTGTCCAAGATGCTGGAGAGGCTTTGTCCCTGTAATTAGGGATTTACTGTGCTATCAATGCAAATGAACTGGCAGCTATAACAGCCCCAGTGAGCCTGTTCGTGATTATATTTAGTGTTAAATATCAAATAGTATAATATGGTCAAAGGAATGAAATACAGAAGAGCTTTGTGCTTATATTGTGTCATTGACGTTCCATGGAATTTTAGCTGAAGTTTCATTATTTCCTGGGTATTAGATGAAGTAGTAGATGAAGAAAATTGTGCATTACCAGTTCCCCAGCTAACATTCTCAGAATATTAGCTAATGTTGTGTCAAGGTTCTCTCAAAATTATGAACAAACATTCTTCCACTAACATTAACAAAACATTCTTTTAGTGATCTTGAATTTAATAATGTTCTGAAAATGTTAGCACAAAAACATTATTTATCATAGAACGTTTTTACCTGAAACGTTTAGTTTGTTTAAATGTTACTACTTGTTTTTTTTTATGTTTGCAAATGATCAAATGGAATGTTCGCATAACCAATAAAAAACATTTTAAAACATTTAAAAAACTGGATGTTATGAACATTCAGAAATAACGTTTTTTATAATTTCATGTGAATGTCAGCATGTTAGCAAAACATTCTTAAAACATATTTTTGTTTGCTGGGTCTGTCTGAATAAAAGGTAATTGCAATTTATATTGCATCCCTTTATGTAAAGCTGAAGTGTGTCTTTTTGGCATTAAACAGCACAGTGGAACAACCTTCTGTTCGTTCCATTTGTGATTTGTGCAGAAATTACACGTCATCTTCAAGAATGAAGACTTATGCCTGAATCTGTGATGAATGTAAAGCTGTTGCAGTTATATTGTGTAATGTATGGAAATGGGTTTAATGTTTCTTTGTTTTTTTTCAAATAAATTCATGAAATTGTATGCTTTTTGTTCTTAACAGGCCCACACTGTGAATATAAAATGTCAAGGAGACCTTGTACTTAGTTATATATTTTACTGGTATCTAAATGCAAATATATTTTACAAACAAATACAAAAGAACTAAAACAAGAACATGTTAAACATTTTGTAAATATAGGATATTTGTCACTTAACCAATAGTTCTGGTCCCAGATGCTGGTTGTTCTCATGTGACTGAAACTGATATTTATCGCCATATATATGACCATGAGTGGGTCAAAGTAATGCAGATGAATACAAAAACACATTAACAGAGATATCAAAAAAACAAAACAAAAAAAAGTTGATATTGAATTTGACCTATACCAGGTCCCAGAAATGTTTTTAGCACCCCCAACAAAGTCTAACATTTGTGTACATTTACAACCTGATCTCATGAGAAAATGTAACTATTTTATGAAGGCGATTTTGTATGAATTTGTACGATGTGATTCGTATGGAAACAAATTTAAAGTCGGCAATGAACAGAAGTTGCAATAGTCTTTTCTTCCATATTGTGATGTACAGTACTGTGCAAAAGTCTTAGGCCACCATTACATGTTGATAAAAAAAAAAAAAAAAAAAAAAAACACTTCTATAGGCTAAAGTGACAAGTATTTAGTGACCTCCCCTTACACTTGAGCAATAGCAGGAACTGGATCTCTTAAACCTAAATGGAATGGAAAAGGACTGAAAGGCCAATAAAACTTTCAAATTATGATGAAAAGTTTCTTTGAGAAACTGGAATAATCCAGGAGGTCACACTAAATATCGATTTTTGCTTAAAGAAGACGTTTTGTTTTTACATTTTGTGTACATATTTCATGTTTGTATCTTAATAAAGGTAATTAAAACATTGCCAAAACAACAATGTTGGTGGTGGCCTAAGACTTTTGCACAGTAGGCTACTGTATATCTGAATGAAACAACTTTTCGAATTAAAAAAAAAAAAGAAAAAGTAGGACGGGACTTAATTTTGTCCATGGGGAATTGATTAGATGGTTGTGGTTTGCTATTGGTCAATGACAGGTTGTCCCGCCCTTGTGCAGGTAAACACATCATCAGAGAAGAGATGTCACTGCAAGAGGGAGGAGGAGTTATTTTGATTAAAGACTGTGAGACACATAAATTATATACAGTATATATATATATATAATGTGCATTGATAAATTATTTATAATAAATCTGCAATATTCCATTACAAAATAAAAATTAGCTTATTTTGATTTCATGGTGACTTTAAAAATGTACAAATGAGATCTTTTTACGAATTAGCCACTAATTTGCCAAAACGCAAATTAGTTATGAAATGCCATGACAGCAAGCTGGTCATTTATATGCCATTCTCGATCCATCCCTGCATATAGCGTGGGTATATGGAGATGGATTTCACAATACAAGCAAACTTTATTTTTTTAAAGGTGCCGTAGAACATCTTTTTAAAAGATGTAATATAAGTCTAAGGTGTCCCCTGAACGTGTCTGTGAAGTTTCAGCTCAAAATACCCCATAGATTTTTTTTTTTATTCTTTTTTTTTAACTGCCTATATTGGGGCATCATTAAATATGCGCCGATTCAGGCTGCGGCCCCTTTAAATTCTCGTGCTCTCCGCCCCCGGAGCTTGCGCTTGCCTTAAACGGCATAAACAAAGTTCACACAGCTAATATAACCCTCAAAATGGATCTTTACAAAGTGTTCGTCATGCAGCATGTCTAATTGCGTAAGTATGGTATTTATTTGGATGTTTACATTTGATTCTGAATGAGTTTGATGGTGCTCTGTGGCTAAAGCTAACATTACACACTGTTGGAGAGATTTATAAAGAATGAAGTTGCGTTTATGTATTATACAGACTGCAAGTGTTTAATAATGAAAATAGCGACGGCTCTCTTGTCTCCGTGAATACAGTAATAAACGATGGTAACTTTAACCACATTTAACAGTACATTAGCAACATGCTAATGAAACATTTAAAAAGACAATTTATAAATATCACTAAAAATATCATGTTATCATGGATCATGTCAGTTATTATTGCTCCATCTGCCATTTTTCGCTATTGTTCTTGCTTGCTTACCTAGTCTGATGATTCAGCTGTGCACAGATCCAGATATTAATACTGGCTGCCCTTGTGTAATGCATTGAACATGGGCTGGCATATGCAAATATTGGGGGCGTACATATTAATGATCCCGACTGTTACGTAACAGTCGGTGTTATGTTGAGATTCGCCTGTTCTTCGGAGGTGTTTTAAACAAATGAGATTTATATATGAAGGAGGAAACAATGGTGTTTGAGACTCACTGTATGTCATTTCCATGTACTGAACTCTTGTTATTTAACTATGCCAATGTAAATTCAATTTTTGATTCTAGGGCACCTTTAAGCTTATAATAATATGTATTAATAATATATAAGTTGTGGCCTAATGGTTAGAGAGTCAGACTGGTAACCTGAAGGTTGCGGGTTTGATTCTCAATACTGGCAGGAAAACACCTAACCCCCAATCACTCCCCGGGCGCCACAGCAAACATGGCTGCCCACTCCTCCGGGGGTGTGTGTGTGTGTTCACTACTCACTACTTCTAATGTGTGTGCACTAACTGAATGTGTTAAATGCAGAGGACAAATTCTGAGTATAAAACATTTCACTAACTAAAACTGCTCAGGCACTGAACAACTAATTTTGTGCCACTAAAGCGGATAACAGAGTCTCAGACTGCACCCAGTGTTAATCCTGAAGCCAGGATAGAGCGGCTGATCAAACACAGTCCGAATTCTGTGGATGAGATTCATCGAGTCTGTGATGCTGTAAAATGCCAAAATCCCGGCCGAGAAATCGACATAAACACCAGTCCTGTGAGCCCACTGCATTTTGGGAATCTTAGTTTCCCTTCCACCGTGCCAGAATGAGTAGGTATCCTCAGAGAACACCAGACTCCAGGACTGTGCATTGTGTCCAAACGCACACTGGGTGCTCTTTCCTTTCCTGCTGATGTCCTCATAGGACACGGCGATGTGCACAGGACCCTTCCCGCTCCAATCGACCTCGAAGTAACAACGGCCGGACACGCTCTCTCTGCACAGGACCTGGTAATAGCTGTCAAACCTCTCTGGGTGGTCAGGAACGGACAGAGATGTTTTGATGAACGTCACCTCTCCACTCTCTGAGCAAACGCTGAGGTTTCTGTGAGCCGTGTTCAGGTCTAGAGTCAGGGGACCCGAATCTGAAATCCAGAGACTTGACAGTTACTTTGTTGTCGATTGTACTGATTTCTGTTGCGTGTGTGTGGGTGTGTCGGTTACTTACATTCCAAAAACTGCTCCCTGACTTTGGGTTCAGGGGTGGGAATAAACTTGAGGTTTGTCACTAACAAGACAAAATATAATCAGTGCATGCATTTTTAACATTCATACTTCTTGCACTTCAACTTATTTCAACTTCCTTTAATATTTAAGGTGTTTGGAATACTTGCATGTATTTACTGAATCCAGTATGAACTGGATACTGACAATTATTCTATAGTAATTGCAAGAGAAACACACTTTATAAACATTTCAAACAATACAATATTGTCATCACATGACCTCATCACATTTAGAATTCAGTTGTCAACTCATAAATAATGAAGTTATTCTTCTTTTTAATTTTAAAATCAATCATTTTTAATTTACTTTGTAAATAAATAAATAAACAAAAGCATCCAGTTATCATCTGGTAAATAAGGCGTTATTCTTATTTTAATGTTAAATTCATTGGTTTTTATTTCAATTGTAAAAAAAAAAAAAAAAAAAATTAAACAAATAGACAGATGAATAAATAAAAACAAAATTAATTATTTTATGTTAGTTTTTTTAAACAATAAATTGCTATTTAGTAAAATAAATAAAAAAATAATAATCAAAATGTAAATTAGACTTTTGCCAGTATTATCAAATAATGAATAAAATCAGATTTTTATTTGCTTACTCTCTCTCCTCCCCCATCATGAGTGGACACACCCCCTACTACTGATTGGCTCACTCTCTCTCCTCCCCCATCATGAGTGGACACACCCCCTACTACTGATTGGCTCACTCTCTCTTCTCCCCCATCATGAGTGGACACACCCCCTTACTGCTGATCACTCTCTCTCCTCCCCATCATGAGTGGACACACCCCCTATTACTGATTGGCTCACTCTCTCTTCTCCCCCATCATGAGTGGACACACCCCCTTACTGCTGATCACTCTCTCTCCTCCCCATCATGAGTGGACACACCCCCTATTACTGATTGGCTCACTCTCTCTTCTCCCCCATCATGAGTGGACACACCCCCTTACTGCTGATCACTCTCTCTCCTCCCCATCATGAGTAGACATGCCCCCTACTGCTGATCGGATCACTCTCTCTCCTCCCCATCATGAGTGGACACACCCCCTACTGCTGATCGGCTCACTCTCTCTCTTCCCCCATCATGAGTGGACACGCCCCCTACTACTGATTGGCTCACTTTCTCTTCTCCCCCATCATGAGTGGACACACCCCCTACTACTGATTGGCTCACTTTCTCTTCTCCCCCATCATGAGTGGACACACCCCCTTACTGCTGATCACTCTCCCTCCTCCCCATCATGAGTGGACACACCCCCTATTACTGATTGGCTCACTCTCTCTTCTCCCCCATCATGAGTGGACACACCCCCTACTACTGATTGGCTCACTCTCTCTCCTCCCCCATCATGAGTGGACACACCCCCTACTGCTGATCACTCTCTCTTTTCCCCCATAATGAGTGGACACACCCCCTACTACTGATTGGCTCACTCTCTCTCTCCCCCATCATGAGTGGACACACCCCCTTACTGCTGATCACTCTCCCTCCTCCCCATCATGAGTGGACACACCCCCTACTACTGATTGGCTCACTCTCTCTCTCCCCCATCATGAGTGGACACACCCCCTACTACTGATTGGCTCACTCTCTCTCCTCCCCCATCATGAGTGGACACACCCCTACTACTGATTGGCTCACTCTCTCTTCTCCCCCATCATGAGTAGACACACCCCCTACTGCTGATCACTCTCTCTTTTCCCCCATAATGAGTGGACACACCCCCTACTACTGATTGGCTCACTCTCTCTTCTCCCCCATCATGAGTGGACACACCCCCACTGACCCTCTCTCCTCCCCATCATGAGTGGACACACCCCCTACTACTGATTGGCTCACTCTCTCTCCTCCCCCATCATGAGTGGACACACCCCCTACTACTGATTGGCTCACTCTCTCTTCTCCCCCATCATGAGTGGACACACCCCCTTACTGCTGATCACTCTCTCTCCTCCCCATCATGAGTGGACACACCCCCTATTACTGATTGGCTCACTCTCTCTTCTCCCCCATCATGAGTGGACACGCCCCCTACTGCTGATTGGCTCACTCTCACTCTCTGTGCTGAGTGGACAAACCCCCTACTGCTGATTGGCTCACTCTCTCTCCTCCCCCATCATGAGTGGAGACGCCCCCTACTGCTGATTGGCTATAAGTGTGTTGTGCTGCTTGGGCAGATCCACTTTCAACATCACTTCTCAGAAATCGTGTACTCCACCTTTAAATGTAGTATATCATTCAAGTATTCTACGCACACTGTATACTGCAGGAACAGTAAGAATAGTATGCTATTCCAAACATATTCATTTGACGACTCACCTTTTTTTGATAATTTCTCCAATTTTTTCTGGCCTAGATCTTTAATGTCTTCACTCAGAACTGTGAGTTTTCTTGACACCATCTCGAAACAGAAGTCTGGATTGACTAGAACTGCAGGAGAGGTCACCAACTCTGGCAGACTGCACAGTGTTTCATAACTCTGAGGGTAATAATTAAAAAAATAAAAGCTTAGACCAAAATCACAGATGACAAGTACTTAGCTGCCCCAAAAGCACTGATGTTACCTTGAGGAACTGAGTTTTATCATCAAGGCGTGCAATCGTGTCATATTCAGCATCTCTCCTCTTGAACTCTGCGATCTCCTGCTCTAGTTTCTCCATAAATCCATGCGCCTCGTCTAATTCCTTCTGCTCCTTCGCTTTGATCATCTCTGTCACCTCGAAACACAGAGCTTCAATCAACTGAATCAGTTCACTGAAGATCTTCTCCGTATCCTCCACCGCTGCCTGAGCAGAGCTCTGTTTGACAACATACAGAAGCAGAGAAGTGATGAGTCCAAGACTGTAAAACCTTTCTGCCCATAATGGGTCTCTTACTTATAAGTTCATAACCCACACCATCCCGCTTCTCACGTCTCCTGGCAGTAATGGACTCACCCTGAGGGAAAGTACAGCATGACTCAGATCCTGTAGCTCCGTTTCGCGCTCCTTTATGACCTGCTGGCATCTCCTCTGTGATTGTTTAAGCTCTTGCTGCAGACCAGAGATGATACACACATAAATAAACATTCATATACTCTCTTAGAAAAAGAGGTTCAGTTGGGTTTCAGCTCAACCCCACAGATCATTTATTATAGCATTTTTGAGTGCAAGGAAAAACATGCTGTTTTCATGCATGTATCTTTAAATGCAAATGAGCTGCTGTTCCCCGCCCCGTTTTCTAGAAGAGGGTGGAGCCTGTATAATTCATGCCTCGGATACTCTGCCAAAAACTAAAACATCTGTGTGGTTTTGATCATCATCTCTATCACGGTCACGCTCTCGTGACATTGCAATTCTTTGTCATCATGAAAGTTTATTATTTGCATGTGTTTTAAAGCCATATCAGTTAAATCTGATATATAGTTTTCTGAGCGCACACATCTGAATCACGCACACACTGCCTGTCAGACGGCAAGTCCTGTGAGTATTAAACTGAATTCTCTATCATGTCTTATTGCACTTAAACTGTCTAATACAAACAAGGTTATGTCATTAACAAACAAAGTTCACATAAACAGTCGGTTATGTCTGTAAATGTAAACAGCAGGGAAAGAAATCGTATGTGTATATTAGATCTGTGTATATTAGATCTCACTGCTCTTGACTGAATAACTTTAGTAGCTTTAATAAGAATACATTTCTTTCTTGAATGCTGCTGTTAAATGCTCTGGCGAGGAGATAAACATGGCGGACTGTGTACAGCTCACTGAGGGCAGGTCTATGCTAATAGGGCAGATTCTGTCACCAGTTGTGGGTGGGGCTTCATACATAAGAGTAGGGGGAAATCTGGAACCGCTCACTGGAGAGACTGTTTATGATTTATGGGGATTATAAAAAAAAGGAGTGGGTGGATTTTTACCATTTTAGGCTGGTTGTTTACACACTGTGGACACATCTGTGTTCAAACACCTTATAAAAGTCAGTTTTGTATAATAGTAATATTTTCATGTTTAGGCTTAATGTTTTTTTTTTCTTCTAGTGATAAAGTATGTTTACGAGCTGTTTAATGAATAAAATTACATTAAAATAATAATAAATATAAATCCATAAAATGATCTCAAGATGGGATCCCCTAAAAGGTTACATATATAAAGCGCCTGACAGAACCCTTTAAGGTTCTATATATACAGTAACTTACTGTTGGATCACACCTCTTCTGTGATGAACATGTTTTTAATTTCTGATTAACATTCATTTTGATTTAAAGCATTACATCAAAAAAAAAAAGACAAATAAAAAGAAAAAAGACTAAATAAAAGGATGAAACTCTTGAATTGTTATTATAATTAGGAAAAAAATAAGCATTGAAGCAGTTTTGTTAAAATAATATAAATATTTGAAAATCTTTCAAAGGCATGTGGTACAACCAATATGCAGAAAAGAACATAAAACAGTCATATAGATAGTGTATATATATATATATATATATATATATATATATATATATATATATATATATATATATATATATATATGTGTGTGATTTCTGAAGGATGATGTGACACTGAAGACTGGAGTAATAGCTGCTGAAAATTCAGCTTTGCATCACAGGAATAAATTATATTTATTAAAAAATGAAAAATATATTCAAATAGAAACAGTTTAATCATTTAAAACTTATTTTTAGAAAATGTTTACTTGAAATGTATACTTGTGTTATCTTTCTTTAAGCTAAATACTGTGTTTTTGAGGCTCAATTTATATAAACTATACTGATCTTTATCAGTTTACTACTGACTTATTCATGAAAGTTAAAAGAAAAGTTAATCTTATTAGGATAAGTTATTAAAAAGTTTTAGCATCACATTTAAAGTCAGATGAGAAGTCAGACACACCTCACAGAACATGACGAGGTCCTGCTTTTCTTTTGCAATGTCTTCCTCATCATTCTTAACTCCAGGTATGGCGTGGGACCGGATTCCAGTACGTCTCAGTTTCTCAACAACTTCAGCAAACAGTGTGTTTTTGTTGAGTGCAGGTCTCGGAGAGAAAGTTTGCCTACACTCTGGACAGCTGCACAATTTCCTCTGGTTCTTCTGCTCCCAGAAGCTCTTAATGCACTCCATACAGTAGTTGTGTCCACAGGGAATGGTTACGGGGTCTCGCAGAAGATCCATACAGATGGGACAGCTGAACTGCTCCTGGTTGACAAAAATACCAGCGTCTTCTTCTGCCATATCTTACAGTAAAAGTAAAAGACACAGACTGTACAGCAGCTCTGTGGGAAGAGTATGGCGTTTGCTTAAATGTGCCTCCCACTAGTGACTGTATGAAGTTGTAATGGGAGGAGTTCATTGTGTAATGTGTCACTGTGGTCATGTTTCAGAGGAGTCACAGGCTTTATTCACTCATTAGGTCATTGTTGTTGTTGTTTTGAAAATAGTATTTTAATATTTACTTCGTAAAACACTGATTCACAGCTTCAAGTATAGCAAAGCTTCTGGAAAGATCCAGGGATCATGGTGGTTGTTCCAGTGCGTGTCTGTTCATGTCCACTGATGAATGAGTGTGTAATGACTGTGTTTCACAAGATGCTTTCTGGATTGTGTTTGCACTAGGCCTATTTATTCCAAATAAAGGGGGTGTGGATATTTGATAAGTAATGTGTGTCCATCCATTCATTCATCCTATACTTTTTAACCCGCTTTAAAGGATTAGTTCACTTTCAAATTAAATTTTCCTGATAATTTACTAACCCCCCTGTCATCCAAGATGTTTGTCTTTCTTTCTTCAGTCAAAAAGAAATTAAGGTTTTTGATGAAAACATTTCAGGATTTTTCTCCATATAGTGGACTTCAATGCAGCCCAAACGGTTGAAGGTCAAAATTAACAATAAATGCTCAACTTGAACTAGCTCTCTTCTTCTTCTTCTCTATTTGAATTCCAGCAGTGTAGACACTGCTAAGTGCATTACTGCCCTCCACAGGTTAAAGTTTGAACTAATTGTTATACACTTGCACTAGCATATTGCATATGACAGTTTAGTTCAAACTAGTTCAAAAATGTATTGTTAAAACTTATATATACATATATATATATATATATATATATATATATATATATATATATTTTTTTTTTTTTTTTTTTTTTTTTTTTTTTAGAAAATGAGCGATGGTTTCTCTAGATAAGACCCTTTTTTCTCGCCTGGGATCGCTGTAAACTGTAATTTTGACCTTCAACCGTTTGGGCTGCATTGAAGTCCACTATATGGAGAAAAATCCTGAAATGTTTATATCAAAAACCTTAATTTCTTTTCGACTGAAGAAAGAAAGACATGAACATCTTGAATGACATGGGGGTGAGTAAATTATCAGGAAATTTTAATTTGAAAGTGAACTATTACTTTAAGGGTTGGAAAAATGTTCAAATAATTTTGAATGCCAAGAAAATTTGTAGCAATTTGTGAAATTATACGGAATAAAGAATTATACGGAAGAATAAAGAAATTATACGGAATAAAGAATTATACGGAAGAATAAAGAAATTATACGGAATAAAGAATTGGCAATTGATAACAGATAGGTACGGTGGGGATTATACATCTCTTATAACCAAAAATTAAATATTAAATTCACTTTAACATACCGGGCTATCGATGAAATCAGCGTTTTTATTATATTTCAAGCTTCTTTATGACTGACAAAAATATCTACTCCACACTAGAGGCCGCTCTCATCATAACACACTGTCGTCACTACCGGCGAATAGAATGAAATGGGCGGGGTTTAGTGGCCCAAACGTTTTCTCTTATTGGTCAAATGCAATGTGTATAAATAACTATTTTCATATTTTAAATCTCCACTTTTGAAATACCAATTTATTGGCTATTAGTTTCTCAGTGTGATCATTCAGGTGCAAATTATTGAAGCAGCGCACAGACACGCGGTAACAGTTACTTTTCTCCGCGATGGACAGGATGGACCAATCACAGTCGAATGTGTTTACTGGAATGGCGTTTCTAAAATAATTTTATAGAACTTACTGTGGCTGATTTTTCTGTTTTTTTTTTGTCAGATAACAATCATTGATGTGAGCTTGTTTAAACTTTTATACTTAATAGTGTACATGTATCGTTAATAACTATAAAAAATGTTCACGGGTTTGAATGTGACTCAATAGGGGATTGTGCTTTTTGAGCCACCAAACCCCTCAGAGGTGCTTAGTAACATTTGCCTTCGTGTGGCTCACCCTTCATAACAGAAACTGAGTGGATGAAACAAGTACAGATTTCATCTTCTGCTCCACTTCTACACAGTCTGTGTGACGGAACATACGCAGGTAACGGTCAAGCTTTTCCTTTCTTTCTGTTCGACGAGAGCTTTGTGTTCAAATCATCTGCTGCTTTGTTATTGTTGATGTTTGACCTATCAAGTGCTTGTCAAACTACAGATGAGTTCTTATACTTAAACTATTTTAGTATTCACCTTGCGAAGTTGGCACCTCTGCAGAGCTGTGGTCAATTTTATAATGTCCTTCAAGGTCCACATATGTTTATTAAAGATTTAATTATTGCACTACCCCAGTTCTGTTCTCTGTTCATTTTTCTGTAATAGTGCCATTTATTGAAGACCATTTTCGCTACATAGAACAAAAAAATCATGCTTTGGCAAATCTTTTATGACAAAAAAAGTCATAATTTTGACAATTTATGTCATTTATGAGATAAGTTGAAATTATGACTCATAATTATGACATACTAATTCATAAAGTATGTCAAAATTTTGAATTAGTATATCATAAGTATGATGATTTATGTAATTATTATGACGAAGCATGATTTTATTTCTTATGCAACTGAACAGGTTGTAAATAAAGAACATCATTCATAACAGACAAAGCTACAATATGTAAGATTTTTGCAGTAAAATATCCAAAAACCACTATATATATTTAGTTCACTTGAGTACTTATTTACTTGAGAACTTACTTACTTGAGATTATCCCAAATGTTTGCATCTAATTGTAAATCGTGAGAAAATTGCAATTTTAACCAAGGCTCCGGGACGTGACTTAGGTAAAGTTGGTTTTATATTCGCACATTACATTGGACATTCAGTGGACATTCACAAGTAAATATGCCATTAAAACAATACTTGCCCATTTTGATCGACTGTGAAAAATTTTGTAAGTTGACAATCGTTGGTTGTCAATATCATGTCGCTGCTTAAAATTCGCAAACATTAGTTTATTGCACATTTATTGGAAAGTCTGAATTTATCAGAAGTCCGAATGTGCGAATATAAAACCAACTTTACCGAAGTCGGGACGTGCGAGGAGTCGCCTGTCAATTGCGTCATACCCGTGTTACCCTCGGTTTCCGGTTTTAATTTGTATAAATCGATATATCTTACTGCAGTGTGCAACAGTGTCTCAAAGCAGCCGCTGAGCGAACGCACAGAGTAACGTTATAACATAATTTTCAACACAATCAAATGTATCAAATATGATAAACAGAGCTGTGTTACCTCATACTCATGACCGGAAAAGAGGAAGCGGCGCCGGCGACTGTGTCATAATAAAAGTCCCGCTGCTCGTGAGGCGTGTGTTGCGCAATCGCTCCAGCTCCTCGTTCAGCTCCCACAACACTCGGTCCTGCTCTGCTTCACACTACAGTAACGTTAAAGGTGCTAAAGAGGATGTTTTGTTTTATACATTTTTGCATTATTACTTGAAACTGTCTTTACTAACTGATAAAAGACTATTTATTAGGTGCACTGAAAGTAATAATATTAATATACATCATCTGTGCACGAGGTAGGGCCTTAAAAACATCATCGCGTAAACGATTGGCCCTCTGGCTTGTCAATCACTGCCGTGACGTTCCTTGTGAGAGACGTGCACGGCTGCGCTCTCCAGTAACTTTCCACACTCCACAGGCGCCGCATGCAATGTTTTTGTCAGGAGACAAGAATAACAACTGCAGATTATGAGTTACCTGCGGTGAGTCCGACATAATGAATCCAAAAAACACGACACAGCGAATGCCGGTGGTAAACACTCGTTTTCCAATACTCGTGCACGAGTTTTGGGAGGCGTTCCTTTGAAATGAGCTGTGAAGGAGGGCGCTGTTCTGACGCATGCGCTTATTTCAAAAACTCAGTAACAGTCTTTGGATTCTCAGTCGACGAAAAAATCCTCTCTATCACCTTTAATAATCGCATCCATTAACATGATTTCTTCCCGAGTCCTATCCCAATTGTTTTCCACCGGCTGTGAGGTGAAGACCACATGTCCCAAGATTCCACGCTCAAACTTGTCTTCATCAAGCTACTCCTTTGTTTTGAATAGGCCTCTAGCGACCTCTAGCGGACAGAATTTTTTACATATTGCACCTTTAAGTTAATTTTTTAATATTATCAAAATTTCAAAAGTTGTTTTAAAAAAAATTTTTGGGTTTATATAATCAAAATCATATTAATAGTTACAGAGGTTTGTTGTTGTTTCACATCAAAAATAATAAAAACCATAAAAATAGAATGATGGAAAGTAAAATTCACTATAAAAGAAAACAAACTTATGATTTCTATTGTTTTCTTTATTATTGTTTATAACAAATATAACAAGAGAATATGCATTTTGTATTTTATTTATTGTAATAAAGGTGCTGCACAACAGAGGGTTATATATTTATATCAGTCATAATTTCTTTAAACCAAATCTTTTATTTTGGGCTGTACATAGGGCCATAATAAAATTTTTTCAATTTGTGAGAGTAAGAATGGGAGAAGGATATCATTCCAGAATTTCACAACTTGTAAAACTAGTTTTAAAACATGCCTCATTTCTAGTAAAGCTACATTTACTTACAGAAAGAGGAAGTGCTTTAATCTCATTCTCTGATTCTGTGTATGTCTACTGGTGAGTACATTGTATTTTGGGTTATTTTATAGGTATATTTTTTGATTTTCTAGCTGTGCAGCGAGACATTTAACCCTCGATGATTGTGCGGCATTTGGCTTGTAGGGGTTTGACCTCTCACCTGTGTGCAGCAGGCAGACTGAACTGGAACTCTCCAGAGATGGCCAGACCAAGCTCAAGTAGGACACTAGCACTTTTAAATGGATATTTCTGAAAAGATTTTTGGGGATGTTGTGTTAATGCCTGTCAACTAAATGATTTACAATTTGTGTTTATTTGCAGATTTAACAAAATTTCGTAAGGAGTTTGCTAAAGCAAAGCACATTGCTATCATTACGGGGGCTGGAGTGAGTGCAGAGAGTGGCGTACCAACCTTTAGAGGACAGGGGGGCTACTGGAGGAAATGGCAAGCACAGGTAACACACCATAAATATATGGATTTAGATTAATGGAACACACACACACACACACACACACGTTGTGTTTTCATGATTTATGGGGACTTTACATAGACATAATGATTGATCACAACCCTCACAGAAATCTTTCTGCATTTTTACATTTTCAAAAAACACCACTTAGTCTGATTTAAAAGCTGTTTTCCTCATGGGGACCAAAAAATGTCTCCACAAGAACAAGGATTTTGGATGTTGCCATCTTTGTGACATTATGTCCCCACAACAAATGGTATAACTGAACCACACACACAATATTTTCAGTGTATAGCTGTAGACAATATACAAAAGAAGGTAACGTAGTTCCTGTAACAGCAAGCTGTTTTAGCATCCTACTTAAAATGTATGACTTGCACTGACTTATACCAAGGTTTTTCAAAAGTTTTGATGCTAAGCACCCCCAAATATGCTGAGGGACACCTTGTGAGGGACACTATTGATATTATAAAGGCAGCTATATAAATATTTACAATATTTATATTTTACATGTAAAAAAAAAAAACAGTTTATACTGTGTGAAGAAAATATTAAATGTAATAATATTTAGATAATTAAATTTAAAAAAAATAAAAAAATTAAATAATAATCATCATACTAAAACAAATTGTTAAAATGTTATCTGAAAAATATATTTTTAATATATATATATATATATATATATATATTAAAAAATAAAATAATTTTATTTTAGAAAAATATTTAGAATAGATCAAATTATCAGAAAGCAGAATAAAAAAAATAAGTTTAGTGAATGTAAAAAAAAAATATATATCAAACATATTTCATTAATCTACACACATAAACTTTGAAGGCCCTAAAAAGACATTTTTTACAAAAACAAAACAAAAAAATAAACGACAACAAAAAAAATCTGTATATGTACTTGAAGTTCGAGTAACAGCGTGAGTACGAGTAACTAAGCTCTATTTCACAACATAAATAAGCTTAAATGCACTTCTCAATGAAGTCTTCCTTTGCTGTGTAAAAGGCCTGATTGAATCTGTGAATCATTGAAGACGTTGAAAAGTAGTGGAAAAGGTGCAGTAGTAGGGTACCTGTTTTATATTAAACCGTATGACTTTTCTTTTATTTATGTTTCACAATTATATACAAATGGCCCTGTAAAACATAGTTTACATGTTGCATTGTAAATAATGACTGTAAACTTTCAACATCTGTTTGACAGATCTGACCAAATCTGTCAGGCTTCCTATAACAGAGCACATAAACAGTAACATACTGTAGTCACAACATATGCACACAAGTAAACATTAATAATAATGAAACGGTAACATACTGTAGTCACAGCAAATGCACACACACACACACATATATATTATATATATTGATTTGGGATGTGTAACTGTTTTTTGGTATTCTTTTAAAAGGACCATCTCTTGGTTTCTCCACTTCTTTTTGTCTTTCAGGATTTGGCAACCCCTGAAGCTTTCTCTCGAGATCCTTCTTTAGTATGGGAATTTTACCATTACAGGCGTGAGGTGGGTCACACATTGCTGACCAAATAACTACCAATATCATAATTGCATTTTTTCCTTTCAGTGATCTATTCCTCGCCCCCTTTGTTGTGTGTTCTCGGGGGCGGGGTTTATGTAAATTAAAAGCTCATTGTAGTCCCTGAAGCTCGGAAGAAGAAGCTCGTTGTAGTCCCTACCAGCTGTTTGTTGTAGTCCTTAAACATCGAATTCTTTAAAAGAAAATATCTCCCTTTGCATTGAACTTTGAGCGTCGTAACTTTGCAGATGTTGTTTATGCTCAAACAGCAACATTACACACTAACTAAACTTAAAAAAGTGAAATCATAGTCAACCACCCCTTTAAATAAAAGTTAGTGTTTGGTTGCATGCTAATAACATATTATTTGCAGGTAATGCGCAGTAAGATGCCAAACCCAGCACATCTGGCTATAGCGGAGTGTGAGTCCCGTCTCAGCCAGCAGGGGCGCTCTGTTGTGATCATCACTCAGAACATCGATGAACTGCACCATCGTGCTGGTTCCAAACACGTCTATGAGATCCACGGTGAGACAACGCCAACTCAAACCAGGACTGGATCTTGTCACTGTTATAGTACATTTATTACTAGCTAAAATCTGGAAAACAGAACTGAAAATGATTGGTCATCTATTTGGTGGGTGGGGCTCTTGTCCTATCTTTCCAAACAATCAATCCTTCTAATTGAGCGTCTTCTCTTCAACTGATCTATCTCTCTCTCTCTAGGAAGTCTATTTAAAACTCGCTGCATGAGCTGTGGAGAAGTCACAGCCAACCATAAGAGTCCAATCTGCCCTGCTCTGGAGGGGAAAGGGTAAAAGCTCATGCAAACACATCATTATTTCATCAAATAATTAAATCACAAGAGACTGCACTTTCCTTATATGGTCCTTATTCATAAGCTTTTCCACCGAAATTACCCAAAAAATTTGTCCCAGGAACTTTTTCCCCCTAGACCTGTTGCTGTCTGCATTTTCATCGTGGTCTAAAGTACCTTGAAGATTAGTCTAGTGACGTAGGACTGCGCACGACTTTCCATTTCCCGCTGGATTTCATCCTCCACGTATAAGCTCAATAAAGCCTGAACCTCGTCGTCAGTCCATCGGTCGTATTTTTTAAACTCCATTGTCGATTCGAATAGCAAACAACTCTTACTGAACGCAACAGACTTTTAAAATGGTGGTTGAAATAAAATGCTGTGTGGAGTCATTCAATCAAAATGCTGCGTGAACTCAACCAATCAGCATGTTCAGCATCCAAGTCCCTCCACCAAAAGTAATCTCGTGAGCAGGTACTCTCTGAGGTGGACATTTTTACCTGGAACTTCATTTAGACCCTGGTTTATGTGGTCGAAACACACCGAGTACCACCCCAAAGTCCTTAGTTACTGGGAAAAGTTCCTGCAGTGGAAACGCGGCTATTAAATCTGGAGGCAAAACATGCATAGAACTGAATTACAGACCTGTCATCTCAAAAGAAGAAAATCAAAAATGTGATCAAAAGGCAAGTTTTGGGCACTTGTGATCTATATACAGCACCTGCTGCAGTATCACTAAAAACAGCTTAACATTAAAGGTGCCATCGAACGTTTTTTTACAAGATGTAATATAAGTCTAAGATGTCCCCTGAATGTGTCTGTGAAGTTTCAGCTCAAAATACCCCATAGATTTTTTTAAATTAATTTTTTTAACTGCCTATTTTGGGGCATCATTAACTATGCACCGATTCAGGGGCTACTGGCCCTTTAAATCTCGTTCTCCCTGCCCATCGAGCTCGCGACTCTATAATACAGTGCATTTACAAAGTTCACACAGCTAATATAACCCTCAAATGGATCTTTACAAGATATTCGTCATGTATGCTGCATGCATGCTTCGGGTCATGTGAGTATAGTATTTATTTGGGTGTTTATATTTGATTCTGAACGAGTTTGATAGTACTTCGTGGCTAAAGCTAACATTACACACTGTTGGAGAGATTTATAAAGAATGAAGTTGTGTTTATGAATTATACAGACTGCAAGTGTTTAATAATGAAAATAGCGACGGCTCTTGTCTCTGTGAATACAGTAAGAAACGATGGTAACTTTAACCAACAGTAGCCTACATTAGCAACATGCTAACGAAACATTTAGAAAGACAATTTACAAATATCACTAAAAATATCATGTTATCATGGATCATGTCAGTTATTATTGCTCCATCTGCCATTTTTCGCTGTTGTTCTTGCTTGCTTACCTAGTCTGTTGATTCGGCTGTGCACAGATCCAGACGTTAATACTGTCTGCCCTTGTCTAATGCCTTTCATAATGTTGGGAACATGGGCTGGCATAGGCAAATATTGGGGGCGTACACCCCGACTGTTACGTAACAGTGGGTATTATGTTGAGATTCGTCTGTTCTTCGGAGGTCTTTTAAACAAATGAGATTTATATAAGAAGGAGGAAACAATGGAGTTTGAAACACAATGTATGTCTTTCCCATGTACTGAACTCTTGTTATTTAACTATGCCAAGGTAAATTCAATTTTTAATTCAAGGGCACCTTTAAACTAAAACAGTGATATTAAAAGATCAAACTCAATTTAAAACTTATTGAATATGCATACTATATACAGGTGAGCAGATGAGCCCAGAATATGAATGCAACATGCTAAATGATTGTGTTTTCTTTATAATGGTTTTCTTTCGAAAAACGCTTAATGAGTAACCGCTTGTTGTGTTTATATTCTGGGATCATCTGCTTGCCTGTACATAGTATGCATCATCCATAAAGTGTATATTGAATTTGGTCTTTTAATATCACTGTCTTACTACATTAGTACTTACTAGCACAAACCTTGTAAAACTGGTGGGCAATGGAGGAAAGCCTTGTTTTGCCCTCATATTTCGTTCCTATAAGTGAAAAATATGAATTGTCTTTCTTTTTTTCAATCCTCAGAGAGCCTGACCCCAAAGCCAAGGATGCCCGAATACCAGTAGAGCATCTGCCCAGGTTTGTGAGAGTGTTTGTTGTTAAATGCAGATCAGTAAAACATGATCATAGGTCAGAAATTGCGGCATCTAGTGAAATGCAGCTGTTTTGGGTAGATATTTAATAAACGCAGTTGCGTGGAAGTCTGCAAAACCTTTTGCATGGGTTTGTTCAGATTTTTCTTCAGAATCTGAATCCGTTTTGCAATTTTTTATTTATTTATTTTTTTTAGCTTGCAAGGAACTGAAAATTACACTACCGTTTAGTTTGGGGTTTTGAAAGATATTAATACTTTTATCCAGCAATGACAAATTAAACTGAACAAAATGACGGTAAAGACATTTACATTGGTTACAAATAAATGCTGTTCTTTTGAACTTTCTTTTTTTGATTAATCAAAAAATCCTGAAAAACTGTATAATGGCTTGCACAAAAACATTAAGCACATGGATAATAATAAGAAATTTTTCTTGATCTCCAAATCTGCATATTCATGCTGAAAATTCAGCTTTGCCATCACAGGAGTAAATTTTACAATATATTCAAATAAAAAGCAGCTATTTTAAGTTGTAATATTTCACAATATTACCATTTTTATGTATTTCTGATCAAATAAATGAAGCCTTGGTGAGCATAAGAATCTTTCAAAAACATGAAGAAAATGTAGTGTAATTGCATTATTACCTCTCAGTCTGCTTTCACTATCAAGGAAACTATTAGGAAAAATCACTATTAGGAAAAATCGCCCACTCCTGCCTACAAATCAGGAATGATGTCCTGAGCCACAACAAATCTAATCAGATGCTGCTGGAATGCAGAGCTCTAGTTTGCTTTACTATAAACATACTGTAAGGCTGTTTAATGTAGAGAGGGAGGGAGGGTAGCCATGTTTTGGTGCAAGAAACCTCGACGAATATTATAGCTGGACTTAAGGGAGAAATGAAAAAAAGATCTAAAGATCGCTATAGAAATAATTTAATCAAGATTTTGAGAATAGTAACACTTTTTCTCCAGCAGTGGGCAGCAGATATCCATGTGTCTAATGTTAATTTTGTACTTTGTGTTTGTAGGTGTGAAAGGAGGGGCTGTAACGGATTGTTGAGGCCTCATGTGGTTTGGTTCGGAGAGACTTTAGATTCAGATATTCTCACTGCTGTGGAGCAGGAGCTGGAAAAGTGTGATCTCTGCTTAGTGGTGAGTGATCACACATAAATGCATAAAATTGCATAATCTACTTATTACAGAACCTACCTAGTGAGCTGCATACATAGAAAGCATTTTTGGGCATCAAGACTGTGCCAGAAGTTAAGCTGCAACATTATTCTGCCTTCTATAATACCTTATTTTGAAGAACTCCAAAATTAGCATCACATCACATGTATTTTTAAAGTATCGAGTTGTTTGCTTAGCAACAGACTAACATCAGACTCCACTGGAGTCAATTAGCAGAGATCAGTTCTAGTCAGAAATTACGTTAAGTAAAGTTTCATGAGCCTTCGATATGCAAAAATAGCTTAAAGGGTTAGTTCACCCAAAAATGAAAATTCTGTCATTTATTACTCACCCTCATGCCGTTTCACACCCGTAGAACCTTCATTAATCTTCGGAACACAAATTAAGATATTTTAGTTGAAATCCGATAGCTCCGTGAGGCCTCCATAGGGAGCAATGACACTTCCTCTCTCAAGATCCATAAAGGTACTAAAAACATATTTAAATCGGTTCATGTGAGTACAGTGGTTCAATATTAATATTATAAAGCGACAAGAATATTTTTGGTGCGCCAAAAAACAAAACTTATTTAGTGATTTCAAAGCCAATTTCAAAACACTGCTTCAGGAAGATTCGGAGCATAATGAATCAGTGTATCGAATCATGATTCAGATCGTGTGTCAAACTGCCAACGGCTGAAATCACGTGACTTTGGCACTCCGAACAGCAGATTCGATACACTGATTCATTTGTGCTCTGATGCTTCCTGAAGATCCTTTATGGATCTTGAGAGAGGAAGTGTCATTGCTCCCTATGCAGGCCTCACTGAGCCATCAGATTTCAACTAAAATATCTTAATTTGTGTTCCGAAGATGAATGAAGGTTTTACGGGTGTGGAACTGCATGAGGGTGAGTAATAAATGACAGAATTTTCATTTTTGGGTGAACTAACCCTTTAATTTCAGAATGGACAACACTTCCAGTGAGTCATATGTTGATTCAGTTAAATGATTAGTTCACTTTCAAATAAAATTTTCCTGATAATTTACTCACCCCCACGTCATCCAAGATGTTCGTGTCTTTCTTTCTTCAGTCGAAAAGAAATTAAGGGTTTTGATGAAAACATTCCAGGATTATTCTCCTTATAGTGGACTTCAATGGCCTCCAAATGGTTGAAGGTCAAAATTACAGTTTCAGTGCAGCTTCAAACGATACCAGACAAGGAATAAGGGTATTAACTAGCAAAACGGAAAAATGGAACTGGCGCTGCGTTCGTAGGACATACAGCGTAAGCTTTTTGAAGAATACAAAAGTGTGGTTTTGGCGGAAGCACTTGGAAGGCGATCCCTTATTCCTCGTCTGGTGTCGTTTAAAGCCCTTTGAAGCTGCAATGAAACTGTAATTTTGACCTTCAACCGTTTGGAGTCCAGTGAATTCCACTATAAGGAGAATAATCCTGGAATGTTTTCATCAAAAACCTACATTTCTTTTCGACTGAAGAAAGAAAGACATGAACATCTTGGATGACATGAGGGTGAGTAAATTATCAGGAAAATTTAATTTGATAGTGAACTAACCCTTTAACTTAATTCAGTGAAGGATTCATTAGACCAGTGGTCACCAACCTTTTTAAGCCCAAGATCCCTGACCTCGACCCTTTTGAAAGACAAGATCTACTTGATAGAATAAGACAGCCCAGATTGTATTTAGTATTTTTTTTCATGGTCAATGTAGATTCTTATTTATTTATTATTTTTACAAGCAAATTGGCCGATTCTGATACTGGTTACAGATATTTATTATTAATATTATTATAATAAACAAAAATACATAGCCACTTCAAATTAGAGGGAACCACTGCTTTTTAATCACAATCCAAACAAACAAAGAATTAGATTTAATTTCAAGATTTAAACCAAAAACAGAATGGTCTTACTATATCTTTGAAATTATAAATGCTACACACAAAAAAAGCATGAAACAAAAACAGCAGGCTGAATGAGACGCAGATTCACTCTCTGACAGCAGGTGGCGCTTATGGAGCAGCAGTGATACAGCGTTTCCTTGGTTACCGCTGTAAACAAAGCTGAAATGTGCTAATAATTAGCTACTTTATAAGGAAGAGGATTAGGGCCAAGCAATAATAAAAAAATAAAACCATCTCGAGATTAAAATTGTTAAATTTCGAGAAAAAAGTCGAGATAAAATGTTGAGAATAAACTCATTAAATTACGAGAAAAAACTCGTTAAATTTCAAGAAAAAAGTCGAGATAAAATGTTGAGAATAAAGTCATCCTTTTTCTCGAAATTTAACGAGTTTTTTCTCCTAATTTAACAAGTTTATTCTCAACATTTTATTTCGACTTTTTTCTCGAAATTTAACAACTTTAATCTCGAGATGGTTTTATTTTTTTATTATTGCTTGGCCCTAATCCTCTTCCGTAACTTTACTCAGAGGTAAGAGGAAAATAAAATGCCATTGCCATCGAAATCTTCCTGAAGACTGATCTCCTTTTCGAGATGAATTCATAATCCCTCACCCCCAATTCAATATTTATATTTTCTTCCTATATTTCGAGCATCGTGTACAGTGAGCTGCTCTGCCTGCTACAGAATTTTCTCCTCTTCGCGTCCGTCTTCAGCGTCTCTGGCCTCTTGTTAACGGCCGTTTACAGACTCAGACATAATGTGGGCTATTTACCTTCAACTTTCTGTCCCAGTAGCTCCCGAAAATAACATAAAAATAAATACAAAAATACAGTACAAAGACTGGAGAAATGTAATGTATTTTTGTACTCCTATTTCCGCGATCGACGGGTTGGCGACCACTGCATTAGACTGATTCATACTGCTCAAATGAGTCATTTGTTTATGAATCGGAATTTGATGGCGTTTGTGAGTTTGTTTTTGCGTGCAGTCTTTTTATCTCCTTGCATTCTATAATGCAAGTTCTGCGAATCAAGACAAATTCACAAATCGAGTACATTTTAATTTCGGTTAAAACGTGTTTGTTTTTAACTTTCATTGCAGGAAACACTGGCATAACCTGAATAGAAATGATACTCAAAAATGTATTCTGGTTAACATATCTCTATTGCTTTATCGTTTTAACCAGTATATCACCAGCCACTGTGGCTAGTGGTTTTCCAAAGTTACTAGCCACTCAGCATTTTCACTGGCCACAGTTTTGACATTGATACCATGGGGAAACACTGCCATATAGATATTTTTAATATTATCTCATAATTTGGCAGCAGGTTTATTAGGCTGCTGTCACTTTAAGACTGTTACACATGCGTTTTCTTCCTCAACTGTTTACATTCACTTAAAACATAACAGACTGTGTTTACATGAATACCCAAGACCGGAATAAAATTATGCACAATACGCACAATCCCACACCGAAATTCAAGCCCTGTAAGGCCAACAATATTCATCCGGATCAAATGAAATTAGTGTATTGTGTGTCTATTCTGCAGAAAATGTGCATTGGAAGCATTATTTTTGACAACACTGCATTGCACATAGTTTATTATTTCAGATGCCTTTTTATATATTACATAACTCAACCGGTCTAGTAGGAGTGACTGTGTTACACGCCACTCTGAAATCCACCCGCATTTATCAGGTTGGCTGGGGTTAATGTCAAGCCCTGTCCATGCTGTGATAGTTAGAATGCTGCCTAAGAAGGAAGCTGCCAATTTAGGCTTCAGCTCACTAGGTTTTAGAACAGAGCATAAGTGTCATCCTAAACATTTATTACACAATCTCATCAATTCCAAACACAGCTGTGTATTTTGACACCTTTACATAAAGAATTTGTCACCTCCAACTGTATTCCACGTGCGTCACATTGTTTTCCTGTCTCTAGGTGGGCACCTCCTCCGTAGTTTACCCAGCGGCCATGTTCGCTCCTCAGGTGGCGGGTAGAGGAGTGCCTGTAGCTGAATTCAACATGGAGTGCACACCTGCTACTGAGCGCTTTAAGTAAGACATACAAATACACAAACTATCTCTTTACATGAGTCATAGAGGTGCCTCTCAGTCAGCCCATTTAAGAGGAAAACTCATAGCTGCTCTAGCGCACACAAGCCTCCGCGTGTGCACGGACTTTGACGTCTTTTGCTGTCGCATTTGAGCAAACACTGAACCATAAAACAAATTGAACACCTGTGTGTGGTTTATTTGAGATGTGTTTCTCATCAACAGATATCACTTTGAGGGTCCTTGTGGCACCACACTGCCTCCCGCCCTGGAACGGCACGAGAGCGAGGCCATTTAAGGAGAAAGGCATGACATATCTGTTCATGCCCACTGCATTTGGCACTTTAGCTGAGAGCACATGAACAGGCGCAGGGATTGGTTCATGCCTTCATGTGATTGGTTTTCCTATGACCTCTGTGTTGTGCTCATCTCTGAAGATTTACAGCAAAATTTGGCTGAAATTAAATTTTAAATAATGTCCTTGCTTGGCCTGTGGCAGCATTTTCATGAAAGTTGTATTTTTGGCAAAGGTTCTTAGTAGATTTCTTCCAGTTGATTAACTTCTGGATAGATCGTTTATGGTGTTCCCACAGTCATGGAAAACCTGGAAAAAACAGATAATTTGATAATTGTAATTGCCAGGAAAAGTCATGGAAATTGATAGTCTTGAAAACTTATGGAAAGTTCTATCATAAGTAAATCCGCTGTGTCATGATCCGCTGTAAAATATTTAATTATCTAGAAATAACTGGTTGGAAAAATCATGGAAATTCATTGCTCAAATGTTGTGGGAACCCTGAAAGTAGGACTAGAGACTAGTGAAATGCATTTATTTTAAATGAAATGACCATAAAATAAAGTGTTCAAGGGCACATGAGCCTGATGATTGATTATGACTGATTTTGATTTAAATTCTTTGGTTTAAGTTGGGTCTAATTGCGATTTATTTATTTATTTAGCCTCCCAGATTAAAAAAAAAATGTGATTGTGATACAGAATGTGATTAAAAATCACATTTAGCCTGGTTTACAGGCTAAATTTGGTCAATTAAATGTAAGATTATATATCAATATGTCTATAATATTATAATAATATTAATATTTTTATTATGCTTTTTTATCTCCTTGCATTCTATAATGCAAGTTCTGCGAATCAAAACGAATTCATAAATCGAGTACATTTTGATTTCTGTTGAAACATGTTTGTTTTTAACTTCCATTGCAGGAAACACTGGCATAACCTGAATAGAAATGATACTCAAAAATGTATTCTGGTTAACATATCTCTATTGGTTTATCGTTTTAACCAGTATATCGCCCCCTTCCAGGGCTTATAATAAAATAAATTATAATATTTTAATTATGATTATTATTACATTTATTATTGAATTCTAAATTATTCATGTATAAGAATTAAATAAATTATAATAATTCTAAATTATTAAATGAAAAATAGTATTTAAGAAAAATAATATATTAATAATTTTACTTTACAGTACAAATATACAAAAACTTACAATACTAACATTTATTTTGTTGGAAAACTGCAGGAAGTGCAGCACAGATATTGAATTAAATTGGAATATTTGCTATTTGATAATCGCATTAAACTATAATTTAGATTAATAAGCTATAATTTTGATTAATTGTGCAGCTCTAGTTTTGGATTTTTATATGAAATTTGGCTGCAAAATTTAATTTAAAATAGTTTTTTTTTTTTTTTTTTGTCAAAGTCAATAGGCGAGTTTGAGTGAGAGTGTGTGTGTGTGTGTGTGTGTGTGTGTGTGTGTGTGTGTGTGTCTGTTTGAGCACATGCACCCTGTGGCATCAGGTCACCTTGATTCTGTCTAGTCCAATGCCAGATTTCATGATTTCCAGCTGGAAATCTCTCTCCCTCTCTTTCATTGTACAACCAAGCAGCAGAAAAAACACATTTTGTTTTTCACCTCCTGGTCCAACTGGGGTGTTCTGCTTACCTGTGTATACACATTCACCCTTGCATGTTAACACAGGACCGTGGAATAATGCAGAGTGAGTCGCTTGACTTATCTGACTTACAAATGTGCAACAGAATGGATGTTTGTGTTTAAGAAATTGAATGCGTCTTCACAGACTGACACTGTTACTGAAATGCCTTTTTGGTATTTATATGTGTGAGATGGGGGGGGGGGGGTAGGTCTGTGTTTGTAAATGATAAATGAGTGTGTAGTTTTGAGGTGTGTAACCGATCGCTGTTGGTGTGTGTGCATTTGGTCTCCTGGAGAGACTGTGGCTCATTAGTTTCTGAGGCGATGAGAGAGGTCTGCTCCAAAAATAACACACACCATTTCCTGTCCATTAAACCACAATTTCACACCAATCTGAGCTTAACGACGTACGCGCGCGCATGCACAATAAATATCTCCCCTGACATACGCTTAGCCTCTAAAATCCTCTGAGACCCACAACATCAATCCTACACACACGTACACGCACGGTCCCATTAAATATCGATTTCACACCAATCTGAGCGTCTCCCCAGTCTGGGCTTGTCAGAGGACAGGGATGGAGTGATTCAGGGGAGGGAGCAGGAGGATAGGGATAGAGTGATGGAGAGAAGGACGATGCAAGTGGGAGAGATGTATAGAGTGATATGGATCTTGTTGTATTTCTGCATGATAATTTCCCCTTTTTTCATATTTTGCCTATTTTTTTTGGTTTAATTCCTGGATAACTTATTAGAAAATCTACGCAGTTCCCACATCATTGAAAACCTGGAAATGATAGGAAATTAAAAATGATCATCTGTAGGCCTGGAAAGTCATTATTTAAAAGTCATTCAAATGAGTAAATCCTTGGAAAGCCTATTGAAATTTCTATTGTGAATATTAATTTTATTAATATTAATATTATTATCTTTGCAAAATATTTAATCAGCTAGAAATTGTGAGTTAGAATTGTTGTGTGTGAGAGAAGTCTTTGTAACATGGTTTTAAAATTGGCAAGAAATCAAAATTAACCATTTATTTTCTTAATACATTTTAATGATGTGGTTGCGATCGATTCATCAATGCATTGACCTCGTAATCTTTAATGCCATTACTTATTGTAATATGACAGACTTCTCTGTTTTGCAAGGATGCGCTGTGATGCAGTCAGAACTGTCTCCATTCCGATATGCAATGCTCACAATCCAATCAATAACCAATCAATAAAATCAAGTCCCACCCTACATCTTTTTTCTTGTTCTATAATCAGTTTCACTCAGACATGCATCACAGTATGGAAGTAAAGTTGGCTGCAGTTTCCATTTCATGCCAACTTCAGAAATCCTTGCAAAGTAATCATAAGCGGCTGAAAAAAATCATTGGTACAATAGTGTGGGAACTGAATCTAGGTCTGAAGAGCTGTGAAGTTTACTGATTTTTAGAGAGATGTGGACTGATTTAAAAAACAAAAACAAAAAAACACTGCAGTGGATGCAATATTAGGCCTCAGAAAGGTGTTTTATTTAAAATAAAATAACCATAAAATAATATAGCTGCAAGCAGCAATTATCAGGGTTCAAGTGCTTTAAGGCCTTTAACACATTCGTAAAAAGGTATTATGTTTTATTTAGCAAGCATGTAACCACATAGACCATAGATTGAAAAGACCATTCACAGCCAATACATGCAGTTAACTAAGAAATATAGAGTTTTAAGCTTTTTAACAGTTATCGAGGTTGAGCCCAAAAACCTAGGATTAGTTCGCAAAAGTAGGTTTTTTAAATAATCTCCAATATTTAACGAACGGTTCAATTGACAGCAGTGGTCCTAGAGGCTAATATGCTCAGAATAAAGGAGTTCTACCATGTGGTATGAATGTCAGGCATGTGCAAAAAAAGGGGGAAAAAAAACGTGTGATATACAAGCCTTTATTGGCCGTTAGTCAAACAGCCCCATTGACTTTTGTTCCAATTGGCCTCCATTAACCTTGTCTGACAGCCAGTTGTGTTTTTTGAGATACGCGAATGTTCTCATAGACAATTGCACCACCTTGGACGAAGACACTGCATGCCCGTTTTCAAGTCAATGAGACTGACTGTTGCGTAGCTATAGCCGTTTTTGTGTTGTTGATTTTATTTTATTTTATAGTGCCACCAAGTGTCCAGTTGCCATGTCCTTTTTCACACAACCACAGAACAAGCCAATATATAGGTGTATCAAGTTTGGTGAAATTATCTCATTCCATTCAAGAGGGATAGCCGTTTTAGTAAAAGTGTCCACGCCCACCTCGAATGTTTTGGCATCCCGTCGCGGACGTAATTTGAAATTTTGACTTTTTTTGAAAATTATTGACAATCAGACTCCAGAGAATCTTTCTGCGCTGGTTTGGTTCAGATCGGGCGAAAAACCTAGGACTAGTTCACAAAAGTATGTTTTTCGAAAAATCCAAAATACCAAGGTGACGACTAAATGTGTGTTTTGTTTGTCCAAGGATTACAGTGATATGAGACACTTGAGCCTGCGATGAACGGTTCAGGAGTCATGAGCCATTACGTACTTTTGATTGTTGTAGCACCACCATCAGGCCGATTGGGGCAAGTCTTGGTGATTGTGCAGATGGGGTGGGTACTACCATCCATCAAAGTTTCAAGTATCTATGGCTTACGGTTTGGTCTGCCCCATCACTTTCAGGGGAGAATGCTGATCCTTGGAAATAGTAACAATTACAATAGGGTTTCAGAGCTACATGCTTGAATCCCTAATTATTAAAATAAAGTGACTGTGGTGAATATATGTGATTGAAGGTTGGTGAGTGCAGAGAAGGGTGTAGTCCAGGTAAGGACAAGGTCCGGCAGTCACATGTACTCCTGGTCTGCCGACTTCTTGATCTCAATTTCCCTGGTGCCTGACAGGTCCTAGAAGGGAATGTTAGGGGATTCTTACTGGACACTTTATTTTTCCTATTTAATGTTTAATGTTCCTTTTATTTAAATTAAATGGCTCTCTGAGCCACAAGGGCATCATTTAGGAAGAATGAATCAAATTGAATCTTTATTTATTATTGCACAACAAGGAGAAGTGGAATTTATTTCCATTACTGTCACATTCTGTGGCCATAAATCAGTGCAAGTTATTACAGGGCCAGTCCCTCTGGAGCAACTTGGGTTAAAGTGTCTTGTTCAAGGACACAATTGTGATGACTCATGGGTCTCTTCTAATAGGAATCAAACCAGGAACCTTCCAGTTCCAGTCCAGGCTTGAGCTTTCAGGTTTAGCTAAAGGAATGTGAGACTCAGATGACAAATGTCCTTATGAGTATCCTTAACATCTGTCTTGGACTGCTGTCCCCTCAGGCTTCAGCGCTGTCACCACCATCCCTGTGCCCTTCCAGTTACCCATTACCAAGGAGGTCTAATAAACCTGGAGAAAGCGATCCATTAGTATTCATCTCAGTTCCAGAAACAATTACTTTAGCCAATCATGTTATTAGTCACCAGGCATTTATAGCTCAGGATAGGAGGTAGGTTCAGAAAATGTGTTTGAGCTAAGTTGGAGGTTGGGAGCAGTGGGATTGTTGTTGGGAATGCAAACAAATAACTTTCTCCAGGTGTTACAGACCTTCCTGCGTGCCGCAAATGGGAAAACCGGCCAAATACTGACCCCTTCTTATTGCCCGCCCTCAAGTGGTTCTTTTTGTGGTGCCCACAAATTTAAATTGGTTGATCTTTTAGTTGTTAGTGACCTTGGTGTTGCCTAAGACAGTGGAGTTAGTAGAGGGTCGAGGAGTAGACCTCCTCTGTGTATTCTTTTCCAGTTTATTTTTAATGACCAGTTAGTGTCCATTAGCCTAAAATGGCCTTAAAAAATGTTGGCAGTGAAGTGTGTACCCTGATTTAAACTAATGTGATAGGGCCTCTTCAATGGTGGATGAGAAGAGTACAGTAAGCAAGAACAGTTTCCACATTTCCAGAAAATTATGGTGTCTCCTTGGCACTTGTGCAATCCACTTATTTACACTGAAATAGATTTGCAGATATTTGAAGAAGTGGCAGCTGTTTCAATAAAACAGAGTCTACAACCAAGGGTCTAGAAATTGTCTTATTGAAGCTTCTAGTCCTCTCCATTAGAGTCAATTCTTGAAGTCATTGCAAGCTTTAAGTTGTCCTTTGAGGGGGTGGGAGTGTGTCAACTTCATCAATCTTCTTGGGGTGAACCACCTACTGTTCTCACCATGCCTGAACACAGCTAAATATAAAAGAGTTTAAAGTATAAAATTCTGCCCTCAATTTCAGCCTGACAGAATGCAATATTGTTCAAACCAGGATAGAAATTATTAATACTTTCTCAGATTTCAAAGTAGAGATGCCAGTTGATCAATGTGTTCATAAAGTCCATGTATTCAATCTATTAATGAACTTTTAAGAAAGACAACCTATGCTTCAAGAAAATTCACTGTAAGGAGTAACAGAATGGGCATAAATGGAACTGATTTGGAATAGCTGGAATTCTAAGCACTGACTGCTGTACTGTAATGGAGCGTTTTTTTGGTTTGGCTTTCACCAAGGGCAGTCTGGTGCATGTGGCTTCTGTATAATAGCAGGCGGGACTCTCAACACTTTACTGTGGCTCTCAGCTAGGGGTTGGTGAAATATGCAGTTTTTTGTCAGCCTGTAAATCAAACAAATTTCCCACAAAAATCCATCAGAATGGCATCACTGAGATGCCATTCTGATGGATTTTTGTACTAAGGTTCTTTTTTTCTAACATCAAAGTTAAGAGCAATAAATGGAGTGGTGGGATAGTACAAATAATAATAATTAATACAAAGTACAAAATATAAATATAGAGAAATATTGAAAATGTATAGACATGGTAATCAAAGTATTCTTTTGAATATTGAAATTCACTATGCTACACTAAAGGTAACCCTAGGAGTCACTATATCAATGAACATGGAACTCAGTTGGTGTCGATACACAGACACGAAGGGCATGGAATTTTATCGTCATTAAATTATTTATTGGGGTTTAATTTTGTCATTATACCCCTTGGGCTATGAGTTAAATGGCCACAATAATTTTATTTCTATTTCACTATTTAGATATTTTTGAGCACCTAAAGGCTGATTTATATTTCTGCATCAGACCTATGCCGTAGCCTCTACACTGCTACGTGTTGGTTTTCATTTATACTTCTGCGCCATTGACGTGCAATTACACATGCAGACTGCTAGTAGGCAGTGTCCACGGGCATGTTGATGGTGTACCCAGTGTTGGGGAAGCCACTCTGAAACTGTAGATTGACAAGCTACAACCTACTCATAAGTTAAATTAGTTAAATTACATTCCCTTCTGAAAAAGTAGCTAGCTACACTACAGGTTACTATCAAAAAGTAGCTAGCAACATTGAAACTTCTTTTTACAATGACATTGGTACAAAAACAGTGGTGGTCAGAATTATTGGCACCCTTAGTAAATATGATCAAAGATGACTGTAAAAATAAATCTGCATTGTTTATCCTTTTGATCTTTAATTCATAAAATTAGCAAAAATCTAACCTTTCATTGAAGGAAAAGAATTGAAAGTGGGGGGAAAATCACATTATGAAATAAATGTTTTTCTCCAAAACATGTTGGCCACAATTATTGGCACCCTTTTATTCAATACTTTTTGCAACTTCCTTTTGCCAAGATAACAGCTCTGAGTCTTTACCTATAATGCCTGATGAGTTTGGAGAACACCTGACAAGAGATCAGAGACCATTCCTTCATACAGAATCTCTCCAGATTCTTCTTCTCTTCAGTTCACTCCACTCATTTTCTTTAGGGTTCAGGTCAGGGGACTGGGACGGCCATGGTAGTAGCTTCATTTTGTGCTCAGTGACACATTTTTGTGTTGGTTTTGATTTTTGTTTTGGATCATTGTCCTGATGGAAGATCCAACCACGGCCCATTATTGGATTTCTAGCAGAAGCAGTCAAGTTTTGATTTTTATCTGTAAGTATTTGATAGAATCCATGATAGCATGTATCTGAACAAGATGTCCAGGACCTCCAGCAGAAAAATAGGCCCACAACATTAAAGATCCAGCAGGATATTTAACCGTGGGCATGGGGTACTTTTTATCCATGTGTGCACCAAACCCATCTGGTGGGTTTGCTGCCAAAAAGCGCTTTTTTTAGTTTCATCTGACCATAGAAGCCGGTCCCGTTTGAAGCTCCAGTCGTGTCTGACAACTGAATATGCTGTAGATTGATTCTGGATGAGAGCAGAGGATTTTTCTTGAAAACCTCGCAAACAACTTGTGAGGATGTAGGTGCTGTTTGATAATTTTTTTTTTAGGCTTTCTGATACTCAAGATTCAACTAATCTCTGCAATTCTCCAGCTGTGATCCTTGGAGAGTCTTTGGCCACTCAAACTCTCCTCCACACCGCACATTAGGACGATTTAGATACATGTCCTCTTTCAGTCAGATTTGTAACATCTTTAGTTGATTGGAACTTCTTAATTATTGCCCTGATGGTGGAAATGTTTATGATCACCCTGGTGTGCTAAAAAATGTAAATATGAATGGAAATATACTTCAGAGATATTTTACTCATAACAAATTCTAAGGGTGCCAACAGTTATGGCCAACGTGTTTTGGAGAAAAACATTTATTTCATAATGTGATTTTCCCCCCACTTTTAATTCTTTTCCTTCAATGAAAGGTTAGATTTTTGCTAATTTGATGAATTAAAGATCAAAAGGATAAACAATGCAGATTTATTTTTACAGTCATCTTTGATCATATTTACCAAGGGTGCCAATAATTCTGACCACCACTGTAACTAGATAATTGTTAAAGCTGCTGTCCGTGATTTTTGGCCCTCTAGCGGTTAATAAACAGAACTGCACGCGTCTTGCGGATGAACATTGTAGCCGGAGCTACTTTTCTCTGTGTATGCCTATGGCGAGTCACGCAGTTACTGTGATACTCTGCGGCGAGTCCTACCAGTCTGGTCTGAAATAGTCTGAATATAAACACTTATAATAAGTGTACCATAATGATTCAGGATAAGACAAAAACACGGTTTGGAAAATGGATTCATGTTGCATATTCTCATTATATAATTTTTGTAAATTTTTAACACAAAAAAACTTGCAGACTGCAGCTTTAATGTTATAAGTAAAATATTTGGGGTTTAAAACAAAATGCAATGAAATTATGATTTCAAAGAGTAGGGTAAATTCAGGGTGATTTGGATACTTTTCCCCAGTCATTTCAATGGCAAAATCTGTCCCAATCGTTAGATTTTATAAACTATCCGATACATACAATACTCAAATATAGCCTATATCTCAGACTGGCTGTAGAAATGCAGGTTAAACTCACAGCACATGCAGTGATGGAGCGCCTAGCATTGAACTGAACAGAACCTCTCTGAGACGCCAATCAAGAGCTGCTCGCATGAACACAGTGCGCTTTGCTTGGAATTGGCAGTAATGAACGAATTTAGTTTGTGATCTAGTAAGAAGATGAAGCTGCGCTGCTTCACTGCATTACAGGCTCATGACTCGTCAGAACACAAAACAGAATGTGGTTGTGCTGCACCGCTACTTGCTGGAAAAAGTAGTTCGCTATTGGAAAAGCTACACTGTTTTAAAAGTAACTGAGCTACAGATAAGCTAGTAGTGTCGCTACTTGTAGCTAGCTACTTCACAACACTGGGTGTAACCCACAGTATCAAGACAAAAGCTGAAGAAGCAGCAGCTTGTTGTGGATGTAGAGACTTTATTTGAAACTACAAAAAAGACCCGAGGGAGTGGTTCTAGCTGACCAATAACAGTGCTTGTGGTCCCCGTAGAATTGATCCGTTGTTACATTTTTATAGAGGTGCACGTCAGGCTACGCCATAGGCTACGTGTGCTACACACACCCTACGGCGTAGGATCTACGCAGAAGTATAAATCAGCCTTAACCCGACCACTACCTCTAAACCTAACTATTTGTCATTATAAAACAACATAAAACACAGTATATAACTAGGCAGATACAACTGTGGTCACAATTTATTCAAAACAATTTCTAAATTCCAAGTCTTCAGACACCAAACGTGACCCGTGCTGGCAAAATGAGTCGGAATGCGCTCGAGCTAATTACGAGCTACAGGTAAAACAAGTCAAAAATGTAGATTTTGGTCGAATTTGAGGTTTTCACAAAAATCATTAAACCCTCGTCTAGCGATCCAAATGCTTCAACTAGCAATTAAACATCTAAAAGTATCTTTATTTGCATGTTTTCTGAGAGGAGTAATGCAGTTTTTTTTCTGCTCGCTTCACCACTCGTGCTTCCCCTCAGCACAAGTTTGGTATCATTTTTATAGCGCAACATTCCAACTTTGTAAATATTTATAACAAATTTTTCATGGTATGAGTCTGGACCATTGAAATGTGATTTTCAAACTCATGTTGATGTAAATAAATCGATCTGACTCGCGCTGACTGACAGATCCGAAGCGTGCGCACAAAGACGCCTCAGACAGTGTGCAATCCTGATATACACGTATACACAGAATTACAGTTTCTTTGTGTTACTGACTCTATCGACTTCAAACAGGTGTAGCTCAGTCATTTGTTCTCTGATTCCAACTAATCATACATCATTTTGAAGGTTTTTAGCAGAGATTGTGAAAATAATAACTCATTTTTGAAAATCTGCTCATTGCGACTCATTTTGCCAGCACGGGTCACAAATCATTGCTTTTTGTGAGGAACAGACCCAAAAGTGATCACCGTAAAAAATTGCTGCCTAAAGAAGTGTTACGTCAGCTTTGATTGGCAAGTCACCTTTATTTATATAGTGCAAAGCACTATATAAAAAAGCAGCTTTACATTGAAAACTTGTGAAATATATATACTTGTGAATATATATATATTACAAAGAGTTTCTCATGACCACTTTGTTCTTAACATAGAGACAGAAAATACTTAAATGTGACCAAGGAAGTAAGTCATTGGCCATTAGCATTAAAAGAACTAAGGCAATGACAATCCATAGTCCTTTAACAAGCCATAATAAAACAATCTTAAGAGAGAAGTAAGGTAACGGTTGAAGAAATGAATAGAGCATGTGAAATTCTGTCACGGCTCTGGTGGGAAAGGGCAGGTGGTGAGTGGGAGAGAGTGTGGGGCTGAGATAAAACATTGCCGACATGAAGAAGAGTCACAGCAAGGGGGGGGGGGGGGGGGGGCAGCTTCTAGTAAACACAAGGTCAAGATGTTTGACAGCTTTGTGCGTAGCAGAGAATTGATAGACAGAGAAAAGCAAGATGATGTTGGTGAAAACTGGATGATTGAGCAGTTTGTTTGCATTTTAGAACTGACAAGTTGAAGGGAGGGTTGTACTGAGTAGTTGACGCTACATAAGCAAGTAGGGCATGACTATTTTTGCACCATTTTTGATCACAGCATCTGTGTGAATGTGAATGAGAGCCTGCATATTGCATCCTCTTGTTCTCTACTTAGACAATGAGACTGATCTTACTACTTCTGACATGGTTATATAAAATGAGTAATCTGTTCAGTCAGACAGTCAAATCGCATATCAAGCTGATGGCATAAGCTAATATGCGCAAAGGGTTTGAAAAAAATGGTTATTTTTAGCTTAAAATGATCAAAATGTGTCCTGATCTTAGACTGGGGGAGCAAAAAAATGCAACAGCTCATTCAGGCTTAGCAAACTGACTAGAGAAACCCAACCCACTGGCAACACTTCCAATGAGCCATGGACAGAGTGTCGCCCTTATTTAAATTTACAGTTATGTTCCTTATAGAGCTGATTTGCAAGTAAATACATGTCAAATGTGTACAAATAGAGCAAGCTAAGATTGCAATAATGACTAGACCTATTCGGACGGGATTAGTTTTACATGGAGAGGTGGGCTAAAGTAATTATTACCAGAGGTTCTCAGTGATTTTAGTCCCGTCTGAATGTGCCATCTCAGTAAGCATTACCAAAGTCCCTTTCAAGGAAAGTCTGTTCACTCGGCAGCCATATTTGCAGCTATTTCGGGCATCCAAGACCAAGTCCTCTCTAGTTGAATGGGGGAATCCTGAAATCTCAAAAACGGCTTGGCGAACTCACAATTAAATAACATATTTCAAATCAGCAACAAAATCTGACATGAACTGTCCCATAAATGTTGTTTCTTGTGCTCAAATAGCGTTAAAAAAGCTCATTTTTCAGGCTAGACAATTATTGCACCTTTATATCTAACAATTTTTAATCTTACAATGTGACTTTATGTATCACAATATCTCGCAACTGCAACTTTATAAATGATTACAATTGAGACTTAATTTCTCTGAATATTTCTCTTAATTGCAACTATTTTTCATAATTGTGAATTTATCGAATGCACTTACTGTATAGATCTTGCAATTGCGACATATATCACAATATGACTATTTTGCAATTTTATTTTTGGTAGAACACAAACAGTAGAACATGTTTTTCAACCTCATTTTGAATCTCCAAGCTCTGTAACTTTATAAATTATGCTTTAGATTTTCTCCTCTCTTTAATGCTTTAGCTCAGAGGTTACAGGTCAAGTGGTCAAGGACACTCTAAAGGTCACCTTGATTCTGCTTTTATGTCTCAGCTTATGTCTCTGAGCTTCAAGTGGAAGCACACATACAAAATTATTGATCCCACTTTTGAGCAGGGCCTGTGACCCAAATGACCCTCATTTCTTATTGAATCCAGGTGGCGTGCACTGCAAATGCCCCTTGTTTGTACGTCAGAGCTAACACACTGCTCTATTCACAAATTTGTATTACACATACACAGAATCACACACATGGGCTTGGGTTTGTGTGTGTCTCACAGGGCCCTTTGTGCAGATTAAGAGATTTATAAATAGAGAAAAACGCTTTGCTTAGAGACTCAAATCTCGGAGCCGTGCGCGGATTACTGCATCCCTGTGGGATTTTGAACCAAAACCAAAGCTGACACACACACACACACAAACATTTACACGAACCTTCGAGCTCTGCACAGACAGAGGCATTCCATATCCACACTTTATTCTGACATTCCAGACCCAAAACCAATTCCACATATTCCGAGTGCAGATGGCCTCTCCCTTGCTGACTGCCTTAATCTCTCTCTCTCTATCTCACTTCCTCTGATCGTTCTAATCAGTCACTCCCAACCACTGTCCTCCTTGCTCACCCGCTTTCTATGTGTTTTTAGCATCTTTCCAGCAATCATAGCTTCCTGCTCTCCCTTTCTTCCCCTCCCCCGACCTTTCTCCTCTAGACTGTCTCATCCTTTCTTTTGCCTGGATGAGACTGGTGCTGTTGGTTGGCCAAACCGAGGGACCATCATTCCGGCTAGCAGCTAACATTTAGCTAATTATGCTAATACCCCTTCATCAGTTCCGAGAGCCCTGCAGGGAGCTCAACACCGCAGGGAATGCCACAATGCCACTGTAAATACTGCTTAATAACTCTGAGGAAAAGAAAATATAGGACGTATTTATTAGTGGTCCTTGCTAAGGACAAAATGTTGCTGTTTAACAAGTCTGTCATCGTTTCCCCTTGAATTTAAAACAGTCATCACACATATCTAGGCATCAGAATATCATAAAGACTTAGATGTAGCCTAGCAACTCCCTAGTGAGTGCCCAGAACACACTAGCAACCACTCAGAGCACCCTAGCAACTGTCTATCAGTGGCCTAGAAATTGCACAGAACACTCTGGCAAAGCCTTAGTGGTGTCCTAATATCGCCAGCACCATAGAAACACCCTAGCAACCACCCAGAACAAATGAGCAAACCTAGATGCCCTAATAACCACAAAACCCTAGCAACTGCATAGCAACACCCTAGCAACCACCCAAACACTATCAAACATCTAATAAATGCCCTAATAGCCACTAACACAATAGAAACGCCCTAGCAACCACTCAAAACACACTACCAAACCCTTACGCTGCATTCACACAGGGCATCGGCGTTAACGCTTCTCATTTACTTTGAATGGGTGATGTCACGCGTTGCTGAACTGAATTATGGGTTCCGTCGCATCGCTATACTCACGTTGTTCGCAGCAGAAGTTGAGGATTTCTCAACTTTTCAAGCACCAATGCAGGCGTCAGCCAATCAGATCACAGACGCTAGCCAACTGCATTCATGCAACACTGGAAAGTAATGTGATTGAAAGTAATGTTGTATTGTAACGGTCGCGTCAGTTCAAACTTCAGACTCCCTTCGTCAAGCGTTGACGCCGACGCCCCGTGTTAATGCAGCATTAGTGATGCCCCAACAATCACCAACACCCTAGCAATGCCATAGCAACCACTCAGAAATGTTAGCAACCACTAGCAATGCCCTAACAACCACTAAAGGCCCATTCATACCAAGAACGATATCTGTAAAGATAACTATAACGATAACTATATTTGCGTCCACACCAACGAACGGTAACGGTCTGTTTATTCTAAGCTTGTGTGCTGTGGTTTACAACATGTTGCTGAACAACATGTTTTTGCTGTTCTTGTTGCATTTACATGGCTTTAACCAGTAGATGTCCACAGCATGCTATGGTTCAAATGAATAGCTAGCTAGTCTAATCTAACAGTGTATTTAGCTGACAAAGTCAATATAGTAGAATAAAAACAATATCTAGTCTTTTTCACTGCAACTTCAAAGGATGAAAAAACAATGTTGTCTTAACTAGAGCTATGTTACACTGTTTGCTAGCCTGGCATAATGATTTCATCTCCGTTAATAATTGTTTTCCATATATCCATTGACATATCCTTTAAAAGGGGGTTTGACTTGTCAAACAGTGGTGGCTTTTTCTAGACATTCTCTGCAATTTTGTCTGACATTTTAAATGTACGAGCCCTTAAATCCAATGTATTCTGATTGGTTGTCAGTGTTTTATCGTTCAACAGCTGGAAAAAATCCTTCTGTTTTTTTTAGAACTATATCTTTATTGTCCTTGGTGTAAACAGGCCCTCACACACTAGCAATGCCCTAATAATCGCATAGAAACCACCTATTAATGGCCTAACAACCACCTGAACACTCTAGCAAACCCCTAGCAATCCCATAATAATCACCAACACCCTAGCAACCACCTAACAACCACCACATAGCAAACTGCCCCGGCCATATCTTGTCTCCAGAATATCAGCATATGTGCTTTTTTTACAGAGCTGTATCCACCTTTTTCCTGAATGCGAAAGTCTCACCTGACTCATAGTGGAATTATCCTTTACATTTCCGGGCTCCGGTGTTTCCAGTCAAATGACCGTATTTTCCGAGCTGATTATGTTTAAAAAAGCACATGGCTCCATAGTGCCATCAATTTACAGTGTTGCAATGACCGTCTTTTATCAGTGCCTCACCTTTACTGCACCACTACTACAATCAGCGGAGACACATTATTAACATGCTCCAAATTCTAACATCGCCAACTAATTCTAATTCTGACCACATCAGCTACTGGCCTGGCATGTATAATAGAGCATTTTTAGGTTTTTTTGTGGATACTTGTGAATGGAGATAGTGTAGTTGACAGTAGCCTGGTTTCCATCACAGATTATTTTCTAAACATTGATTAAAAGAAACTACTGTGAAATGTCTTGTTTCCATTAACCGATGTTATGCGACTAAAACGTAAATTTTTCCTCTCGCGATGTCAGTTCAGCAGCCACCGCACTAGCCGTTATTTTTAATTGAAGGAGATGTAGGCGCGTTATCCAGGCATTAAAGGATTAGTTCACTTCTGAATTAAAATGTCCTGATAATTTACTGTTACCCATGTTTTCCAATATGTTTATGTCTTTCTTTCTTCAGTGGAAAAGAAATGAAGGTTTCTGAGGAAAACATTCCAGGATTTTTCTCCATATAGTGGACTTCAGTGGGGTACAATGGCTGGAAGGTCCAAATGTCAGTTTCAGTGCAGCTTCAAAGAGCTCTACATGATCCCAGACGAGGAATAAGGGTCTTATCTAGTGAAACAATCATTCATTTTCTAAAAAAAAACTCTTATTCTTTAACCACAAATGCTCATCTTGTATTGCTCTGCGATCCGCCACGCATGATGTAATCACATTAGAAAGGTCACCGATTCAGTGTCTACAAAGTGAACGTGCAAAGACTAAACCAAACGGCCTTTACAAAAAAATAAGGTAAAACAACAATGTCGGGTGATTATGAAGTTGGAGGAGAAAATGAGATGCAATTTTTCGACCTACCGCAGTACTTCCAGTACGTCACGTGTGACCTTTCCAAACGTAATGCGTGGCGGATCGCAGAGCATTGCAAGATGAGCATTTGTGGTTAAAAAATATATCAATTTTTATTCTTTTTTAGAAAATAAACGATCGTTTCGCTAGATATGACCCTTATTCCTCGTCTGGGATCATGTAGAGCTCTCTGAAGCTGCACCGAAACTGACATTTGGACCTTCAACCCGTTGAACCCCAGTGAAGTCCACTATATGGAGAAAAATCCTGGAATGTTTTCCTCAAAAACCTTCATTTCTGATGTTAACTAATCCTTTAATGGCAATGAAAGCCCCTTATACTTGAGAGTGGCCACATATGAGGTGTTTCTGGGAGGTTATAATACGTGATATCTAGAAGCCTTTCTCCCTCAAATCTGTTTCAAGGTCTTGATAAATTGTGGCATTTCTTTGTTGTTTAGAATCCAGTATTCCCATATTTTTTTTTGTCTCTTATGATGACTCTGTCTCGTCCAAACATACCACGCCATCTTTAAAGAATGATCATGTGACTTTTACATATGCCAGGTGACCTGTAAATGCAGAAAAATGGTTTCCATCGCAGTTTTGCGAAATATCCTGTTTTCGAATTGCCTGAAAAACCACATCATGCATTGGAACGGAACCACAGCTAGTGTAGTCATCTATACATGAAACTTTTCAAAAAAATGCAAAGGAAAAACTTTTCTGTTTTTAAGTACAGTTGTCATGTAAAAGTATCCTCAGTTGCTCTTTTTACCCCATTTTAGCAATGGGTTCCTATGGAGAGCGTAACAGGATGGCCTCCAAACGGAAGTTAGAATCCATGTGCGATGCTCATTGTTTGCTCAGGAAAATGGTGAATAGTGGAAAATTCCAACACCGTGGCAGCAAGCTTATACCTGAAGCACCACATTTTCTTCATATTTGTTTGTTCATGATTAGTCTTACACATTAGCTCAACTTCAGCATCTGCTCTCTCTTCAATCATCAGCACAGTAAAGCTATTCGTAAGATTAAATCCATAAAAGAAATTGTTTAGACAAAGTGCCCTTTCACAGGTCTTCACCTCAGCTGCCCCTTTCATTATCATCTCAGTGATGTGCGACTGTGATCTCTTATTGAACAATAACCTGGAGCCAATGATTTCTCCCTGCTTGAAGCAACCACTCCATTACAGTGTCTCTAATCCCAAATCCCACTGCTGACAGGTTTTCACTTATCTGTGTACTGAAAACCTAAAGGATCTAAGAATTAAATGAATTTCCATTTCTTTGGGGATTACATTTTCCCTCTCCCTCTTTTTCTTACTTTCTTTATTTTTGCCTTTAAGAGAATGCTTTTCCAGCATTTGTTCTCCTGTCTGAATTAATTTACTCCCTGGCATGCAGTTGATTCTGAATATAAAATTAAATGTGAATGCCCATTGCCCACTGTACATGTATCTCCTGTCCTTTTTAAACTAAGCGATTTACTCTCGGCACTATTGTAAGATTCCCCTCGAATGTTGATACAAGAACAGAAAATGCTGCCAGTAGGTATTAGTATAAAGTTTATAAATAGTTCAGTTGCAGGACTAAAGGTACAGGCAGTTATCCATGCCTTTTATCTGTGCCGCCGATGCTGCTGGCTACCGTCGAGTGTTATGGAGAATAGGTCAGTGAAAAGCTTCAGGCTTGTTAGCATTGCATGCTAATAAATGTGTCAAGATCAACAGCACAAGCAGCTCTACCAGACGCTACTGAAATTGCACAGCATGAACACTGCAGGTAATGTTTTCATTTTTTTACACTCACTGTTAGTGCCATTTATGTTATGCAAATAGGTGCAAATGTGCTCACAAAATTGTGAATGAACACAACAATTCCTCATCTTGCAGTCTAGTTTTGAGTGTTGAGTTGAGGCAAATTAACTGTGTTCATGTAAATACAGTGGGTACGGAAAGTATTCAGACCCCCTTAAATTTTTCACTCTTTGTTATATTGCAGCCATTTGCTAAAATCATTTAAGTTCATTTTTTTCCCTCATTAATGTACACACAGCACCCCATATTGACAGAAAAACACAGAATTGTTGACATTTTTGCAGATTTATTAAAAAAGAAAAACTGAAATATCACATGGTCCTAAGTATTCAGACCCTTTGCTCAGTATTTAGTAGAAGCACCCTTTTGATCTAATACAGCCATGAGTCTTTTTGGGAAAGATGCAACAATTTTTTCACACTTGGATTTGGGGATCCTCTGCCATTCCTCCTTGCAGATCCTCTCCAGTTCTGTCAGGTTGAATGGTAAACGTTGGTGGACAGCCATTTTTAGGTCTCTCCAGAGATGCTCAATTGGGTTTAAGTCAGGGCTCTTGCTGGGCCATTCAAGAACAGTCACAGAGTTGTTGTGAAGCCACTCCTTCGTTATTTTAGCTGTGTGCTTAGGGTCATTGTCTTGTTGGAAGGTAAACCTTCGGCCCAGTCTGAGGTCCTGAGCACTCTGGAGAAGGTTTTCGTCCAGGATATCCCTGTACTTGGCCGCATTCATCTTTCCCTCGATTGCAACCAGTCGTCCTGTCCCTGCAGCTGAAAAACACCCCCACAGCATGATGCTGCCACCACCATGCTTCACTGTTGGGACTGTATTGGACAGGTGATGAGCAGTGCCTGGTTTTCTCCACACATACCGCTTAGAATTAAGGCCAAAAAGTTCTATCTTGGTCTCATCAGACCAGAGAATCTTATTTCTCACCATCTTGGAGTCCTTCAGGTGTTTTTTAGCAAACTCCATGTGGGCTTTCATGTGTCTTACACTGAGGAGAGGCTTCCGTCAGGCCACTCTGCCATAAAGCCCCGACTGGTGGAGGGCTGCAGTGATGGTTGACTTTCTACAACTTTCTCCCATCTCCCGACTGCATTTCTGGAGCTCAGCCACAGTGATCTTTGGGTTCTTCTTTACCTCTCTCTCACCAAGGCTCTTCTCCCCCGATTGCTCAGTTTGGCCGGACAGCCAGCTCTTGGAAGGGTTCTGGTTGTCCCAAACGTCTTCCATTTAAGGATTATGGAGGCCACTGTGCTCTTAGGAACCTTAAGTGCAGCAGTATTTTTTTTGTAACCTTGGCCAGATCTGTGCCTTGCCACAATTCTGTCTCTGAGCTCTTCAGGCAGTTCCTTTGACCTCATGATTCTCATTTGCTCTGACATGCACTGTGAGCTTATGTAAAGTCTTATATAAACAGGTGTATGGCTTTCCTAATCAAGTCCGAATCGGTATAATCAAACACAGCTGGACTCAAATGAAGGTGTAGAACCATCTCAAGGATGATCAGAAGAAATGGACAGCACCTGAGTTAAATATATGAGTGTCACAGCAAAGGGTCTGAATACTTAGGACCATGTGATATTTCAGTTTTTCTTTTTTAATAAATCTGCAGAAATGTCAACAATTTTGTGTTTTTCTGTCAATATGGGGTGCTGTGTGTACATTAATGAGGAAAAAAAATGAACTTATATGATTTTAGCAAATGGCTGCAATATAACAAAAAGTGAAAAATTTAAGGGGGTCTGAATACTTTCCGTACCCACTGTAGGTAAACTACATAGTTTGAGAACAAAAACATGCAAAAGCGCAATTCTTTAGTGAAGAAAGTTGTGTTTTAACTTTCTGCAAGTGTCTGCATATGTCGATTTTATCCGGTATACATGAATAAGAACATGCTGTTTTCTCATTCAACTCAGTTGAATAAAGCGTACATTGTTATTGTAAAAGCTGCAGCCCGTAAATTTTGCCTCTTTGTTGCCATCTCTGTTTGAAACCTGCAATTGCAGTTTTTTGTGAAATTATCATCTTTACGTGGGTTGTGCATTGGCACGGCCAAGAATGTTTGCTGTCAGTTACCGCACCGGTGGATACTGTACTTCGGAATCACAAATTGTAGTCTTGGAAGTATGACCAAAATAAGAATTTTCACCGGAAAATGTCATCTGAACAAGTAATCTGCCACTTTTGTTCTGACCAACAGAGGAAAAAAAGCTTTACAATAAATCTCGCTACCAGTGGTGAATAAATCTAACGATCGCTTAGTTCGGATCATGTCAAACTGTGCAAATTATTATTATTATACTTTGTTTTTAAATTGTAAATGTTAACAACATCAGCATTGCTTGACTATGTGTATTTAGCGTGTATTAACATTACCTGTAGATTTCAATTTCTGTACTGTCTAATCTCTAATGTTAATTTGTCATACTACAGTTGTGGCCAGAATTATTAGACCCCTTCATAAATATGATCAAAGATGACTCTAAAAATAAATCTGCATTGTTTATCCTTTTGATCTTTAATTCATAAAATTAGCAAAAATCTAACCTTTCATTGAATGAAAAGAATTGAAAGTGGGGGGGGAAATAACATTAAGAAATAAATGTTTTTCTCCAAAACACATTGCCCACAATTATTAGCACCCCTAGAATTTTTTATGAGTAAAATATCTCTGAAGTATATTCCCATTCATATTTAAATTTTTTTAGCTCACCGGGGTGATCATGAACATGAAATTGGCCAGCCATGACTTCCTGTTCCACAGGAGTATAAACATGAGGAAACACAAAGGCCAAATTCCCTTAATCATTCATCACAATGAGAAAAGACAAAGAATATAGTTCTGATGTGTAGCAAATGATTGTCGAGCTTCACAAAATAGAAAGTGGCTGTAAGAAAATAGCTGAAGCATTGAAAATCCCCATTTCCACCATCAGGGCAATAATTGAGAAGTTCCAATCAACTAAAGATGTTACAAATCTGACTGAAAGAGGACATGTGTCTAAATCGTCCTAATGTGTGGTGAGGAGGAAAGTTTGAGTGGCCAAAGACTCTCCAAGGATCACAGCTGGAGAATTGCAGAGATTAGTTGAGTCTTGAGTCTCAGAAAGCCTAAACATTTTTTATCAAAAGCACCTACATCCCCATAAGTTGTTCGGGAGGGTTTCAAGAAAAATCCTCTGCTCTCATCCAGAAACAATCTCCAGCATATTCAGTTGTCAGACAAGACTGGAACTTCAAATGGGACAAGCTTCTATGGTCAGATGAAACTAAAACAAGAGCTTCTTGGCAGCAAACCCACCAGATGGGTTTGGTGCACACATGGATAAAAAGTACCCCATGTCCACAGTTAAATATACTGCTGGATCTTTAATGTTGTGGGCCTATTTTTGTGCTGGAGGTCCTGGACAACTTGTTCAGATATATCGTATCATGGATTCTATCAAATACCAACAGATAAAAAATCAAAACCTGACCGCTTCTGCTAGATATCTTATAATGGGCTGTGGTTGGAACATCCGTCGGGACAATGATCCAAAACAAACATCAAAACCAGCACAAAAATGGGTCACTGAGCACAAAATGAAGCTTCTGCCATGGTCTTCCCAGTTCCCTGACCTGAACCCTAAAGAAATGAGTGGAGTGAACTGAAGAGAAGAAGCACCAGCATGGAGCTGGGAATCTGAAGGTTCTGGAGAGATTCTGTATGGAGGAATTGTCTCTGATCTCTTCTCAGGTGTTCTCCAAACTCATCAGGCATTATAGAAGAAGACTCAGAGCTGTTATCTTGGCAAAAGGAGGTTGCAAAAAGAATTGAATAAAAGGGTGCTAATAATTGTGGGCAACGTGTTTTGGAGAAAAAAATTTATTTCATAATGTTATTTCCCCCCCACTTTCAATTCTTTTCCTTCAATGAAAGGTTAGATTTTTGCTAATTTTATGAATTAAAGATCAAAAGGATAAACCATGCAGATTTATTTTTAGAGTCATCTTTGATCATATTTATGAAGGGGTCTAATAATTCTGGCCACAACTGTATACAATCCACTATCAAAATGATGTTTAATTATTCCAGCTGCTGTGAGAAAAGGCTATAAATGATCCGTCACCTGCAGTATCCTCACATGATATAGTCTACTAGCTGGGACTTGTTCTTTATGTAAACAGATGTGACGCAAAGATGAACGGCGGCATGCTCGAATTTCCCGTGGAAACCCACCAGTACCACTGGAATTATAAAACATTATTACAAGTTTACTATTGTGAATCGGGTTAATGTAAGGAGATAGTTTGAACACTGGCTGGTTATGTACTTGCTCAAAAATTGATTTTGGATAATTTTTAACCAAAAAAAGTTACAGACTGCAGCTTTAACTAAAACTGAAATAGATTTCATTAGTTAAATTAAAGTTGAAATAAAATAAAATATAAATATTAGATGAAAATATTAAACTTAAAAAAAAAACATAAAATTTAGTTTAATTTAAAATAAAGTTGAAATTAAAGTAGTGAAACTGAAAGTATGAATAAATTCAATTTAAATAAAAGTAATAAAAATGACAAAAGCACATAAAAATACTAAAACTCAAAATATAAAAATAAAAGCTTATTCAAAATATAAATAAATACTTTTATAGTATATAAACAATAATATTATAGTATATAAATGATATATAAAAATATTAAAATAATATTGGAAATCTCCAAATTCCTACTGCAAATTGCAAGAGAATGCCATTTAATGTCACATTTCCTCTTGGCGAGTTGTGCTAGTCTCTCCTCCACTTTCACTGAAGATGTATGTATTATGTTACACAAAGATAGTGGTACCTGCTGGGAGATATACATAGATACTGATAATCATTAACTTTTATACAAATAAAATGCATCAATGAGTCAAAGTTCGTGTATTTCAAGATAATAAAACCTTTTTAGCCAATGTTTACAGAGATAGGTGTGTGAAACACAAATATGATCCTCTACTGATAATTGTACACCTGCAAAACAAATGCTAGCAAAGCCATTTTGTTCCTTTATATACTTATAAGTTGTCCCATTCGTCTCAAGTAGGAATATTCCACATCTGAACGAAGAGCAGCAATGATAAACGTGTACACGGCTTACATTTCCCATCAACACAAAATGATGAACCCACTAAAAACTTTTAATTGCTGTTTGATGTCTGGCAATTTGTCTCAAAGTACCCTTTTGAGATTCATGTAAAGTGGAGGTGGAGTACAAGTTGGATGCTAATAAAGAAAAATCATTATTGTGAGTGTACACTGACTCACTGTAGAACAAGGGAATTAGCAAACATCGAATACACAAAGATTAAATCTATTCATCGTCCCCTTGGAAAAGTTGTAGAGTGATAAATGTCCTTGTTGTGTGGGTGGAGTGTTTGCCTTAGCCGTGGCTTGTAGGTGGCTAAAGTGCAAGATTATGGGTCGTGTTTCTAATGTTCACAGCTAGGATTAGCTGGTGTCTCTTGTGGGGCTGCAAACACATTATAACACAAATCAACACTCACAGTGAAATGTGTCCCTAGAGTACAAACCCACCAGCTCCTAAGTGCTTATATATACACAGCAAATGAGAGCTGAGGAAGCTAATTCATCCATGGATTTTACTTTTTTGGATTTCACTTTTCAGCAAGTCAGGCTGGGGGACCAGCCGGCTACCCATCTTGGCTATGTAGGGATACCCTACTAACCACCAACACCTTAGAAACACCCTAGCAACTACACAGAACACACTACCAAACCCCTATCAATGCCCTAACAACCACCAACATCTTAGTAATGCCATAGAAACCACTAAGAAACCCTAGTAACGCCCTAGTAATTCATAGCAACTGCCTATGGCTTAACCCTGTAAACAGTAGCAAACCACTAAGAATGCTCTAATAGCCATGAACACCCTTGAAATACCCTAGCAGAAACACTACCATACCCCTAGCATTGCCCTAGAAACCATAATGCCTTAATTCATAGCAACCACCTTTCAATAGCCTAGCAACCACTTGAACACACATAGCAATGCCCTAACAACCACCAACACCCTAGTTATGCCATAGAAACCCTAGTAACGCCATAGTAATTCATAGCAACTGACTAGCACACTAGCAATCCCCCAACAATGCCCTAATAACACCCATTTGAACAAACTAGCAAACCCCTAACAGTGCCTTAATAACCATGGACACTCTAGAAGCATCCTAGCAACCACTCAAAACATACTACCAAACCCATAGCAATGCCCCAGAAACCATTGGAATACCCTAGTAATTCATAGCAACTGCCTAGCACACTAGCAATCCCTCAACAGTGCCCTAATAACCACAAAAATGCCCTAGAAACCACTCAAAACACACTACCAAACCCCTAACAACTACCAATAACTTAGAAACACCCTAGCAACCACCCAAAACACACTAGCCATCTCTCAACAATGCCCTAATAGCCACAAACGCCCTAGAAATGCCCTAGCAACTACAATACCTTAGAAACACCCTAGTGACCACCCAAAACGCACTAGCAACCCCCTAGCAATGTCCTAACAACTACAATACCTTAGAAACACCCTAGCAACCACCCAAAACACACTAGCAATCTCTCAACAATACCCTAATAACCACAAACGCCCTAGCAATGCCCTAGTAACTACAATACCTTAGAAACACCCTAGTGACCATCCAAAACGCACTAGCAACCCCCTAGCAATGCCCTAACAACTACAATACCTTAGAAACACCCTAGTGACCACACAAAACGCACTAGCAACCCCCTAGCAATGCCCTAACAACTACAATACCTTAGAAACACCCTAGCAACCACCCAAAACACACTAGCAATCTCTCAACAATACCCTAATAACCACAAACGCCCTAGCAATGCCCTAGTAACTACAATACCTTAGAAACACCCTAGTGACCACACAAAACGCACTAGCACCCCCCTAGCAATGCCCTAACAACTACAATACCTTAGAAACACCCTAGTGACCACACAAAACGCACTAGCACCCCCCTAGCAATGCCCTAACAACTACCAATACCTTAAGGCAGGAACACACCAAGCCGACGGTCGGCTGACGGGCAGTTTTTGTTCATCGGCCGTTTTCTCAGTGTGTTCCGCACCGTCGGCTGAAGTTGGTCCTCATCAGCTTTTTTTCCAGCCAATTTGACATGTTGAATCGGCGTCGGAGCTTGTTGGTCCGTCGGGCCTCTAATCATTCTGATTGGCTGTTCAGATACTGCTACCTGCTGGTACAGAAAGGCATTTCTTCTTACGCAGGCACAGAACAGACGTGCTACTTGGCCATCGGCTGTCGAGCGTCGGTTTGGTGTGTCAGGGCAACTTTGGACCCAGACGTTGCAGACATGAGCCAACCCTGCAGTCTGCTTTTGTCACCACTAGTTCATCAGCGTTGGCTTGGTGTGTTCCTGCCTTTAGAAACACACTAGCATAACTAGCACACTAGCACTACACTAGCAAACCCCTTGCAATGAGCTAAAAACTACAATAGATTAGAAACACCTTAGCAACCACCGAAAACACACTAGCAAACCCCTAGTAATACCATAACAAATACCAATACCCTAGAAACACCCTAGCGACCACCCAAAATGCACAAGCAAACCACTGGCAATGCCATAACAAATACCAATACCCTAGAAACACCATAGCGGCCACCCAAAACACACTAGCAAACCACTAGCAATGCCATAACAAATACCAATACCCTAGTAACACCCTAGCAACCACCCAAAATGCACTAGCAAGCCCCTAACAACTACTAATACCCCAGAAACACCCTAGCAACCACCCAAAACACACCAGCAAACCACTAGCAATGCCCTAACTACTACCAATACCTTAGAAACACCCTAGCAACTACCCAAAACACACTACCCAACTCTTAGCTATGTCCTAAGAACCACTAAACACTAGCCACTACACAAAACATACTACCAAACCCCTAGCAAATAAAAATCCACAGATGAATTAGTTTGCTCAGCTCTTATTGGCAGTGTGTGATCACATCTATAGACCAGCTTAAACCAGCTAAGACTAGCAAATCAGCTTAGGCAGGGTTATAAACACAAAATGGCACATCTTCGCTAGGTAACTCATAAGCTGTGTGTTTATGAGCTGATGTGCGTATGTTCTATAAAGGGCAAGCACTGTGTGACTCATGCCAGAATCAGACATTTTCACCTAGCTTCAGAACAGGAAGTGACCCGTGTCTGGTCACAGGAAATCAGTTGGAAGTTTCTGGATCAACTGACCCTTTTATTGAGGTGGTTTAAAGTTCTTTTTGACATTTTGGAAAATTGTAACTCGTGCGCTTTAGCGTTCATGTATACGCAACTTCACAATACCAACATAAATGTCATATCGTAATTGCAGTTTTGGAATTTAAAACTTTTTTTTGTTTGTTTTTGGCTTATTAACAAAAAAGACTTACCCGCCTATTATCGCACTCAGCAGTACGAGAAAATATTTGCACATTTACATACATGGTGAACTTGCAGCACTTGTGCACATAGGAGGGGCCTGGGGAGCTCCCTTTTTCTGTTACTATGGAAACGCAACCCCTGCCCACCAACCAGGACGTGGAACGGAGGTTCCAAACTGTAAGCTGTCATTGTGTGTCTGTGTATCTGTTTTGTACGCCTGTGTATGCATGTGTGTTGTTACTATCCAAATATAATGCAAGGAGACTGGTGCGTGTAAAGCTGTCTGTTCTCATTTCTCTGCTGTCTCTCTTACTCCTGAGACACACGCGCACACAAACACGCACAGCGGAACTCCTTTGGAAGCAGACGTTCTGAGGTGTTCATCTGACTGACTGCTATTCTTAGAGTCTCTCTACTCACAAAGGCCCTGGCAGAGAGGAATACACACAGATGAAAAGGAAAAATGTGTTTGCATATGTGTGTGTGAGTGCGTGTAGGTGTTAAAAATGCAGGGCTGCTGCCACCAGTAGGTAGCTGCGCTCAAAGAGAGCGTGTCTGCGTGTACGGGAGAAATTGAGAGAGGGAGCAGGTGAGAGGTAGATCAATAAAAAGCTAATCTGTGAAAACAGGATGGTGTAGAAGCAGGGGACCTCTCTCTCTCGCGCTTTTTTTTTTTGCGTCTTTTCCCACCCCCTTGCTTATCTGTCCATTTTTAGCTCCTGCTGCGTCTAAGACTGGCACGGTGATACGAGCATTAGCTGAGTCTTACTCTCTCATACGAGACAGCAAAGTGTTGCAACATCACTGACAAAGGTCTCGTGAACATGCCATGTCGTTTGTCTAGTCAGGCACAATAAAAATGACAAATGTGATGTAGAAAAATTCATTTGGTCATGGAAATGTTGGCCCCGAAACATCTGTTCTGCAAAACAGGTAATTGTGGCCTAATCTAAAATGTAATAAAAGGTAAATCCTTAAAGGGATAGTTCACACAAAAATGAAAATTATCTCATGATTTACTCACCCTCAAGCCATCCTAGGTGGCTGCTTCTCTCAGAAGAACACAATTGGAGTTATATTAAAGAATACCCTGGCTCTTCCAAGCTTTATAATGGTAGTGAATGGCGCTCATGGTTTTGAAGTCCAAAAAAGTGCATCCATCCATCATACCCACCCAGTTCCAGGAGGTTAATAAAGGCCTTCTGAAGTGAAGTGATGCCTTTCTGTAAGAAAAATATCAATATGTACAACTTTATAAACTATAAAAATCAGCTTCTGGCAAACATCCGTATGCAAGTCGACTTATGGCGCAAGTGTAATCTCTGACGCGATACATGACATGATACATATCTGAGAGGAGATAGCCATATACACCTAGGATAACTTAAGGCTGAGAAAATAATGGGATAATTTATATTTTTGGGTGAACTAACCCTTTAATTAAATGCAATTTCCATTCAGTCAAGCCACATTGAGAGCAGTGTTGACACTTTGGCTGCGTCCGAAAACTGGAAAATGCTGCCTTCTGAGGACACATTTCAAGGTAGTAAGGCATCAAGGCACGTCCGAATCCAATGTTAGCTTCACTTCCTGTCTCGTGAGATACCTTCCTCAGATCGATTTTTGAAGGAAGCATGGATGTATCCTTAGCTGCCTTTGATATCCCACAATCCTGTGCTTTCCATTCTGTGACAGTTGAGCTAGAAAAATAAAGATGCCGTCCGAAAGTTGCGTTTGCTGCTCATTTTGTGTATAAATGTACGATTTTGACCAACATATTTCAATTTTGATTTTTTTACTACTGTAATAATTAAATATTTGTTTAGTTCTCACCAAAGCTTCGCGCTATATTGCTTTAGATCATTAAACTCTTACGCTGCCTCAGAAGTCTGTCCGAAATCAATTTCGTGAGGTACCTTCATGCACAAACGCTGCCGTACAAGTCATTCTCTTATAAGACAGCGAGGCAGCAAGGTTTTTGGACGCAGCCTTTGTTTTTTCTTCAGATTTTTTGTCTTTTGAAAGAATACCCTTTATTTTGTGTTGTCGTAGTCATTCATTTTAGTCAGTCTAAAATGTCTTTTTTATTTAGATTAACATATTACTTGATGAAATGGTGTAAAATGAAACCAAACTGTTATCATAATTTTATATTAACTTAAAACATCTATCAACAAAAACAACATGTGAAAACTGAAGGTCTTTAAATACACAGACAAAGGAACTCAATACAAAACAGGTGTGCTCTAATTAGTAACTATGGCAACTAATGAATACTTCTCTACTATATAGTATGAGGAAAACAGTATGCAAACAGAGTAGAATGTCCAAATTCATATATTCGGAAAACAGTAGGCGAAAAAGTACCCGGATGACTTACTACTTCCGGTGAGATTCTGAAGTGCGCATACGATGGACACTTCGCTATCCCATGAGGCCACAGGAGAGGATTTGTGAATGAAGTTGAAGGGACGTAACTGAGACTGGTAGGTCATGTGACAATAACAACATGGCGGATGTAGTGCATCTGAATTAATTCATACTATATGCATTCGTACTATATAGAACATACTTTTTCAACAATCATTAAGTAAATTTAAATTCAAATGTAGTACTGTCATGTTTAGTTTTGGTTTTGTGTTCATGTTCAAGTTTCATGTTTTATGTTCATGCTTCTTGTTTCTCTGCCATGTTTATGTTCTGCCATGTGCTCCCATGTCACGTGATTCCCTTGTCCTCATGTGATCTTGTCATGTGTTTCCCTGTCTCGTGTGTCCTATGTTGTCATTGGTTCATTGGGTTGATTGCACACAGGTGTGTCTTGTCTTGTCATTAGTCCTTTTGTATTTAAATCCTCATGTTTGCCTTAGTCTTTGTCATGCGTTGTTCTCTGTACCACTGTGGGTAAGATTTGTTCATGTTCATGTTCATGTTCATGTTCATGTTCATGTTCATGTTCATGTTCATGTTCATGTTCATGTTCATGTTCATGTGAAGCTATGCTAAGCCATGCCATGTCAAGTTCACTTGAAATTATGATTGGGTTATTTGAAACAATCATATTATTTCTAGATTTTGTCCTCTTCAAATCATTGTTATTGTTTTGTGTCATGCAAAATATTTTTACAGCAATAATTTGCAGTATATCTCATTCAGTCACTTGAATTATCAGGCCCCAGAATAATTACAGTTATAAGCGAGGACCCCTTATGTAAAAACATGTTTTCTGGACCCCCCTCGAGACAATGTTCCTGGTTATCCCCCCATGTTGACAGACATGGATTGATGAGTAAATCAATGGAGGAAAACCGAAAGAGACAAATGTGCCTGACCTGTTGCTCCCAATTAATAGCTATTTCTCAAAAGCATGTTTTATGTTAATTTCATTGTGTAAAAATTAAAAAGCAGGTTCCTGCTGGTGGTTCACCTTAATGGAACTATTCAAATTTGACCAAAATGTTTTCCATCAGATGAATCTGTGTGAAATGTTGACAGAGGAATCAATAAAACATTCAAAAATCAATCACTCAAACGCCTCTAGCAAACAGCAAATACACCAGTGTAAAAAAGTGCAGTGAACAACATAAATCAATCAAAGCGCAATCTATAGACAGACTGATTGAAATGTAGTTAGGAGAAAATGAAGTGACAGAATCTGTTTCTAACAGTAAAAGGAAGCAGTCTAGATAGATTAGACGAGCAAATCAGCCATACCTGATAAGCTGAAAAGGCACAGTAGGGTTTAGACATTAATTCATAATGTTGACAGACTTTTTGTGAGGATAAGTGCTGGGACGGCTCTACCAGCCAGCAAGGGCATCTACTGCATGCTGTGCCATCAAAAGCAGGCCACGCAAGCCCCAAAAATACACATGAACTGAAACCGTTTTTGAGGAATGGACTAAAATAACTTCTAACTGCCCTGCAGGCTTGAGTGATTGCCACTGAAGGAGAACATCACTTACAAGTCTCTCAGAAGCCTGATTTTATGTCAGCCTTTAATTATCGCAATTATGAGATTCATGGATCCTTCAGAGGTGCTAACGGTTATGTATTGTGATAGTTCTGACAGCTACCGTTCTGTTGAGTGCCAGCTCGGCTTATCTGAAATGTATTTAGTGAATATAAACAGCTTCTTCACAATAAATCTGAGGAGCAGCCAGATGGATATAAAGTTACAGATCATACTCACTACAGCACAAGCCGTAGTCATGATTAATCAAGGGCTCATAAATAATACAAGCATGCTCCCTTGCCACAACCCACACACAATTTAGTCTTTCGACGTGTCTAACCTCCTCTTTGGTGTCATGGTTTGATTGAATGATGTCTTTTTGATCCCAAGCTACTAAAACAAGATGGTTCTGGGTTGTCCGCTTCAGCGGATTCGGATGCTTTGGGAAACGTTTAAGGGCCCTAAATAGACAGCAGAACTATACTGACTTTTCATGATTTTGTGATTTAAAAGGCCATTTGAAAACCTGATAACACAAGGAAACCGCATTCACGTGAGATTTTGAAATCGTCAAGCTTTTCTCTGGTTTTGATGTCGAAATTTTGCACGGATTGAATATGTTTGAGCTTGTATGTTTATATATTGGCAGTCAGAATGAACGTGGGAAAAAATGTTAAATGTTATCCGAAGAAAATGGTAAAAATGACAAAGGTTTAGACCAAAAATTAATGACCGAGAGGGTGAATGTGAGTGTAGGGGGCAGTGTTGGGGAAAGTTACTTTTAAAAGTAATACTTAGTTACTTTTTATGGAAAGTAATGCGTTACATTAGTTTTGCATTACTTTTTCTCATCTGGGCTGGGCTGTTTGTTTGTTTGTTTGTTGGTTGGTTTTTATAACAACAAAAAAGATCTTTTTTTTGGTAAATGTCAAGGCTCTTTCACACCAAAAGTGAAATGAATAAGCCTCAAGAAGGAAATTTAAATTCACACCTGTACAGTAGAGGGTGAAGCTCAAACAAACCTTTCAGCTGTGCTGCCATTTTGGAATACAGAAGAATAGGATGCAGAGGTAGTAAATGAGTAAATGCAGTTTTGTTTAGTTTAAAACAACAATAACCATCATGTTTACACAGTGCACGCAATGCTTCTGCACATACTCATGATTTCTCTTGACATAGGGTCAGGAGAGCTGTCAGTCAACATAATGGAGTAATTTTTAATAAAGTTTTATTAAGTGTTAAAATGGATTATTTATAATTAATTAACAGAAAAAAAAAGTAACTTGCATTACTTAATTGAAAAAGTAAAAGATATTTTGTTGTAAATTTAAAAGTAATGCATTACTAGTTACTTGATGACCTGATGTTTCGGGAATGCGTATGATGAAAACATGCATTTTTCAAATAGTTAAAAAAGAGTAGTTACTTTGCTTCATGACCATGTGGTCCTTTGCAGGTACTGAATGATTAATCCTTCACATGATATACGCATGACTTGATCCAAAAAGGCCCCTTTATATTGGTTACTCCGAATGACATCAATGAAATTCATTTTTCGGACATTCTTTCTCATAACAAAGCAATGCCTTCTACACATAATTTTAATACCATTTTGCACTATGTTGATATATGATGTTAAAAAAATAGTGCCAGAATAAAAAAATATATACATTTATTACATTTTAATATATTTTAATCACAAATGAAATGGCTGTATTGGCCTTTGGACGGTTAAACCGAATGACCTTTTGACACTTCAAAATCTTTAAAATACGTAGCAAAATATAATTTAAACCTTTTGGATTCAATAAAAGAGATCTAGTTGTACTACCTTACATACATATGTTTTTTATTATTATTAAGGCCTTTGGACAAAAAAATGACCCGTCACGTCAATGACCCGTCCACAGCAGCATTATGTTTAAGAGCATGCAGCACGTTTCTAAATGTAACCGCAGTGCACACTTTAAAGCCAGATGTATTTTGATTGGCTTTCAATGTTTTTATCATTCATCAGTTGAAAAAAAAAAAAATCACTCTGAAAATGATTCCAACAATATTGTTTTTGTTTTTGTTATCGTTGTAGTGTGGACTCTATTTTTAAAACTTTATCCTTACAGTTCTTGGTGTAATCTGTCTTTAAAGTCGGCATGTAATTTGTTAGTTTTTATTTAATTTGAGTTAATTTATGTTTAGGACTGTGTGTTCTTTATTATTATATATTTAATCTTAGCTGATGTGGTGATTAATTTTATTATTAGCTGGGTGTTTGTTTGTTTTATTGTTTGTAATTAAGTGTTTGTAATTGTTAAGTGTGAGCTACTGGATGTTTGAATTTATATAAAGAATTTATAATATATAGAAACGGAAGTTACAATAGTCTTTTCTTCCCTGTTGTGATGTATATCGAAGTGAAACAGCTTCGCAAACAAGAAAAAATGTAGGGTGGGACTTGAATTTGTCCATGGCAAATTGATTGGTTGCTGATGTCATGTGAATGACAGGTTGTCCCGACCTCATGACAGTAAAAATGTCATCAGAGAAGAAGAGGGAGGGGAAGTTATTTTGATTAAAGATTTTGGAAACGTGAATAAAAAAAAATGTAAAAGAAGTGCACAAATAAATAATAATAATAAATAGCCTGTATTTCATTAAAAAAAGTAATAAGAATTGTCAGTTTTGATGTCATGGTAACTAAATAGCAATAACGCTTATGTTTATTAATAATAAAATGATTATTTATGACAGAATTATCTGTTGTCAGAGTTCGCCCCGCGTGGGCCGCGTGTAGAAAGTTGTCAGGGGCCCTAACGACGCCCGTTGTCTATTTCTATTCTGGGTTTAAGGTCCGAGTGGGACTCGAGCGCTCTCTTGACGGGCCATTTAACAGCAGCCAAATGAGCGCAAGAGTCTCGTCATGAATGGAGGAGCGGGCACACCTCCTCAACCCCTTTGTCCCAACGCAAAAATCCACTTAGGCACCCGGCGGTAATCAATTTAGACGCAGATGCGCGAGAATAAAAGATGAATGCGATCTGTAATCCGCAACACCTGCTCCGCTGCCGGATCGGTAACGGCACTCCAAACAAAGGCTCTAGCTGGAATTAAAGTGCTTAATTAAAAGGCCACTGATCAGCGTGCTATTTATAGGCGCACGGCGGGGAGACTCTCCTGGGTTATTTCTGTTTTGGTGAGTCGAAAGGAAAACATCATTCGCTCGTTTCACACACACCACCGAGCGTCATGCATGAAGCCTGCCCTACTGCTCGCCGTTTTTCCATTTAAGACGAGCCCTGTCAGAGCTGCGCTGCTGTCTTGTCTTATCTTTTTTGAGGACTGGGAGACGTGCTTGGGTTCTCAATCTCGGGCTGACATTGCGCATGCGTGATCCGGCCGCGGCGCTGAGATGCAGTTGTGGGATGCGGAGAGGGGAGTCCCGGCTCTGCGTGGTCGATGTTAACCTCTTTCTGGGGCCGAACAAACGCTACGGGTGGTCTGTTCCCTGGAGACCGCCTTGAGGAGGGAGGAGAGAGAGAGCGAGGGAGAGAAAAGAGGAGGCGGGTGCTGTCTGCGCTCGTTACAACAGTCACCAACCTGTGGATGGTGGCGGCGCGTGCTGCGGATTAGATACAGTCTCGCGCTGGGGTCAGTGTGCGCGAGCCCGTCTCGAGGCGCGACAGTTGCCGCCAGGACCGCGACAACAAGTGCTGGACATGCGGTGCTTGTGAAGAAGAGCTCTGGCTGTATGAATGGCCCCGCTATGGACGAAGTTCCGTTTCCCAGAGTCCGCACGCGGCGGAGGAAAAGTCGCTGCTTGGCCGGTGCGTGCGAGCGCGAGTTTGACTGCAAGGAGCTCGAGACTCTCTTTCAGAAGTACAACCTGAAGCTCGAGCAGAACGCCACGCTCAAAGCGCTGGCCATCCTCATCCTCGCCGCGTCCGCGCTGGCGCTCGTGGAGCTGCTGTCCGCCGGCTCGCGCTTCACAGTGTCCAAGGGCTCGCACCCGGTCCACTGCGTCATCTTCACCTCACTCTTCATCGTCACCAACGTCAAATATCTGCAGGTCACGCAGCTGCAGCAGATCGCGCGACTCGCGCTGCTCTTCAGCTTCACGTTCGCGCTGCTCTGTTGCCCGTTTCCTCTCGCGCTGGGTCACGGGACGCAGGGCGCGCAGGGGCCTGACGCACCGAGCACAACACCTGAGCAAGGTGTCTGGCAGCTGATGCTCGTTACTTTCGTTGCCTACTCTCTGCTACCGGTCAGGACGCTCTTGGCGGTTTTGTTCGGCATCCTGGTGGCTGCGTCGCATTTCATCGTGACGGCGACGTCGTTAACGGCGCGTAGACCTCGAGTGTGGACACCGGTAAGTTGTGTCATTGAATATTCCGTCCATAACTTTTCCGTATTTCTTTTTTTTTTTTTTTATTTGGCGTGTCATATATGGCAAAGCACTGCTGGAGCATTGGGGGCGGTGGGCGCACGCACTGCACGTGCACACAGGTGGCGTGAAGAGCGCGCGAGGGCCTGTTTGACTTCAGCACCGATGAGGATGGACAGCTCCTAAAGAAAGCACAGCGGATGGAGTCAGTCAGAATGAACTTCTTTTGTGGAAAAATAAACCAAAATATCATTCAGAAATCATCAGAATCATTCAGGAATAATCTGGTAACTTTAATTTAAAAATGTGAGATGTGTAACTTAATCATTTGTAGCTTAGGAAACATAAAATGAAGGAGCTATCTGAACAAACTATTGCGTGCATTTTAAATGCACATTTTACATTTTAATTGCACTGAATTTAATTGAATTAAGAATATCAGAACTGAGGTTATTTGGATGTTTCTGCAGCTTGCAGGATCTTGTGCCAAACATAGTATAAAAATACTATGAAACTGTTTAAAAATTGATTTGATCAGATTTAGCAGTTAGAGTTTTACTGTGAAACCACTGCAGGCTGTCATTTTCTGACATTGCACAACAAATGACTGGAATACCCAATAGCAGAATACCCTTGAGTTTGAATAATATAATTATACATGCTTGGTGATTCATGAAGACATGAACAAAAGTTTTAAGTGCTGTTTGATTTTGTTGAAGTTGGAAATTGTTTTCATTTGAAGTTTCTCTTTGACTGGGACTGTAGTCCTTCCCTTCTTCAAATGACTTTTCCTCCAGCCAGCGTGATAGTGATACAATTAAGCAATATCGCCTGTGTACGAGTGCTGTTGTGCGGAATATCAGCACAGCTTGAACACTGATTTTCAGTATTACAATTGTGAGTCTAATATTAATGTTTTAAACAGTTGCGTGCACCTATAGAGATTTACTTTTACCACAAAAGTTAAAAAATGCCATTGTACATTTTAAATATCATTTTACACTTAACATGGTAAACCTAATGTTGTTTGGGGTTGGAACTTTGCACACAGACCTTTCTTACAGACCTGCCAAACCTTTTCTTTTTAGTTCTCATCTAGGTTATTTTCATAGCTCAAAAAATATGCTTCACGTTTAAGCATCAGACTGAAACATAAAGAGTTGAAAAAAATGAAAATTCTGTCATCATTTACCCTCATTCCAAAACTATATGACTTTCTGTGGAACATGAAATGATTAGTTCAGAAGTAAAATTTTCCTGATAATTTACTCACCCCCATGTCATCCAAGATGTTCATGTCTTTCTTTCTTCAGTCAAAAAGAAATTAAGATTTTTGAGGAAAACAGTCCAGGATTTTTCTCCATATAGTGGACTTCACTGGGGTTCAACGGGTTGAATGTCCAAATGTCAGTTTCATTGCAGCTTCAATTGGCTCTACACGATCCCAGACGAGGAATAAGAGTCTTATCTAAAGAAACGAATGGTCATTTTCTAAAAAATTTAAAAATTATATACTTTTTAACCACAAATGCTCATCTTGCACTGCTCTGCATTCCGCCATGCATTACGTAATCACGTTAGAAAGACTAAGTCAAATGCCCATTACAAAAAAAGGTAAAACAACAATATCGGACGATTTTAAACTTCGAGGAGAAAATGACCACAGTACTTCCGCCTACATCACGCGTGACCTTTCCAGCGTGATTATGTAATGCGTGGTGCATCGCAGAGCAGTGCAAGATGAGCATTTGTGGTTAAAAAGTATATAATTTAAATTTTTAGAAAATGAACGATCGTTTCTCTAGATAAGACTCTTATTCCTCATCTGGGATCATGTAGGGACCTTCAACCCGTTGAACATATGGAGAAAAATCCTGGAAGGTTTTCCTCAAAAACCTTAATTTCTTTTCCGACTGAAAAAATAAAGACATAAACATCTTGGATGACATGGGGGTGAGTAAATTATCAGGAAATTTTAATTCTGAAGTGAACTAATACTTTAATTAAGATATTTTTAGAAATGTGTTTTTATATTCGTATAGTGAAAGTCAATGGTAACCAAAACTGTTTGGTTACCAACATTCTTCATTATATCTTCCTTTTTGTTCTGCAGAAGAATGAAAGTGATACAGGTAAGAGGGTGAATAAATGATGACAGAATTTGTGATTGTTTTTGCTGTGGTCAGATTCATTCGAAACAGAAACAACACTACTGAAATAGATACTAGTCACATTTCTGGAAAAAACAGAGGGATACAGCTTGAAATGACAGCAGTAGGTTTTGAATTAGGTCAGAGGAACACACACTCTAAAAAAAAGCTGGGTTGAAAATGAACAAATCCAGTGATTGGGTCATTTTAACCCAGCAGTTGGGTTAAATGTAAGTTTTATTTAACTCAACTATTGTTTAAAAATGACTGTATTGCTCGCTTAAAATGAACCCAAAATATGTTGGAAATGAACATTTATGAATAAGTTTAATGATTAATAATTAAACAATAAACATTTATTAAATTGCTTACTAATAAATGTTCACCTTTTGATTATTATTGTTGCCTCTAGTAATTATGTGTCTGATTTTTAATTTCCAACCTATTTTGGGTTCATTTTAAGTCATGTAGTAATTTTTAATCAATAGTTGGGTTAAATAAAACTACCCAGGAGGTTGGACAAACATTTAACCCAACCACTGGGTTTGTCCATTTTCAACCCAACTTGGGTTGTTTTTAACCCAGCATTTTTTTAGAGGTGCCCTAGAATTGAAAATTGAATTTACTTCGACATAGTTAAATAATTAGAGTTCAGTACATGGAAATGACATACAGTGAGTCTCAAACACCATTGTTTCCTCCTTCTTATGTAAATTTGATTTGTGCAAAAAAGACCTCAGAAGAACAGGCAAATCTCAACACAGACTGTGACGCAACAGTCGGGATCATTAATATGTACGCCCCCAACTTTTGCATATACCAGCCCATGTTCAAAGCATTAGACAAGCCAGTATTAATGTCTGGAGCTGCGCACAGCCGTATCAACAGACGTTATGCAGGTAAGCAAGCAAGGACAACAGCGAAAAATGGCAGATGGAGCAATAATAACTGAACATAATCCATGATATCATGATATTTTTAGTGATATTTGTAAATTGTCTTTCTAAATGTTTCGTTAGCATGTTGCTAATGTACTGTTAAATGTGGTTACCATTGTTTCTTACTGTATTCACAGAGACGAGAGCCGTCGCTATTTTCATTATTAAACACTTGCAGTCTGTATAATTCATAAACACAACTTCAAACTCATTCAGAATCAAATGTAAACATCCAAATAAATACCATACTTACACGATTAGACATGTTGCATGACGAACACTTTGTAAAGATCCATTTTGAGGGTTATATTAGCTGTGTGAACTTTGTTTATGCAATGTATTATAGAATTGCGAGCTTGGGCGGTGGGGAGCGTGAGCATTTAAAGGGGATGCACGCTGAATTGGCGCATTTATAATTATGCCCCAAAATAGGTAAATCTCAACAGAACATGAAAGTTAAAATGAAACCCAAACCTGTGAGGCGGTAAACAGAGCAAGTCTCATGATATTAATATGTATTTGTATGCATTGACCTTTCGTTTAATCTGGCGTACGGACACATTGACACACATGTCAGTTCAGCTCATAACCTCTGCACTTCTGATTTTCCAAACGCCGTGACAGTTTCACATGTCTCACTACATCCTCGCTGGATGCTAAGTGATGTTTGTGACAAACACTCACACAGGAATTGCAGCTTCCATCATCAAAAACCAAACCTGTGAGAACAGGGACTGGATTTGTTGACCTCTTAAGCCTGGATTTGTGTGAAAAGACCGACAGAGTGCCTAAAATCCAATCAAAATGCTCCAAAGACCTTAAGCAAAGAGGATCGACATAAACTCATTAAAATCACCTGATCTAAAAATATCAGTGTGCCACTTCACATTAAAACAGCAGCATCTCACAGAACACAGCATATACAGTATTTCATTATTGCACTCCAAACTTCAAGAACACTTCACATCTAGACACAAGTGTCACCGTTCACATGCTGAGTTAATGAGTTTTTTTTTCACAACCTCTCACTCAGACTGTCACAGCATAACCTTGGTGCACATCAGACATTATAATACAGGACGGTCAGCCGTGTATAAGCCACTCGCAATGGCTCTGATTGTGCAAAGCCTTTCGGCGATTACCAATCAATAGCCAATACTCTTTAACCAAGCTGGCCACTTTGTTTATTAGCCTTGTTACCTAATTTATAAGCCTCGTAACCTTGCTAAGGATTTGTAATAATGCCACGGCTTTGTGCTTTTCAGCAAATGGCCTTCACTTTCAATTACAAAGGCCTGTTAAAAGAATGCATAGACCAGTTGAAGGGATTCTGGGTAATCTAATTTTCTGTTGCTCTATGAATGAACAATACAAAGCCCTTAATGGGCGCCTCTTTGAAGTGACATGTCTCAAAAGCCAGGCAATTGCTGATTCTTTCGAGTCACAGAAGCAAATCTGCTGAGATTCTCAGGCTATCTAGCGTGGGGGGTTTGCGTCTGTCTCCATACTCAAGTTTATCATCATCTCAGGATGGATTGAAAAAATGAACTCCCTGCCCCCTCTCTTGGCATCTGTGTCCGTCTCTTCTTCAAGCTACTTTCGCTCTGTGCCCCCGTTTTTCTCTCTCGTTAACACACACACAGTATGCCACTCTTAATTACTGAAAGTTCGTATTCAGTCTCCGAATGTTGCATAATTGTCAGAATCTTTCTCCATGGTCCAATAAACAGCGATGGTCACACAAACCCTGTAATTTTTCTCTCTCTGTGTGTTTGTAGCTGGTAGCGAACGCAGTGTTGCTGGTCGGTGTGAATCTGTCGGGTGTGTTTGTGAGAGTCCTTACTGAGCGTGCCCAGAGGAAGGCCTTCCTACAGGCCAGAAACTGCATCCAACAGCGCCTGCAACTAGAGGACGAGAACGAGAAACAGGTCAGACTCGCACGACACGTGCGTTGGCATACACGCAAACGAGCAGCTGCATGTTTTAGATGAAATGATCAGCTGTTTCATTTTCTACCTCAAGTTAAAGTTGCAGTTTTGACAGGTAATTACCTTGCTAGATTGCTTTCATTCCCCCCCTGACTAGCTTAAAGGTCAAACTTTCTTAGCAAACACATACGGTTACATGCGCACACACAGATGCATGTACTCTAAGACACACAAAACAGTTGTGAGATCGGGTCTAAGGTCAGGTGGTTGACTTAGTTGGTATTCAGGCTGTATACAACTATAAGCCTACCAAAAGCACCTCAGAGCATTAGCATTTTCATTTGGCTTACTAGCTTCAAATGTAAACTTCTAAACCAACATGACATCAAAATGGACCCTGATTATATTCTTTATTGTGTTATCAGTGTATGTTTCTGAAAAGAAAAAACAGCCCCACAGAAAGTTAAACTGGAATTTGAAATGGAATTTTCTGAATTGAACAGGTATGGCTTTCTGGGAAATTAATTGTTATTCTGTCTGGTTATAAATCTCTCTGTCTGTAAGACAGTTCAAAAGATTGGGGTCAGTAAATATTTTAAAGAAATTAATACTTTTATTCGGCAAGGTTGCAGTCAATTGATCAAAAGTGACAGTAAAGACTTTCACATTTATACAAAAAAACAGCACAACTGTTAATTTTAACATTGATAATAATAAAAAATGTTTCTTGAGCAGCAAATCAACATGTTAGAATGATTTCTGAAGAATCATGTGACACTGAAGACTGGAGTACTGATGCTGAAAATTCAGCCTTGCCATTACAGGAATAATTGTCATTTTACAATATATTCAAATAGAAAACATAATATTTTGCAATACTGTTTTTACTGAATTTTTAATCAAATAAATGTAGCCTTGGTGAACAGAAGAGACTTCTTTCAGAGACATTGAATAAAGTAATTAAATGTAAATTAACACTGGTCAGTCTTCACTGTATAAAATAAACATAGATTGATCCTTATTAAGGTTTCAAAAAAATTTCAGTCAAGATTTCAGTTCGCAGTGTAGCCATAAGGATGATGCTTCCAGGTGGAGTTGAGGGAGGGCGGGGCCGACATGTCAATGGGCCAAAGTGGAGTGACGGGATCGAGGTCTGGAGGCAGAGCCAGGGCATTCCTCTTTACTGGGCAGAGATGGAGACCTGAAGACCCGAGGCTAATCCACACAATAGAGTGGTGTCAGAGGAGGAGCCGAGGGGCTGAAGGGATTCAGCAGAGGTGAGCAGAGGACCTGGCTGATTCTGGCAGTGAAGGCAGGAGAGGGAGGCTGTGTGGGAACTCTGGAGACACAGGAGACTTTGAGCTGGGTGGAACCAGCAGGGACACAGGAGCCTTAGAGCTGAGCCGAACCAGCGGGGGCACGGGAGACCTTGAGCTGGGAGGAACCTGTGGGGGCATAGGAGACCTTGAGCTTGGAGAAACCTGCGGGGGCATGGGAGACCTTGAGCTGGGCGGAACCTGCGGGGGCATAGGAGACCTTGAGCTGGGCGGAACCTGCGGGGGCACAGGAGACCTTGAGCTGGGAGGAACCTGTGGGGGTATAGGAGACCTTGAACTGGGCGGAACCTGCGGGGGCACAGAAGACCTTGAGATGGGAGGAACCTGCGGGGGTATAGGAGACCTTGAGCTGGGAGGAACCTGCGGGTGCACAGGAGACCTTGAGCTGGGAGGAACCTGTGGGGGCATAGGAGACCTTGAGCTGGGAGGAACCTGTGGGGGTATAGGAGACCTTGAGCTGGGAGGAACCTGCGGGGGCACAGGAGACCTTGAGCTGAGAGGAACCTGTGGGGGCATAGGAGACCTTGAGCTGGGAGGAACCTGCAGGGGCATGGGAGACCTTGAGCTGGGCAGAACCTGCGGGGGCATGGGAGACCTTGAGCTGGGCAGAACCTGCGGGGGCATAGGAGACATTGAACTGGGCGGAACCTGCGGGGGCATAGGAGACCTGGAGCTAGGATGAACCAGTGGGAACACAGGAGCCTTAGAGCTAGGCGGAACCAGTGGGGGCACAGGAGCCTTAGAGCTGGGCAGAACCAGCGGGGGCACAGGAGCCTTAGAACTGGGCGGAACCAGCGGGGGCACAGGAGCCTTAGAACTGGGCGGAACCAGTGGGGCCACAGAACCCTTAGAGCTGGGCAGAACCGGCGGGGGCACAGCAGACTTTGAGCTGGGTGGAACCAGTGGGGGCACAGGAGACCTTGAGCTGGGAGGAACCAGCAGGGGCACAGCAGACTTTGAGCTGGGAGGAACAAGCGGGGATGGTAGAATCGGAAATATATCATAACTATTTGTGGAAGCCAGCTGCAGCTCACCCGGCTCGGGCTCCGGGGTGATGGTTGGCTCAGTCCTCTTATATGGCTTGTGCATCGCGGCATACTCAACGTCTCTGTCTGCGGTGACATCTGGCATTTGCTTCGTGCAGTCCGGAGGCTATGGGTCCGGAGTGGGGCTGGTGATGTCGTCCTCAGCAGGGCAGATGGTGAATACCGATCCATTGTTCACCAGCATCCACTCCACAAATCCTTTTGGGGACTGTTAACTGGAAGGCGTGCCTTCTGCAGAGCGAACGGTCTGGATAGTTTGTTAGCCATATCTAAAAAGTCCTGAGTGTGGTCCTCCAGTGAGCAGTCCTTCTGCTCAAAGCGGGGTTAGGTTTGAACTGCTAGCAGGATCATGGGTGACAGGGAGAAAGAGAAAAAAGTAAAACACGGCGAAAATCTGTTATGTTCTGTTACGTGTTGCAGCAATGAAGCGCACGATCATGAGGAATAGAATAAAAACAGTCTTTAATCTTAATCCAAAAATGGAATATGCTGGAGATAACCAGGGTATAACTCACAACAAAACGTTAATGACGCGGAACACCGAAATCAAGCTAAAACAGCACAGGTGTAGAGCTAATTAACAACAAAGGAGACTAACTAAGAACACAGATGGCCAGACACAGAGGAAAAACCAAAACTCAATGACAGTAAAACAGAGCATACACGTTACAGTATCATGTTTCATGATTTTTTTTTACAGTAAAATGGGTTGCACATGAAATTCATGTTGATTTTAAAGTTACAAATGTAAAAGTTGTAAAATTAAAAGTTACCTGTAAATAAATGATTTTTATTTTTATTAACGCAATTAATATATTTAATATATATTAATAATATTATTAATATATTTAAACACAGCACTTCTATAAGGCCAATCCTGAAAGAAACAGGGGACTTTTCTATACTTAGTTTAAATTCTTCGCTATATCTGTTAGCATATTTGTGGGATGGACATTTTTGGACAAAACTGCACACACAGCAGATTGTGATGCACTTGTTTAAACATTTCCAAGCAGATCCACCATCCCACTTTATTTCTTAGTGAGACTGCTTCCTTTAGCTGTCATTGTGGATTATATCAATGATAAAGAATGTGAATCAAATAGCAACATTAGCATAACTTATCTCCCTTGCCGAGCTCTGGTTAGATTGCAGTGGATAATTACTGAATGATTTATAAATGAAGTGGAGAGGGGCCTAAGATGGAAAGATGCAAAACACACTCATACAAACTAAAGCGGAGAGGACACTTTCCCCTTGTTCCTTAGCGACTGAAATTGGTTATAATTGTTTGCACATGACTCATCCACCTCCTACCCAACAAACTCCCTGAATAGAAGGTAACACCACCCACTCTATACATCACACCAGGCTGTACCACACAACTCTCTATCTGATACACAAACTCTCACACTCGCTGCAGAGATATGGACCAGTCTATAATCTTTCCATTCGCACATTCAGATGATCTATAATTCACATTCAGCAAGAGTGGCTGATGTATTGATTTCAAAAGTTTGAGAGTTTCCAGGGCAGATGAAATAAATCCCGAGGGGGAGAGTATTTGAGATGTATGTTTTGGATTAAATGGAAAAACTAAGTGGGATAGTGGTGACCAGAGAGACTTTATTGTCATTGTACAAACATACGACGAAATTATGGATACACTACTTGCCAACATATACAGTAAAGAATAGTTAAAAGTGCACAATTACAAACGAAGGCCATATTGCATGTAACCAAAATAAAGTGCTCATGTTACTGCACATAAATGGTTCTTGCATGTCAAGGATTTATTCAAGAGCCATTTATGTGCAATATCATTAAGCACTTTATTTCATTTACGTGCAATATGGCCTTCGTTTATAATTGTGCACTTTTAACTATTCTTTAATCAGCATATTAGAATGATTTCTGAAGGATCATGTGACACTGAAGACTAGAGTAATGATGCTGAAAATTCACCTTTACCATCACAGGAATAAAGCATTTTTAAAAAGTTATTTTAACAGTTATTTTACGTTATTTTTGACCAAATAAGTATATACGGTAGTATAGATACTAAAGCACATAGATATCCAGGAACAGCTAACTTTATATTTTGTCAACAAGGAAAAACATGTTATCTATGTGTTACAGATGCTAATGTCCAATGGTTTTAAATTCCACAGTCAATGAAAGAGGCTTAGACATTTACAGTCATACTGCTAATTATACAAAACTCTCAACCCAACTCTCAGCTCAAACGTTTGACCGACCCATTGGGCTTTAACACAGGTGGCATGTCTCGCTGGGGTTTGCTCATCGAGAAGGCATTTATCACCTGCTTTTAGTAACGCATGGCTTGGCAATGAACTGTATGCGTTTCCACGGAAACTTACCTTTGCCATGCCAACCAACTCCAATGCTCAAAACTGTGATCTCTCACAGAAATTGGCCACTTTATAGCTATCAGTTAGTTCATTAGATAAAACACATAGAGATAACAGAAGTGGACAGTTTTAAACTATACAGTACCCATCACACAATGGCCAGCACAAACATTTTAATGGTTTTTCTTTTATAGAGATGTTCAATCATGACGTCAATTTAAAGGCCACCCTCAAGGCCATGGCTTCCCTTGGAAATTTCCATGTCTGTGGTGAACATTACTTGAAGAGACTTTCACATTTGTTCTAAATTGTTTCCTAAATTCTAAATTCAAAAATCCATGGAAGCTTGTTTCTGTCATTGAATAAAAAATAAAAAAGGTAATTGTGACTTTTTTCTCACAATTCTGACTTTTTTTTTTCTTGCAATTGTGAGTTTAGATCTTGCAATTCTGATAAAAAAGAATTGCCAGTCAGAATTGGACTTTATAACTCGCTATTGTGACTTTATATCTCACAATTCTGAGAAAAGTCAGAACTGTGAGATATAAACTTGCAATTGCGATATATAAAGTCAGAATTGTGGGATAAGAAGTCAGAATTGCGAGTTATAAAGTCGGAAATCTGACTTTATAACTCGCAAAATTCTGAGAAAAAAAATTCTGAGATAAAAATTCACAATTACCTTTTAAAATGTTTGATTCTGTGGTGGAAACAAGCTTACATAAAAATCAAATAAAGGGCAGCAGTTGTGAATAATTTAGAGAGTTTTGAATGGTTGGTCATATTTGGTCACTCCAAAATTTCTACAATTCCATTTGTGTTATTTCGTAGTTTTAATGCTTTATATTATTTTAAAATGTTTTGATGATGGTGATAAAAAAATGAGTACATGAAGTCTAATGAGTACTATAACAACAATTTATTCTTTAATTCATATTAAACTTGACTTATGACACTCAAAAAAACAAAAACAAAAAAACAAACAAACAAAACTTGCTATTTATCCTAAAATGTAATGGACATTTTCAACAGGAACGCCTCCTAATGAGCCTACTGCCCAGGAATGTTGCCATGGAGATGAAGGAGGACTTCCTGAAGCCACCAGAAAGAATCTTCCACAAGATATACATCCAACGGCACGACAACGTCAGGTACAGAAAGAACGAGAGAGAGAGAGAGAGAGAGAGAGAGAGAGAGAGAGAGAGAGAGAGAGAGAGAGAGAGAGAGTGTTTCAGTAATCAAGCCATTCATGTTGAAAACCCATTCCATGAATGAGAGAGAAGAGCACTACATTTATAGGGTTTTTTTCCCAGACAGTGTCAATTCAATTGTACTTAAATTGTGATTGCGAATACTGAATCAGTGAGTCAATAAGAGTCAACAACTCTCCACTCACACACAGTCGTCTAAGTTCCTGAGTATGGCTCCCAACCAAAGCTCGCACAGCGTGCACGGCGCCCACAGCGCTAGCGCTATCAACTCAAGAGCTGCTCAATTAACCCACGCTGCCCACACATGCGGAGAGACGGAGAGTGAGAGATGGAACAAGTGCTGGGGGGCAAATTCACACAATAGCACATACACACATATGCCATCCCTAAAGACCTGTTCCAGCCAAGCGATTTGTGAGTGAAAGATGATGCATACAAGTAACTTTTCCATGACCAACTAACTGACTAAAAGATGAGGTTAATCCAGGCCCAGCTCCAGAGCAAGGATGAAAGGTGGGCTGTAGCTATGAGCTCTATAAAAGCTATATGTTAGTACTCTAATTCATCTCTTTGGCCCTGTTTACACATGGCATTAAGATCCATTTTCGTTGATCAGATCACAAGTAGACGACGCTAAATGCAGGTGTAAACAGGGTCTAAATCATTTTGAGCTTGTCCACTTTTGACCACTTCCAGAGGTAGTCGAAAACTCATTTGACCGGATTGCTTTCATAGTGTAAAGGCTCATGTGGTTGAATGTGTTTGAACAGCCACAGAAGACCACCTACTCTCCGCCTACTGACCTAAAGGCGCAATATGTAATTTTTTGCCACTAGAGTTCGCCCATTCAAAACAAAGGCGTAGCTTGATGACGCTGAGATTGAGCGCAGAATCATGGGAGGTGTCGTCTTTACCTCATAGCCGGTGGAAATGAATCCGACAGGACTCGTGCAGAAATCATGTTCATGGATGAGATTATTAACATTACTGTAGTATGAAGCAGAGCAGGGCTGAGAGCTGTGGGAGCTGAATGAGGCCGCTGGAGCGATTGCTAATGAGAGACGAGCACGACACACGCCTTGAGCAGCGGAACTTTTATTATGCCACAGTCGCCACTTCCGCTTCTTCTAGTCAAGCGTATGTGGAGTAACACAGCTCTGTTTATCATATTAGTTACATTTGAGTGTGTTGAAAATGATGTTATAACGTTACTCTGAGCGTTCGCAGGCGGCTACTATGAGACACTGTTGCACACTGCAGTAAGCTAGATCGATTTTAGAATATCATATTAAATGCTGGATGGCTTGTGATGCTAAATGGTATGCAATTCATTTTAAAACGTATTGTACGGTGGAGAAAATGCTGTATTACTGTTACTAAAAATAAAGCTGCATCTGATTATGCTATGTTAGCTACTTGACAAAATAGTGTTTTTCTCTGAGGCATAAAAACAGGGTACGCGCGGAAAATCAAGAAAACGAGATTCAAACAATAATGCTGTGTTCACACCAAACGCGAATAGAGCGTCTGGCGCGAATGATTTCAATGTTAAGTCAATGTAAAGACGCGTTTACGCGCGTCTGGAGGTCTTGCGGCGCGAATGAGGCGTTTAGCGCGGCGCGGAAGACGCGAATTCGCCTCATTCGCGCGTCTAGTTCGCGCGAATGACGCGAATTGAGCGTTTCGCGCGATACGCGCGAATGGTGCCTTTTGTGCATTTAGCGTTTGACGCGAATTCGCGTCTGACGCCCGAGTTGAAAAATTTGAACTTTGGCGTAAATTCGCGCCGCGTTAACCAATCAGGAGCCTGCTTGCTGCTGTGGCGGCAGGCCCGCCCGGAGTCACTCATTCAAAATGGAGGAACGACTGATATTATCAGTGAGCAGTCACCCAGAGATTTATGACACAAGTTCATACTTCAGACAGGAATAAAAAGGACCTCGCTTGGAAGAGTGTCGGTGAGGAGATTGGGCTACCTGGTAAGTTGTAAATACACATTTTACTTTTGAGTCACGTACACGTTTATCGACCCGCGGCCTTCCCGCGACGCTGACCCCTACGCCGCTGTTCTGCTCTCCAGAGCAAATACAAAGCGGTAGCTCTCTCGATGAACGCACGATCAACATCAGCCATCTTGCAAACAGACAACCGCCTAGCACTTGCCCCTCCCACAAGAAGCGGATTTCGCCTCGGACGCGCGTCAATTTCGCTTCAAACGCTTGTTTTTTACGCGCGTCTATTTCGCTCTAGACGCGCGAATGCATTCAAAATGTTCAAGCGGCAAACTAGACGCGGTAGACGCGAATTTGACGCTCTATTCGCGTTTGGTGTGAACGCAGCATAAGACTTAAAGGGATAGTTCACCCAAAAATGAAAATTTGATGTTTATCTGCTTACCCCCAGCGCATCCAAGATGTAGGTGTCTTTGTTTCTTCAGTAAAACACAAATGATGATTTTTAACTGCAACCGCTGCCGTCTGTCAGTGGTATAATGCAAGTCAGCGGGAACTTGGACTATAAGAGTAAATAAAACACGACAGACAAATCCAAATTAAACCCTGCGGCTCGTGACGACACATTGATGTCCTAAGACACGAAACGATCGGTTTGTGCGAGAAACCGAACAGTATTTACCTCTCATTTTTTACCTCTAATACACCACTATGTCCAACTGCATTCATCACTCGATTCGTTTGGTCTGATCGCGCTCTGACAGCGGCAGTGATGTCTCGTGCATATACTTCAATGAGAGCGAGACATCACTGCCATTGTAAGAGCGCGATCAGACCAAACGAATCGAGTGATGAATGCCGTTGGACATAGTGGTGTATTAGAGGTAAAAAATGATATAAATACTGTTCGGTTTCTCGCACAAACCGATCGTTTCGTGTCTTAGGACATCAATGTGTCGTCACGAGCCGCAGGGTTTAATTTGGATTTGTCTGTCTTGTTTTATTTACTCTTATAGTCCAAGTTCCCGCTGACTTGCATTATACCACTGACAGACGGCAGCGGTTGCAGTTAAAAATCATCATTTGTGTTCTACTGAAGAAACAAAGACACCTACATCTTGGATGCTCTGGGGGTAAGCAGATAAACATCAAATTTTCATTTTTGGGTGAACTATCCCTTTAATGTGTTGAGCTATATAACAGTGATTAATTTTCTGTACATAAATATATTCAAACAGTTGTTCACCTGTCTAATAAAATCCATAATATATTAAAGCATCTTTGTTTCCATGGTTTCTACAAAATAAAACAGGAAATCGAGGATAATGCAGATATGACATCATTGATAGACTAAAATTGCTTATTTCTCTGGATTTTAACATTCTTGGAAACATCTGGGATAATGTATGTACACATGTCAACAAAGTATATAACACTGTTCAAGTGTTTTTTTGAAAAATGTATCCAAAAATCTAACATACTGTGCCTTTAATGCGTAAACATTATGGGAAGTGCGCTTGCCAGACGGGATTTAAACTTTGCCGGCTGGAAACGCAAGTTTGGTTTGAAGACGAGAAATGCACCAAGTTCACAATGTTCTCTCACAATTCCTGATTTATAACACACTTAACAGTGTTCGGCTGGTCTTGCGGCTGTCAGAGCAGAAATGGAAGCTGATGCTCTCTGTGTGTTTTTCCGTCATCTCCGGCATGTTCATATGTAAATTGTGTGAGCTTATTTTGTCCATTAGATCGAAAGATCTGAAAAAAAACATACATTTACCCACCCATAGACCCTCTCCTCAAAGAAATCAGGACAGAAGTGGTTGAAAGTGGACAAAAGAGATGGATTAAAACACCAGGTGTAAATGGGTATGTGTCTCCCTCATCTACTTGTGATCCAATCGACCAAAACACATCTTAATACCAGATTGAAACAGGTGCCTTAGGTGCGTCAAACAAATGATTGGGTGAGCCATGTACACCCTGGACCCCTGGCCTGGGTTAATCTACCGACTCTAATGTTTTAATGGATAAAGGCTAACAGATGCTGGTTGATTCATATTGCTTTTACAGTCCTCCTGTGCATGTTTCTGATAAAACAGTTTTTGGCTTGTCCCCAAGCCATTACAAAGAACAGTGTAAGGTCTGCTGTGAATCACCGTAACCTGTTGTCCTCTCATTCTCTGCAGCATCCTGTTTGCAGACATTGTCGGGTTTACCAGTCTAGCTTCCCAGTGCACGGCCCAAGAGCTGGTCAAACTACTGAACGAGCTCTTTGGGAAATTTGATGAGCTCGCTACAGTAAGTAATACTATTGGCATGTATGTGTTGAGAGGAAGGAATGGGGGAGCAAATCACATCAGAAAGCTTGATTCAATGGGCGTATGTGGTAACATATGATTGCTCACAGTCTGGCGGCAATATGCTAATCAGCATTATAATCATAATCCCCATTAGTGGCCACAGCTTCTCATAGAGTCCTTTTTGTGCACTCCGGAAGAGAGGAAGCATTTGAGTTAGAAACGCTATTATCCTATAGTATCCAACAGTGGACAAAAGACTTCTGACTGAGAAAAATGCAACATTCATTTTGGTAGAAAAGTATTTGGTAGAAAAAATACCACTTCCTCTAAAACAACTTGCCAACTGTAAAATAGCATAAAAATCTAAACAGGAATACTAGGTATCTGTTGGTGGTTGCTAAAGCATTGCTGTGTGGTTGCTAAAGTTTTCTTACGCTGCATCCGAAATCGAATACTATATAGTTTGCAAAAAATACTACACCAGCAAAGTAGTATGTAATACATAGTATTAAAAAAAAAATTAGGCGGAAAGTACCCAGATGACCTACTACATCCACTTAGATTCCTTGCCGCTGACGCCTTTGGCTTGCTTAGTTGGGGACACTTGACATTTGACTTGACATTCGATATTCAACAGTATTCTTGACATTTATTCAACAGTGCTTTTGATCTGCCTGCATTGACACTATTTTTTAAGAGCTGCTGTGCAGTCAAAATTATATACCAGTTATCACTGTAAAGCTGCTTTGAAACAATCTGCATTGTAAAAAGCGCTATATAAATAAAGGTGACTTGACTTGACTTGAAGTGTGCGTTTGATGGACACTTTACTATCCCATGAGACCACGGGAAAGGATTTCTGAATGGCAGTGAAGTGACACAACGAATGCTGGTTGGTCATGTGTCAGTAACAACATGGAGGATGTAGTATGTCCGTATTTCATTCATACTACCCATGTTCATGCTATATAGAACATACTATTTTAATGGTCGCAAAGTAAGATCAAATTCTAATCTAATACCTACTCAGACATTATGTGATTTCGGGTGCACTGATTTTTAGCTCATTGCTATGTTGTTGATAAACTGTTCTGGTTGTTGCTAGGGTGTTGCTAGGCGGCTGCTACATGGTTGCTTACTTGACTGTGACAACACAGCCCACTCTCTAGTCTTTGGTAACACTTTAGTTATTCTACTAACTATAAGTAACTTTGCAACTACATGTCAACTCTCATTAGAGTATTAGTAGAATGTCTGCTTAATATCTGCTAACACTTTATTTTTGTAAGTAACTGCAACTACATGGCAACTTATTCTGCTAACCCAAACCCTAACATCTAACCCTAACCTAACACTAATACTCTAATGAGAGTTAATTGACATGTAGTTGCAAAGTTACTTATAGTTAGTAGAATGTCTACAGTGGACCATTGAAATAAAGTGTAACCAAAGTTTGCCATAAATGATTGTCAGTACATTCGTCTATACACTTTTACATATACATATTTCAAAAACAACAGAAGGAATTATGAAATTACATGTAAAGATGAACTTAAAGGGTTAGTTCACACAAAAATGAAAAATATCCCATGATTTACTCACCCTCAAGCCATCCTAGGTCTATATGACTCTTCTTTCAGACGAACACAATTGGAGTTATATTAAAAAAATATCCTGGCTCTTCCAAGCTTTATAATGGAAGTGAATGGCGCTCCTGATTTTGAAGTTCAAAAGTGCATCCATCCATCATAAAAGTAATCCATACGGCTCCAGGGGGTTAATAAAGTCCTTCTGAAATGAAGCGATGGGATTTTGTAAGAAAAATATCCATATTTAAATCTTTAATCGGCAGACAGCCTACGCAAATCGACTTACGCCAACAGAGTAACCCCTGACATGACGCACTGACGAACGCTGAAGCACAGAGGATAGAGCAAAACAAAACACAGGTCACAAATTAGAAGTCTATTAGAAGTTTGTTGCCCAGCCCTCTTTTAGCGCAAGTGGATTTGCGTAGGCCGTCAGCCGGAAGCTATAGTTAATTTAGTTTATAAAGATTTAAATATAGCTATTTTTCTTACAAAAATCCATTGCTTCACTTCAGAAGGCCTTTATTAACCCCCTGGGTGGATTACTTTTATTATGGATGGATGCATTTTTTGGGCTTCAAAATCAGGAGCGCCATTCACTACCATTATAAACCTTGGAAGAGCCAGGATATTTTTTAATATTACTCTGATTGTGTTCGTCTGAGAGAAGATAGTCATATACAATTATAATGACTTAAAGGGGCTCTATGTAGGAATGACACCCAGTGTTCAAAATAGGTACTGCAGTCCAAATTCAAAATATTGTTTGGCCCGCTGCCCTCAAAGACGCGGGTTGCCAGCTTATACATCATATGGTTGCCAGCAACAATAGGGAGCGCAATTGACAATGAAAGCTGAGGAGACTTCAACAAAGCTGATGAGTTGATTTATCTGTTTTGATATGCTGTTGTTCATAGAGATATTTAGATGGATTCAGAGGCTTTTTAGTAGCGATGCACCAATTGCAATTTTCTTGGCCGATTCCGATTTCCGTTTTTTTGTTAGTGTGATCGGCCGATACATATTTTTTGCCGATTCTGATTTTCTTTCTAAGAACTATAAATGACAACATATACAAACAAAAATCTTCTTTTCTTCAATGCAGTTTTATTTTCATTAAAAACAAAAAAAACAAGTAAAAGTCAGTAATAAAATATAAACAGCAAATAAATGCAATAGAATAAAGAGAGCTATGAAACTAAGTTTTTCGGGTTAACTGGGTTTTTATTCAAGTAAGAAATACTACAGAAATTAAAGTAATCAAATGTAAAATAACACATTGTGTTATTTTGCATTGGTTACCTTAATTTCTGTAGTCTTTATTGCAAAAATTCTTACCATTAAAGTTATAAAACATATTCAATCAAGAGCAGAAATTCTCTGTTTGAGACTGAGCGTGGCTTGTTTGCTTCACTTATATAGATCAGTAGTGCGCATGCTTTTGGTGTGACCGCGGAACTTGCGGGAATGACTAAAATTTATGCGCAATACAAACACTACTTAACCGGAGCGAATGAGACGAGAGAGAGAGAGGAGGCGCCCGCGCGGGTGTGTGTCACTTCACAGTGACAGAGAAGATAGCGGGATTGCGCAGCTGACGTTATTGCCTGATTCTCTGACCAGTTTGTTTGCTGGTTTCCATGGCTGCAATACCACCAACTGGCAACCTGTGATGTCGAAATACTATTGGATAAACTGACAGCACATGGTTTCACACAGACCAAAACAAAGACAGACATTCCGACACGGAACGCACATTTTCAAAGTAGAATATCTGGCTGTAGCATTGTTTTTCTGAGAAACAAGTAGGTGAACTTAGCATGTTTCCTTAATATCTGCAAACATATTAGGGTATTTTTATGCTTTATTAAAGTAAAAATCTTACATAGAGCCCCTTTAAGGGGTCCGAAACATTACATTCAGTTCACACTTAAAGGTGCTCTAAGCGATCCTGGGTGGAGTAACTTCCTGTTGACGTTCGAAGTGTTGTCAAACAAAACAGAGGCTAGCTAGACCCTCCTCAACCTCCCCCTCCCCTCCCCTCCCCTCCCCTCCATGCTTCCTGAAACAGTCATGAACGCGCATTTAAAATCATTCTTGTCGGTTATTGGCTGGAGCATGTTTATTATGTTTCGTGGTCCAGGCTGCACACGTTTGTTTTTGTTGCCATTTTTGGAGCTTGTGGCGACTACAGAGACTGCGTTTTTTTACAGTGTGTTCAGGGGACAGACAGCTTGCGGATAGTGAGGAGATGTTTGCTGTATGTGACAAAAAATGTTTTGGCCTAAAAACGCATGACATCACTTAGCACCTTTAAGTATATTCTGTTAAAGTATATTATTTATGTAATTAGTAGTTTAAAAGTTCACTAAAATGTACTTCTTTTTCAAAAGTCTTTTGCCCGTCCACCAGATAAAAACTCTAAGACTGATCTCTCAGAAAGTATTTGCCCACTTGTGCTGAACAAACCACATAATTTGAGATGTTATCTGGTATCTTTCATGTTCAATAGACAGGTTGCTCATGGAAGTTTGATAGAATGTTAAGGGTTTGTTCAGATCCCTGACAATAGCAATAGAGATGCTTGTCTTAGCGAACACCAGTAAATATTTCAGCAGCCTCTCACAGTAAATGCTAAATTACCATCCTGACAGCTGTAGCTGTTTGCACTTTTCAAAGGTGCTGTCTGAGATCATAGAGAAGTAGCTTTGATGTACTGTAAATTACACCTACAAATTTTACTAGAGGCTTTTGTGTTATTTGGATCCTCTTCGTGGATTGTAATTATTTTCCTCCAATAAGTAAAAACTGTTTAGTGTGCTGGTGTTAGAAAGAGATAAAAGTAGATTAGCTGCAAATTTTCACTTTCATCAGTTTCCTTTCTTGGCTCAGTTTGTCTTTCTGTATCCCCAAGTCAGCAAGTGTAAGACTTTATTAAATACAGTCTGTTCCAGAGAAAAGTAAGGCTTCTGTGAAATGCAGCTCTGTCACAAAAACACAAAAATCAAAACTTTTTCCAAGTTCGACATTAGTTTATAATTCAGGCAACAGTTGGAATTGACTGGCACAGATGGTGTGTGTGTGTGTGTGTGTGTGTGTGTGTGTGTGCTGTGACAGGGGGTTTCCCACAGTCTCCTCCTGCCCTGTGGTGCCAGATGGTGCATCTCTAATGAAATAGAGCAAATGATCTGCGAAGAGTTCCTTTTTTTCTGTCTTTCTGTTTGTCTCACTCTCTTTAGTCTAAAGTGTCTCATTGTTTTGTTGAATCAATGTGAGTGGTATTATCCTGATAATGTCTTTGCAAAAGGGCCTATTTGAATCAGTATCTATAGTTCAAGGACCAATTTGTGAAGTGAAAATTCCAGATGTGAGCTAAATCTGACAACGCTTCCTTTTCATTACAACTCAATTGGAAAAAAATGAATAGTAACTACACTACTGTTGTCTCATGCTCACCATAAGGCTGCAATTATTTGATCAAAAATACAGTAAAACAGTAATATTGTGACATATTATTACATTTTAAAATACAAGCTTGTGCAGTAGGCTTATCTGTTAAGGCCCATTCACACCAAGGATGATAACTATAACAATAACTATAACGTTTTAATATTCATTCTAATATGAGAATAGGCAATTCCATATCACAGCTATAAAGATAACATAGAGGAACAATATTGCTGGAATAACCTTTTTTTGAGCTGATGAATGATAAAAAACATTGACTGCCAATCAAAATTCAGCCGACTTTAAAGAGCTCAAGCATTTATTAAAGCAGCAGACGACAAAACTGCAACGCACTTATAATAAACAAAACTTTATTATCCATTGGTGTGTATGGAAGCTTGTTTCCGCTATGGAATTAAAAAATAAAGGATAATTGTGACTTTTTATCTCACAATTCTGATTTTTTTTTCTTAGAATTGTATGATATAAAGTGAGAATTGCGAGAATTTAAAAAAACTAAAATATCTCACAATTCTGACTTTATAACTCACAACTGTGTTTATATCTCGCAATTCTGACTTTATATCTCGCGATTCTGACTTTTTAACTCGCAATTCTGACTTTATAACTCACAATTCTGACTTTATAACTCACAATTCTGACTTTATAACTCGCAATTCTGACTTTATAACTCGCAATTCTGACTTTTAACTCGACTTTATATCTCACAATTCTGACTTTATATCTCACAATTCTGACTTTATAACTCACAATTCTGACTTTATAACTCGCAATTCTGACTTTATAACTCGCAATTCTGACTTTATAACTCGCAATTCTGACTTTATATCTCACAATTCTGACTTTATAACTCGCAATTCTGACTTTATAACTCGCAGTTCTGACTTTATAACTCACAACTGTGTTTATATCTCGCAATTCTGACTTTATATCTCGCGATTCTGACTTTTTAACTCGCAATTCTGACTTTATAACTCGCAATTCTGACTTTATAACTCGCAATTCTGACTTTATAACTCGCAATTCTGACTTTATAACTCACAGTTCTGACTTTATAACTCGCAATTCTGACTTTATAACTCGAAATTCTGACTTTATAACTCGCAATTCTGACTTTATATCTCACAATTCTGACTTTTAACTTGCAATTCGACTTTATATCTCACAATTCTGACTTTATATCTCACAATTCTGACTTTATAACTCGCAATTCTGACTTTATATCTCACAATTCTGACTTTATAACTCGCAATTCTGACTTTATAACTCGCAATTCTGACTTTATAACTCGCAATTCTGACTTTGTCTCACAATTCTGATTTTATATCTCACAATTCTGACTTTATAACTCCCAATTCTGACTTTATATCTCACAATTGACTTTATAACTCGCAATTCTGACTTTATATCTCGCAATTCTGACTTTATATCTCACAATCCTGACTTTATATCTCACAATCCTGACTTTATAACTCGCAATTCTGACTTTATAACTCGCAATTCTGACTTTATAACTCGCAATTCTGACTTTATAACTCGCAATTCTGACTTTATATCACGCAATTCTGACTTTATATCACACAATCCTGACTTTATAACTCGCAATTCTGACTTTATAACTCACAATTCTGACTTTATAACTCTCAATTCTGACTTTATATCTCGCAATTCTGACTTTATATCTCACAATTAACTTTATATCTCGCAATTCTGACTTTATAACTCGCAATTCTGACTTTATAACTCACAATTCTGACTTTATAACTCTCAATTCTGACTTTATATCTCACAATTCTGACTTTATATCTCACAATTAACTTTATATCTCGCAATTCTGACTTTATAACTCGCAATTCTGACTTTATAACTCGCAATTCTGACTTTATATCTCGCAATTCTGATTTTATATCTCACAATTCTGACTTTATATCTCACAATTGACTTTATAACTCGCAATTCTGACTTTGTCTCACAATTCTGATTTTATATCTCACAATTCTGACTTTATATCTCACAATTAACTTTATATCTCGCAATTCTGACTTTATAACTTGCAATTCTGACTTTATATCTCGCAATCCTGACTTTATAACTTGCAATTCTGACTTTATAACTCACAATTCTGACTTTATAACTCGCAATTCTGACTTTATAACTCACAATTGACTTTATAACTCGCAATTCTGACTTTATATCTCGCAATTCTGACTTTATATCTCACAATTGACTTTATAACTCGCAATTCTGACTTTGTCTCACAATTCTGATTTTATATCTCACAATTAACTTTATATCTCGCAATTCTGACTTTATAACTCACAATTCTGACTTTATATCTCACAATTAACTTTATATCTCGCAATTCTGACTTTATAACTCGCAATTCTGACTTTATATCTCACAATTGACTTTATAACTCGCAATTCTGACTTTGTCTCACAATTCTGATTTTATAACTCCCAATTCTGACTTTATATCTCACAATTCTGATTTTATATCTCGCAATTCTGACTTTATAACTCGCAATTCTGACTTTATAACTCGCAATTCTGACTTTATATCTCGCAATTCTGACTTTATATCTCGCAATTCTGACTTTATATCTCGCAATTCTGACTTTATATCTCACAATTGACTTTATAACTCGCAATTCTGACTTTGTCTCACAATTCTGATTTTATAACTCCCAATTCTGACTTTATATCTCACAATTCTGATTTTATATCTCGCAATTCTGACTTTATATCTCACAATTGACTTTATAACTCGCAATTCTGACTTTATATCTCACAATTCTGATTTTATATCTCACAATTCTGACTTTATATCTCACAATTCTGACTTTATATCTCACAATTGACTTTATAACTCGCAATTCTGACTTTATATCTCGCAATTCTGACTTTATATCTCGCAATTCTGACTTTATTTCTCACAATTCTGACTTTATATCACGCAATTCTGACTTTATATCTCGCAATTCTGACTTTATATCTCGCAATTCTGACTTTATTTCTCACAATTCTGACTTTATATCACGCAATTCTGACTTTATAACTCGCAATTCTGACTTTATAACTCGCAATTCTGACTTTATTTCTCACAATTCTGACTTTATATCACGCAATTCTGACTTTATATCTCGCAATTCTGACTTTATATCTCACAATTCTGACTTTATATCTCACAATTCTGACTTTATAACTCGCAATTGACTTTATAACTCACAATTCTGACTTTATATCTCACAATTCTGACTTTATAACTCGCAATTCTGACTTTATAACTCACAATTCTGACTTTATATCTCACAATTCTGACTTTATAACTCACAATTCTGACTTTATATCTCGCAATTCTGACTTTATAACTCGCAATTCTGACTTTATAACTCACAATTCTGACTTTATATCTCGCAATTCTGACTTTATAACTCGCAATTCTGACTTTATATTCTGACTCGCAATTCTGACTTTATAACTCGCAATTCTGACTTTATATCACACAATTCTGACTTTATATCTCGCAATTCTGACTTTATATCTCACAATTCTGACTTTATATCTCACAATTCTGACTTTATAACTCGCAATTCTGACTTTATATCTCACAATTCTGACTTTATATCTCACAATTCTGACTTTATAACTCGCAATTGACTTTTTAACTCACAATTCTGACTTTATAACTCGCAATTCTGACTTTATAACTCACAATTCTGACTTTATATCTCACAATTCTGACTTTATAACTCGCAATTCTGACTTTATAACTCACAATTCTGACTTTATATCTCACAATTCTGACTTTATATCTCACAATCCTGACTTTATAACTCGCAATTGACTTTATTACTCGCAGTTTTGACTTTGTCACAATTCTGAGAAAAAATGAATGAACTGAATTGCTAGATGTAAACTCGCAATTGTGAGTTTATATCTCGCAATTCTGACATTATAACTCACAATTCTGACGTTATAACTCTCAGAAAAAAAAAAGAAAGTCCGAATTGTGGGATAAAGTCGCAATTACCTTTTTTTTATTTTTATTCAGTGGTGGAAACAAACTTCCATAGGTGTGGACTCTAAAATAGTTATCATTAAAGTAAAATTTGTAGTTATCATTCTTGGTGTGAACAGGCCTTTAGACTTAATGCAAGTTCCACATAAAATGACAAGCACACAAACAGCTTTATATATATGAGCAGATGAGAGTTTATTTGGCTATCAAAATACCACTTCTGTTATTTACATAGATTTATATACTTATATATATATATATATATATATATATATATAGAAGTATATAAATCTATGTAAATAACAGAAGTGGTATTTTGATAGCCAAATAAACTCTCATCTGCTCATTTCTTAACTGTCAAAGCAGGACATATCCTAATGGTTTGTCCCAGAAGTACCATAATCATTCTTTTCTTCACTTATAAATTGTGTAAACATGTCAGAAATCAGATTTTGTATAACCTAGTAGATATGTGATATTTATTAACAGCATTACTGACTTGCTTTCAACTGCATATCCCTTTTATTGGCTTTGTGTGTCTCTGGAAAAACTCCCATCGTGCTTTTGTGTGTCTGATTGGCAGGAAAACCATTGCAGGAGGATTAAGATCTTGGGAGACTGTTATTATTGCGTGTCGGGCCTGACCCAGCCCAAAGCAGACCACGCTCACTGCTGTGTGGAGATGGGTCTGGACATGATCGACACCATCACGTGAGTCAGTGTTTGTGGCCAAACCTCATTTTGTTTTAACAGCAGTCACTGAGCCGACCAGCAGCAGCTACCATCAACTGACAGACTGTATTTGAAAGCTATAGTGATTTTATTTGTGTGGGAATGTGTGTGTGTGTGAGACCTGCTCCACTATATTCACTTCTCTGCTCTGAATTCTAAGGCGGCTTTCACTGCTGCAGTCTCTTATCACCTCACACAGGTGTTAGAATATGCACACACACACACACACACACACACACACACACATAGGAATGCACGGACAAAAACTCGCACAGAAACATATCTCTCTCTCTCTCTTTCTCTCTTTCACACACACACGCACTTTTGGTCTCACATTAGTGTAGATCTCCTGCTTTGTGCTGGTAGCAAACAGAAAAGAAATTCCTCCTGCCAAAGCCCCCTCTCTCTCTTCAATCATCAGATCCAGCATTATAGTGAGGGATGAGGTGAGAATAAGAAGCTTTTGAGAAAAAAAAGGGGGGAAACCTAACTCTAGTTTTCTAGATGACAATATAGGTTTCCCACACTTTTCACCAATTAATTTATATGATTTCACCAATTAATTTTTAGGACCTTTTCTGTTGTTTACAATATTGTTTGTTATAGTGATTACAGTACATGAGGATTTAAAATCGATTTAAAGGGTTCCTGAAAATTCTGTCATTAATCACTCACCCTCATGTCGTTCCACACCTGTAAGACCTTCAATCATCTTCGGAAACACAAATTATGATATTTTTGATGAAATCCGAGAGTTTTTTTTTACCTCCCATAGAAAGTAAAGACATTGTTAAAATAGTCAACATGACTACAGTGGTTCAACCTTAATGTTATGAAGTGACGAGAATACTTTTTGTGCGCAAAAAACAAAACAAAAATAAAGAGTTTATTCAACAATTTCTTCTCTCCCTGTCATTCCCCTATGCAGTTGATGCAGTGCAGAGCTTCCGTGTTTACGTCCGGACGCTCGCTCAGTATTGACTGGCGCTGTACATGTGAGCAACATGACGCATTTGTGTGATGCTGATGCAGGAGCCGGCCAATAATGAGCCGCCGTTCTGACATAAACACGGAAACTCTGCAATTTGTCTTCAATGTAAACTGCGTTGAAGACTGACAGGGTAGAGAGGAAATAGTTGAATAAAGTCGTTGTTTTCTATGTGAGATTAAAAAAAAAAACAGCCTGTGTCTATTAAACCTTTGACAAAACGGTAACGGTAACAACAAACATTCACATCTGTGTTCGTGCTGCCGCTGAGCCAGAGAGAGCAGTTATCATGTATAGGTATGAAGCAGCTTCACAAACAGCCTTTTCAACCACACAATGTCGTTATTTCCATGTTACAAATATTCAGATTATCACAGAAGTACTGGGATAAAAGTTTATAGCTTGGATATAATCACTGATGTCTACGGTAGCGATCAAAATCCTTTTGAAAGTAACTTGGCGCTTCAAGCAAAGATTGTATCAAATACATTGTTACACCAGTAGGTGGTGACAAGCGACTTCAAAAATGGATGTCATTGAATCATTCATTCAGTCGTGTCGTTCAAAAATGCTGATTCATCCAGTAATGAAACAAGTGAAGTATTTATGAGTGAGTCATTGAATCATTCATTCAAACCGATTTAAAAAAAATAAATAATTCAAATTGATTAAACATTTTAAATAGACTACAGCCATGGGTGACATTAGGGGGGGGCAAGGGGGGGCAACTGCCCCCCATATTTTTCCCGATGTGATCCGTCAGCTCCAGCATACTACAATTTGGAGCGGTTAAGGCCCGGATATACTTCATTTCCCACGTTCCCCTCCGTCTCGCGCACAGTTGAGCGTGCAGGTCTTTCTAAGATACTTCTTTACCCCCTGAACGCGGAAAGACGCGTTCGGCACATGCAAACGTGCACCGTCCCTGGTCATAAAAATTCGGCTGCGCGGAGAGTCAAAGCTAGTCCACAGTCTAGTAAACGTTTCTTGCTTGCGCCGAAAAGATCTTTTGCTACTTCTGTTCCATTTAATTTTTTTTTAAGAAGTTTTAAAAATAACCAAAAAACAAAACAACAAAACAATTCAGACATAACTATGGTTTACAAGCAAATTTTACTATTTAGCCAATAAGATATTTTACATCAGATTATAACTAAAAGTTTACTTTCCTAGTTTATAGGTCTGGAAATCCCAGTTGTACAATTCCCTAATATTTCTACATATTTTTTTTTTTTACCTTAAATTATCGTATTTTATTATTTATCATATTTTATTATTTTAATATTGTTATCGTACAGTAAATTTTACCGTAAATTATTAATGGGTGTCGAATGTGCCTGCGGAGAAGCCATTTCTGCAGTTGCATCTGTAACCAAAAACTTTTGCTCTTTTGTGATGTTTCATCCACACCAGTAGGTGTCAGTATAAAGACTACTAATGTGCAAAACTTCAACAAGATGTACCTTTTTGTGAATATGTGTGTGCAATCAGGTCTGTTGCGGAAGCGACCGAGGTGAACCTGAACATGCGTGTGGGTTTGCACACGGGCCGCGTGCTGTGCGGGGTTCTGGGGCTCCGAAAGTGGCAGTATGACGTCTGGTCCAATGACGTCACACTGGCCAACATGATGGAGGCAGGAGGACTGCCTGGGTCAGTCCCACACCACATTTAACAACATAATCAGATATTAAACCTTCATGTAGCGAGGACTATATGAGCAGAAAGGTGATAGTGTGATCGTTTGCCCCTCCCCCAACAGGAAGGTTCATATCACCAAGGCAACGCTGGAATGTCTGAATGGAGATTACGAGGTGGAGCCGGGCTTCGGCCACGAGAGACACGCTTTCCTCAGCAAACACGCCATCGAGACGTTCTTCATCGTACCCTCACACAGACGCAAAGTACAAACACATCATCATCACATCGTACACAACATGAATAAACTCTCGTAAAGCATCTGTAATGAGGCTTTTTCTCGATAATACAAGCTATACTGTAAATAATGTAAGAGGGAAACTTGGCTAGATTGTGAAAAGTGGACATATCTTAGCCTCTATTATTGGGTAGATTTTTATTTATTTTTTTTTGGTTACATTGACAGTAAAGAATTAGAAAAAGTAATTTTAGTGGTACAGGAAATGATTGCATTTGATTAACAGTTATTGAGAACGAAACAGTGTCCATTTGGGGGGTTTTTAATGCTGTTTTTAATGAGCCACAGATGATGAGCAGTTTTCTTTCCTGTGTTGACTGATTTCCTATTGAAACAGGAAGCATTTAAATAGCCAATAGACTTTATTTACATTACAGTCAGCCACAGTCTTAAAATAAAAGGTTCTGAAAGGGGGTTTTCACAGCGATGATGCCATTTTGGTTCACCAAAGAACCTTTCTGTGTCTTAGTGTGAAGAACATTTTTCAACAATAAAGAACATTTTGAGGAAAGGAAAGATATAATTGGACAAACATTTGTTGTAAACTTTGAACTTTGAATTTTTTTTATCATGGTTTCCACAAAAAGCAGCACAACTGTTTTCAACATTGATAAAAATAAGAAATACTTTTTGATATATATATTAAATGTTACTTATTAATACTTCTATCATCATATTAGAATGATTTCTGAAGGATCATGTGACACTGAAGACTGGAGTAATGATGCTGAAAATTCAGCTTTGACAACACAGGAATACATTTTAAAATAGAAAACAATTATTTTAATATATTTAATATATTTTATTTAAAAGCCTTACACACATCCTAGTCCATCTGGAGTTCAAATGGATTAGAGGCATCTTATTCATATCACATTTTTAAGTCACTTCTTCTTTTTTCAGACAACAGTTACTGCAGCCATTTTCACACATTCAGTTAATCTTTTCTCTTTCCTCATTCCACATTTCTTCCCACCCCCATCCTCCCTCTCTCTCTCTCTCTCTCTCTCTCTGCAGATTTTTCCTGGGCTGATCCTATCAGACATAAAACCAGCGAAAAGGATGAAGTTTAAGACAGTCTGTTACCTGCTGGTGCAGCTCATGCACTGCAGAAAGATGTTCAAGGCTGAGATCCCTTTCTCCAACGTCATGACCTGTGAGGATGATGACAAGGTGCGTGATTTCTGCATACGTCCTTCTTAATGTTATATATTGTGGAACCAGGACCACTTTTTCGCATTAACCAAACTTAATAGACTGATATTAAATAGTTTTATAGTTATAATCAGGGCTTGACATTTACTTTTTTGCTCACCAGTCACTGTGGCTAGTGGTTTTCCAAAGTTACTAGTCACTCAGCTTTTTCACTGGCCACAATTCTGACATCAATACCATGGGGAAAAACTGCCATATAGATGTTTTTAATATTATCTCATAAATCAGCAGCAGGTATATTAGGCTGCTGTCACTTTAAGACATGACACATGGATCCATTATACTGTTACACATGCGTTTTCTTTCTCAACTGTTTACGTTCACTTAAAACATCACTGAATATTCGCCAAGACCAGCATTTTGACATTATTTTGTGTGTATTTGACTAAGCACAATAAGCCCTGTTGACAATGTCAAGCCCTGCTAAAACATTCAATATTCTGAAGTTTTAACATCTGATATTACTTCAAAGAGTAACTATTTAACACCAGCGAAATGAACAAAAATGATCCTTAGTCATACAAATGACTGTGTTTATTTGAATACTCGCCAAGACCAGCATTTTAAAGGGCCTCTATGTAAAATGACACCCAGTGTTCAAAATAGGTACCGCAGTCCAAATTTAAAATATTGTTTGGCCCGCCCCCTCGTTCAAAGACACGGTTGCCAGCAACAATAGGGAGCGCAATTGACAATGAAAGCTGAGGAGACTTAAACACTGTAAGCTGATGAGTTGATTTATCTGTTTAATATGCTGTTGTTCATAGAGATATTTAGATGGATGCAGAGGCTTTTAGGTCAGGTAGAATCTGCGATTCTCTGACCAGTTTGTTTGCTGGTTTCCATGGCTACAATACGCGGTGTTTTCCGCCAACTGGCAACCTGTGATGTCGAAATACTATTGGATAAACTGCAGCACACGGATTCACACAGACCAAAACAAAAACAGACATTCCGACACGGAACGCACATTTTCAAAGTAGAATATCTGGCTGTAGCAATGTTTTTCTGAAAAACAAGTAGGTGAACTTAGCATGTTTCCTAAATATCTGCAAACATATCGGGATATTTTTATGCTTTATTAAAGTAAAAATCTTACATAAAGCCCCTTTAACATTATTTTGTGTGTATTTGACTGTTTAAGTGCAATAAGCCCTGTTGACAATAAGTCAAGCCCTGCTATAACATCCAATAGTCTGAAGTCTGACATTACTTCAAAGAGTTAAACATAACTGTTTAACACCAGGTATGGAGATTAACTGAACATATTTATCTATGTATACAGATATTTATGATGATGAGTGTATTTACATGTGAAACAAAATGCTGATGACTACAAAAGTAATCTCTATATTTAAACCAACAATGAAAGAAAACTTTGAAATCAATACGTTTTAAAACCATTTCTTTCTAGTTCTCTTGATATCAAAAAAATACCGATATGGGCATAAAACATGGCCACAAAAAAGCTACCACTGATGTTGCAGTTTAAGAGGGCACTTACAGAACACCGCTTTCAACTAAATGTTTTATGCATTTTGGCCGTTCATTTACAGAACAACAGCATTTTATGGGCCTGAAGATTTTTTGAAAGCTATCGTCTCCACGTAAACTGAAAATGGTGACTTAATTCACTTGCTTATTATGTTTTCAGTCTATAGGCGCATTTCTTTGCAAAGTGATATTGCCAACTACTGGCCTGGCAGCAGAATACAGCATTTTTAGTCCGAAAAACTTTTCAGTTTTTAGTACATTGTTGTTGTGTAAACATACCCTAAAATAAGTGTTTATAATGTTTAAATTATTAAGTAAAATATCATAGAAAAATATTTCAATCATGTCGGACCTGATATGGAATCGCAGTGGAAAATCTGAGTAGTGTGCCCTGCCGGTCTACAGAAGAACTAAAAAAAAGGAAGGTTTGGCTCATTATTATTGATAACATAATAATTAATCATGAGCTAAGACATCACCGTGTAATGATATCACAACCAGTCAGTCAGCGAAAACTGGTTCTGGTTCTGCAGATATATTGTGATTGCTGCTTTATGTACAGTGACAGTCTTCCAATACTTGCAAAGCCAAAATCCCAAAATCCCCAAATCACCTTTCACACCCACACAAATCACATTCACTCTGTTTTAATCCAGTCCACTCTTTAATGCCACTTCTTCAGATGAGTGGATGATTGCACACAGATCCAATCACCACTGCAGATTTACTGTTCTCATCATGTGTGACTGTGTGTGTGTGTGTGTGTGTGTGTGTGTGTGTGTGTGTGTGTGTGTGTGTGTGTGTGTGTGTTTTGACTTGTATCAGTGCATAATTAAACATCTTATCACCATTGCATGTGTGAGAAAATATGCTGAGATGTGTTGAATTCCCATCTGTCACCATGTACTCTAGATTTGTGTCTAGATGAGTTTAAAAGGTTCTTTCCTTACCTAATAATCATAAAGTGATAGTTCACCCAAGAATGAAACTTTTGTCATCATTTACTCACCCTCATGTCATTCCAAAACAAATATACACAAAAAATATGTCACTCTTTAAATCTTCTGAAGTCATATGACAGCTTTGCATAAGCAACAGATCAAAATTTATGACATTATTTATTGAAAATCTTTCCTGCTGCTGAACTGAAATTTATTTGTACAAACCCGATTCCAAAAAAGTTGGGACACTGTACAAATTGTGAAAAAAAAAGGAATGCAATAATTTACAAAACTCATAAACTTATATTTTATTCACAATAGAATATAGATAACATATCAAATGTTGAAAGTGAGACATTTTGAAATGTCGTGCCAAATATTGGCTCATTTTGGATTTCATGAGAGCTACACATTCCAAAAAAGTTGGGACAGGTAGCAATAAGAGGCCAGAAAAGTTAAGTGTACATATAAGGAACAGCTGGAGGACCAATTTGCAACTTATTAGGTCAATTGGCAACATGATTGGGTATAAAAAGAGCCTCTCAGAGTGGCAGTGTCTCTCAGAAGTCAAGATGGGCAGAGGATCACCAATTCCCCCAATGCTGCGGCGAAAAATAGTGGAGCAATATCAGAAAGGAGTTTCTCAGAGAAAAATTGCAAAGAGTTTGAAGTTATCATCATCTACAGTGCATAATATCATCCAAAGATTCAGAGAGTCTGGAACAATCTCTGTGCGTAAGGGTCAAGGCCGGAAAAACATACTGGATGCCCGTGATCTTCAGGCCCTTAGACGGCACTGCATCACATACAGGAATGCTACTGTAATGGAAATCACAACATGAGCTCAGGAATACTTCCAGAAAACATTGTCGGTGAACACAATCCACCGTTCCATTCGCCGTTGCCGCTAAAACTCTATAGGTCAAAAAAGAAGCCATATCTAAACATGATCCAGAAGTGCAGGTGTTTTCTCTGGGCCAAGGCTCATTTAAATTGGACTGTGGCAAAGTGGAAAACTGTTCTGTGGTCAGACGAATCAAAATTTGAAGTTCTATTTGAAGTTCTATTTGAAGTTCTATTTTGAAGTTCTATTTGTCCTCTTTGACTAAAGAGGACAAGGACAACCCAAGTTGTTATCAGCGCTCAGTTCAGAAGCCTGCATCTCTGATGGTATGGGGTTGCATGAGTGCGTGTGGCATGGGCAGCTTACACATCTGGAAAGGCACCATCAATGCTGAAAGGTATATCCAAGTTCTAGAACAACATATGCTCCCATCCAGATGTCGTCTCTTTCAGGGAAGACCTTGCATTTTCCAACATGACAATGCTAGACCACATACTGCATCGATTAGAAGAAGGATCCGGGTACTGAAATGGCCAGCCTGCAGTCCAGATCTTTCACCCATAGAAAACATTTGGCGCATCATAAAGAGGAAGACCTAAGACAGTTGAGCAACTAGAAGCCTGTATTAGACAAGAATGGGACAACATTCCTATTCCTAAACTTGAGCAACTTGTCTCCTCAGTCCCCAGACGTTTGCAGACTGTTATAAAAAGAAGAGGGGATGCCACACAGTGGTAAACATGGCCTTGTCCCAACTTTTTTGAGATGTGTTGATGCCATGAAATTTAAAATCAACTTATTGTTCCCTTAAAATGATACATTTTCTCAGTTTAAACATTTGATATGTCATCTATGTTGTATTCTGAATAAAATATTGAAATTTGAAACTTCCACATCATTGCATTCTGTTTTTATTCACAATTTGTATAGTGTCCCAACTTTTTTGGAATCTGGTTTGTATATAAACTTGAAATTTTGGAATCTGCTCTACTGGAATTGAACTGAAATTTTCCCTGGGTTTCCAGAGACGAGCGTTGCGAACAGCTTCTGAGAAACTGCGCAATCGGACGTCATTTTCAGCGGGAATGGTACAGAACTCTCCCGGGACCAGAGTGAACCGTTACATCGGCCGTATGATAGAAGCACGACAGACGGAGTCTGAGACGGCAGACCTCAACTACATTACCCTAACATACAGGAGCAGAGAGAGAGAGCAGAGAGTGAGTACACACAACTGCATGATGGTGTGAGCGGGGCTAGATCTTACATGGGAGAAGTTGTCACAAAGACTGTTTTGAACCTCTTAAAATGGAATGATTTTTTAAAATTATGTGTCCAAGCTAAAATAACATATTATATTGTCATATTTTTGCTATAGATGCTGGGTAAATAAGTAATCACGTTAAAACCACACTGAAAAAAGTTTTAAAAATTTTAATTTAAAAGTTTTTAAATTAAAAAATTTATATATTTTTGTATTTTAAAATTGATAAATTTATCTAAATGTATTGATTACAATATTTGTTGGATATTGTTAAAGCAAATTTACCTTTTACAGTTTTGCTGCAATTTTGTTTTTATTTTTTTTTCTTTATTTTTTGTATATTACTGTTTAAATATAGCTGAAAAAAAAAAAATCATGTAATATGTTTAATGGCAAGTTCCATTATGACAACTTACCCCACTATTGGTAACCATGTGGTCAATGAACTTTATCAAAAGCTTTATTATTATTATTATTATTATTATATACAAGACTTTAAGGTGAATTACCATTCAAAATTTTGGAGTTTGGTATGATTTTTTATTTTATTTTATTTTTTAAGCTCTCTTCTGGTCACTACAGCTGCATTAATTTGATCAAAAATACAGTAAAAACAGCAATTTTGTGAAATATTATTGCAATTTAAAATAGCTGTTTTCTGTTTTAATATTAAAATGAAATTTATTCCTGTGATCAAAGCTGAATTTTCAGCATCATTACTCGAGTCTTCAGTGTCACATGACCCTTCAGAAATCATTCTAATATGATGATTTATTATCAGTGTTGGAAAGTGGAAACAGTTGTGATGCTTAATATTTTTTATAACCTCCTGTGATACTTTTTTTCAGGATTCTTTGATTTAAAAAAGTAAAAAATAACAGCATTTATTCAAAATAGAAATCTTTCCTAACAATAGAAATCTTTTTATTCATCAAAGAATCCTGAAAAAGTATCACAGGTTATAAAAATACTGTTTCCAACATTGATAATAAATCAGCATAATAGAATGATTTCTGAAGGATCATGTGATACTGAAGACTGGAGTAATGATGCTGAAAATTCAGATTTTCATCACAGAAATAAATTATACTTTGAAATATATTAAATAAAAAAGCATTATTTTAAACCGTAACAGTATTTCACAATATTACTGTTGTTTTTTTCTGTATTTTTGATCAAATAAATGCAGGCTTGATGATATTTTTTTTTTTTTTTTTTTTTTACATTTGAACCCCTGCCCCTGAGGAACTCTCTGCATGTCCCTGCATATTATTATCAATGTTTTTCAGGATTCTTTGATAAATAGAAAGTTCAAAAGAACTGCATTTATTTGAAACCATAATCTTCTGTAACATTATAAATGTCTTTAAATGTTTTTTGTTTAATTTAATGCATTAAAGTATTCATTTATTTATAAAAATATCATACTGACCCCAAACTTTTGAACGGTATAGTGTGTGTCTATGCAGAAATAGACTTTAAAAACCCTGTGAAATATTCACTGGAGTGGCAAGTGTGACAACATGCCCCAGTGTCCCTAACACAGCAGTACGCGATCCAGGGCATTTGGCAGTAGTGACTTAGCGAAATGTGAGAGAGATGGAGTGAAAAATTTCCTCAGACACACACGCCGCATCCCCCGCATTGTTCCGTTGTGCTTCGTGACTCCCTGTCTCCTCTCACTTTCAACATCCTCTCTCCCCCTCATCTCTCTCTCTCCCCCGTTTCTCACCAGCTCTCTCCATAGCTCTGTTCTCTCTGTCTTTGCCTGTATTCACTCCTCTACAATCCCTCCCATCTTCGATTCATGTGAGACGTCTGCCCACCCTAACAGAATGGGGGCAACAGTAATGATTATGGAAAATCTGTCAGACTCACGATATGTATTCTCTTTCTTACACACACACATACACACACACACACTCATGCATGCAGGAGCGTGGTGGCTTTCCCTGCTCTCTCTGGGAGTATAATGACATTGCATCTGTCTCTTGTGAAGAGGGGGATGCTGGCTTTATACTCTAATGAAGCTGACGCACAAAGCAGTGTGTTGCATTGATCTCTCGCAGTCTGCGCTGGAATGACACAAATACATGTTGCTTATGACACCTACAACAGATACAACAAAACATATGTTTACATGAACACACACACGGCTGTTTCTTCAACTTTCAACACTTTTATGTATAGATTTTTGTCAATATGAAATTATATAAATATAATACATAATTAAAATTGTCTGAGAAACTTATTACCATGTCTTCTTTGTTTGTTTTTGCTACTTAAAAATGCCTTTTATTCTGTATATGCTGTAGATTTATTCATTTTTCTCATGTCCCAGACATTCAATCTCAAAATATTTAGAAAATTATTTAATTGTGTGTGTGTTCGGGATACATAAAATGCGAAAAATGAGGCTTAGCAAGACAAAAGAGTCACCATTTTATTTCAAAAAATGTTTAAAATGTAATTTCTTTCATCATTTCCATAACAAAATAAATGGTGATTTTTTTTTTAATGACATTGTGCATGATGGTTCAGACTATATTTTCTAAAAGTGCACAGGGCTATAAGTGCAAATACAGTGGATGAAAATACCTTTACACACATGTAACTGCTACGATCTATCAAATTGTCTCTGTCTCTCTCTGTCACACAGTATCAGCAAGTGTATGACGAAGCCTTCATCAGTGCGGTGGTTATCTCGCTTGTCCTCGCTTCATTTTTTGCAGTGGTCTATTTTCTCATCATTCCTCAGTATGTAAATCACACGTGCACACAATACCTGACACAACAACATAACACACCTTTTTTTATTTGCCAGACACACTAAATTGAGCACATATTTTACTTGCTCAGGTCACTGCATCACACAACACACATCCATATAACATGTGGAAAACCCCTCTATTTCCCTCTCTCTCTCTCTCTCTCTCTTGCTGCAGAGGTCTTCTGGTTGTGATTCTTCTGGTTCTCTGTTTGTGTTTCCACATGGCAAGTGTGATGTACCTTCACATCACTCATGTGCAGGTAAAAACACACACACACACACACACACACACACACTCACACGTACCCTACGCATATCCTACAAATACCCTTGCATCCAACCAGCGCACCCTAGCACCACCTAACAACCACCCAGAACACCCTACAAATACCTTAGCAACCACCCATAACATCCTAGTACCACCTAACAACCGTCAGAGACACCCTAGTACCACTTAGCAACCATGCAGAACAACATTGAAGCAACTTTGTAGCAACCACAGAGCAACACCCTAACAACCATCTGGAGCACCCTAGTACCACCTAGCAACCATCCTAACAACACCCTAGCAATCACCCAGAACACCTTAACAATGCCCTACCCAACCATCCATAACACCCTGAAACCACCTAACAACCATCCAGAGCACCATTAAAACACTCTAGCAACCGGCCAGAACACACTGGCACCACCTAGCAATGACCCAGAACACCCTCATATCACATAACAACTACTCATGACACCTTAACAGCTACATAGCAACACCTTAGCAACCTCCCAGAGCACCCTAGTACCACCTAACACCTATCAGAGACACCCTAGCACCGCCTAGCAACCATCTAGAACATCCTAGCAACCACTCAGAACTCCCTGGCACCACCTAGCAACCACTTAGAGCATCTTGCCATGACTTAGCAACTACTCATGACACCTTAGCAGCTACATAGTAACACCTTAGCAACCTCCCAGAGCACCCTAGTACCGCCTAACAACTATCAGAGACACCCTAGCACCGCCTAGCAGCCATCTAGAACATCCTAGCAACCACTCAGAACTCCCTGGCATCACCTAGCAACCACTTAGAGCATCTTGCCATCATTTAGCAACTACTCATGACACCTTAGCAGCTACATAGTAACACCTTAGCAACCTCCCAGAGCACCCTAGTACCACCTAACAACTATCAGAGACACCCTAGCACCACCTAGCAACCATCTAGAACATCCTAGCAACCATTCAGAACTCCCTGGCACCACCTAGCAACCACTTAGAGCATCTTGCCATCACTTAGCAACTACTCATGACACCTTAGCAGCTACATAGTAACACCTTAGCAACCTCCCAGAGCACCCTAGTACCACCTAACAACTATCAGAGACACCCTAGCACCGCCTAGCAACCATCTAGAACATCCTAGCAACCACTCAGAACTCCCTGGCATCACCTAGCAACCACTTAGAGCATCTTGCCATCACTTAGCAACTACTCATGACACCTTAGCAGCTACATAGTAACACCTTAGCAACCTCCCAGAGCACCCTAGTACCGCCTAACAACTATCAGAGACACCCTAGCACCGCCTACCAACCATCTAGAACATCCTAGCAACCACTCAGAACTCCCTGGCATCACCTAGCAACCACTTAGAGCATCTTGCCATCACTTAGCAACTACTCATGACACCTTAGCAGCTACATAGTACTACCTTAGCAACCTCCCAGAGCACCCTAGTACCACCTAACAACTATCAGAGACAACCTAGCACCGCCTAGCAACCATCTAGAACATCCTAGCAACCACTCAGAACTCACTGGCACCACCTAGCAATGACCCAGAACACCCTCATATCACCTAACAACTACTCATGACACCTTAGCAGCTACATAGCAACACCATATCAATCTCCCAGAGCACCCTATTACCACCTAACAACCATCAGAGACAGCCTAGCACCACCTAGCAGCCATCTAGAACATCCTAGTAACTATCTCAAATATCCCTGGCACAGCATAGCAACCACCCACAGCACCCTGCCATCACCTAACAAAAACTCAGGACGCCTTAGCAGCCATATAGCAACACCTTAGCAACCTCCCAGAGCACCCTACTACCACCTAACAACCATCAGAGACACCCTAGCACTGCCTAGCAACCATTTAGAACATCTTAGCAACCACTCAGAACTCCCTGGCACCACCTAGCAATGACCCAGAGCACCATGCCATCACCTAACAACTACTCAGGACACCTAAGCAGCCACATAGCAACCTCCCAGAGCACCCTAGTACCACCTAACAACCATCACAGACACCCTATTACCACATAGCAACCATCTAGAACATCTTGGCAACCACACAGAACTCCCTGACACCAACTAGCAACGACCCAGAGCACTCTGCCATTAGCAAACAACAACTACTTTTAGGACACCTTAGCAGCCACATAGCAACACCTTAGCAACCTCCCTAGTTCCACCAAACAACCATCAGAGACACCCTAGCACCACCTAGCAAGCACCCACAGCACTCTAGCATCGTGGAGGTGAGTTTTGCACAGGCAGACACTACTGTGATTTTTTTCATCAAATGTGAAACTCTAGTCTCTGTGTGCTTTTGCTCAGCAGGTTTACTGACTCCTCTCTCCTCTCTGTCTTCTCAGTGCTCCCCTGACTGTCTGACCCTGCAGATCAGAACAGTTCTGTGTGGGTTTCTGGTTCTGCTGATGTACTCCGTGACCCAGGGGTGTGTGGTGAGTGTGTGTGTACAGTAGAAGAGAGTATGAGGGTGTTGCTTATCACACTGAAAAAAAAAAAAAAAAAAAAATGAGTGCAAAAGATTTTAACAGGTTGACCCATTTATTTCTTGTCATGCATTAGACCTTGTGATAGCACTTTACTTGAGCTGTATAAAGGCTATAATGTCAAAAAAACAATATTTTAAAGATTATAATAATATTTATTATGTACTAAGCTTTGAAAATACACTTTGTAATGCATTTTATCATGGTATTAATTTGTTGCAACCAAATTAAAGCTTTCTGGGAAAGTAATTATTCTTCTGCTCAGGTTAATTAAATGAAAGTGTGTGTGTGTATATATATATATATATATATATATATATATATATATACACACACACACACAATCATGCAGTTGTTTCTTTGTATTTTCTTGTCTTTGTGCATTTGAATGCGTATGTCTTGCTGTACCTGCACAGGTGGGATGTGTACCGTGGTCACTGGAGGGGAATTCCAGTGTCTCCATGGTGACAGTTGTCACAGTGAATGGGACCGCTGTGGGCTCCGGGGTGTGCAAATACACTCCGTATGTATTTTTATCATGTGTGATGGCGTCTCTATCTGTGGCCCTGTACCTTCGTGTGTCATCACTACCCAAGATCCTCCTGCTTCTCCTTCTCAACATCCTCCACACTGTCGTCATGGAGACCAGCGGCTATCGGAAGGCCATAGGGTGAGTCAAGCTAAATGCAAAGGTTATAGTAATAGATTTCCCAAACTGAGGTTTGTGAGTTGGTGAAAAGATTATAAACATAAAATAATTATTGCAATATTAACTTAAAATCTCAGCAAGTTGAAGTCAATGTTTTTGGTCAAAAGGCTGAATTATCTGATATTCTGATGGGTGTCATTGTGTGTGTGTAGAGGTGGATTCTTTCACACACATGGCTATGACCCGGTTCTGGCAATGCTGTTGTTTTCTGGAGCTCTGGTGCTTCACTGCAGACAGCTGGATCTTAAACTCAGACTGGACTACCTCTGGGCCACCCAGGTGAGCGCACCTGTGTGTGTGCTTGTTTTCATGATTTATGACGAGGACACAAATTTGTATAATGACATGGGTTTTACACTGGTATTATGACGTAAACATGAAACAAGAGGACATGAGTCCTCATATTTAAAATAGCTTTAAAAACATACTAAACAATGTTTTATTAAAAATGTAAAACGCAGAATGTTTTCTGTGATGGGTAGGTTTAGGAGTAGGGGTAGTGTAGGGGGAGAGAATATACAGTTTGTACAGTATAAAAACCATTACGCCTATGGAATGTCCTCAATAAGATAGCAAAACAAACCTGTGTGTGTGTGTGTGTGTGTGGGTCTGTCATTTGTTACAGAGAGCTAAAATACTTAATAAGCTCACAAGGAGCAAAATGATGCATAAAACTGCGTGAAAGCTTTGCGCACATTGACCCTTCAAAAGTTTTGGGATGTTTTAATGTTTTTAAATTAAGTATCTTATGCTCGAGGCTGCATTTATTTGATCAAACAACATACTGAGAATCATTATTCATTTATAATGTAAAATTAATTTAAAATTTAAAAATATGTACGGTACAGTCCAAAAGTTTGGAACCACTAAGATTTTTAATGTTTTTAAAAGAAGTTTCGTCTGCTCACCAAGGCTACATTTATTTAATTAAAAATACAGTAAAAACAGTAATATTGTGAAATATTATTACAATTTAAAATAACTGTTTTCTATTTGAATATATTTGACAAAGTAATTTATTCCTGTGATGCAAAGCTGAATTTTCAGCATCATTACTCCAGTCTTCAGTGTCACATGATCCTTCAGAAATCATTCTAATATGCTGATCTGCTGCTCAAGAAACATTTAATGTGTACAATTGTACAACATATTTGTGTACAATATTTTTTTCAGGATTATTTGATGAATAGAAAGTTCAAAAGAACAGTGTTTATGTGAAATCTAATCTTTTGTAACATTATAAATGTCTTTACTGCCACTTTTGATTGATTTAATGCATCCTTGCTGAATAAAAGTATTCATTTCTTTAATTTCTTTTCAAAAAAATAAAAATAAAAATTCTTACTGACCCCAAACTTTTGAACGGTAGTGTATAATGCTACAGAAGCTTTGTATTTCAGATAAATGCTGTTCTTTTGAACTTTCTATTCATCAAGGAATCCTGAAAAAAAAAAAGTACACAATCATAAATGTTTATTGAGCAGCAAATCAGCATATTAGAATGATTTCTGAAGGATCATGTGACACTGAAGACTGGAGTAATGATGCTGAAAATTCAGCTTTGCATCACAGGAATAAATTACTTTGTCAAATATATTTAAATAGTAGACAGTTATTTTAAATTGTAATAATATTTCACAATATTACTGTTTTTTACTGTATTTTTAATTAAATAAATGTAGCCTTGGTGAGCAGACGAAACTTCTTTTAAAAACATTAAAAATCTTAGTGGTTCCAAACTTTTGGACTGTACTGTATATTTTTAATTTATTCCTGTGATGGGGAAAAGGCTGAATTTTCAACATTTTCAGTGTCACATGATCCTACAGAAATTGTTCCAATATGCTGATTTGGTACTTAGGAAACATTTCTTATTACTATCAGCTGCCTAATATTTATATGGAAATCGTGAAACCGAAAATGAATGACCTACACCTTTAACCGAGAACACTAAAATATAAAGTGATAGACAAGCTACTTCAACAGCAACAGTGCCCTCTGGTGGATGCTTATTTTCAGACTGTAATTATAAATATTTTATTATTAAACTCTCCAGTGACTGTACAGATATTACAGCTAGTATGAATATACAGTTAATTGTTAATATGTCTATTTCATCCTCAGGCTGAGGAGGAGAGAGATGACATGGAGAGAGTGAAGTTGGACAATAAGAGGATTCTGTTCAACCTGCTGCCTGCACATGTAGCTCAACACTTCCTGCTGTCCAACCCACGAAACATGGTCAGATTTCATTTACAGGTCACAGAGAATAACCTTGAAGGGTTAAAAACAACACGAGTTGTCATTTAACTTCCATAGTGTGATAGGGTGACCTTATGTGCCATTTTCCCAGGACGCGTCCTGTCCAGGATTTCTAAGTTGCATAAAATGTAGTTTTGGTTTTGTTTTCATATTTGCAGAAGGTAATGACTAAAAAATTATTTTACCAATAGCGTGCATTCTACATAATCGACCAATGGTGGCTTGCGAGAAGGCTGGATCTACAGAGAACGGTCAAAGCATTGCAAATACGACAACACTTTAATGCATTGCATGAAGACTGTCAATAAGAACAGTGGCTTGCACAGACCTCCGTTTAGAAATCGCGTTCCGGGGGCACATCAATATGACCACTTTCACGATTAAAGAGGTAAGGGCTCAAGCCATTTTAGGCAATTTAGAAATCCTGGACAGGACGCGTCCTGGGAAAATGGCACATATGGTCACCCTATAGTGTGACATATTTATAAGAAAACCAGCATATTCAGCTGGAGTGAAGTGGGAAGTGGGCCTTGATTTATCCATTATGGTCTGATTCAATAATATTATTGGTCTTTACTCACCCTTATGTCATCCCAAGCATGAATGACATTCTTTCTTACATGGAACACAGAGGATATTTTGAAGAATGTTGGGAACCAAACAACATTTGAACCTGTTGAAAAAAAAAAATCTTAAAGGTGCCCTTGAATGAAAAATTGAATTTATCTTGGCATAGTTGAATAACAAGAGTTCAGTACATGGAAATGACATACAGTGAGTCTCAAACTCCATTGTTTCTTCCTTCTTATATAAATCTCATTTGTTTAAAAGACCTCCGAAGAACAGGCGAATCTCAACATAACACTGACTGTTACGTAACAGTCGGGATCATTAATATGTACGTCCCCAATATTTGCATATGCCAGCCCATGTTCAAGGCATTAGACAAGGGCAGCCAGTATTAACGTATGGATCTGTGCACAGCTGAATCATCAGACTAGGTAAGCAAGCAAGAACAATAGCGAAAAATGGCAGATGGAGCAATAATAACTGACATGATCCATGATAACATGATATTTTTAGTGATATTTGTCTTTCTAAATGTTTCATTAGCATGTTGCTAATGTACTGTTAAATGTGGTTAAAGTTACCATCGGTTATTACTGTATTCACGGAGACAAGAGAGCCGTCGCTATTTTCATTTTTAAACACTTGCAGTCTGTATAATGCATAAACACAACTTCATTCTTTATAAATCTCTCCAACAGTGTAGCATTACCCGTTAGCCACGGAGCACTATCAAACTCATTCAGAATCAATGTAAACAATATAACAGTATACAATACTCACATAATCCAACGCATGCATGCCGCATGCATGACGAACACTTTGTAAAGATCCATTTTGAGGGTTATATTAGCTGTGTAAACTTTGTTAAGGGACTGTTTAAGGCAAGCGCGAGCTCTGTGGGCGGAGAGCACGGGATTTAAAGGGGCCGCAGCCTGAATCGGTGCATAGTTAATGATGCCCCAAAATAGGCAGTTAAAAAAATTAATAAAAAAAAATCTATGGGGTATTTTGAGCTGCAACTTCACAGACACATTCAGGGGACACCTTAGACTTATATTACATCTTTTAAAAACATAATCTAGGGCACCTTTAAAATATCTTTTGTTTCACAGAAGGAAGAAAGCCATGTAGGTTTGGTATGACATGAATTAATTTCTGGGTGAACTAACCCTTTAAGGTAGTCCAGGGGTAGGCAAGTTCGGTCCTAGAGAGCCGCTGTCCTGCAGAGTTTAGCTGCAACCCTGAAAAAAAACTTATAGCCTTAGTAATCCTGAAGAGCTTAATTAGCTTGTTCAGGTGTGTTTGATTAAGGTTGGAGCTAAACTCAGCAGGACAGTGGCTCTCTAGGACCGAACTTGCCTACCCCTGAGTTAGTCGTTTCATAGGCAGAAAAACACATTTTTTTTCTTCAGAATGATGTGCACCGATACGCACAATAAGACCATTTCCATTTATGTAGGCTAAACTAGATCCATTTTGAATTCATGCTGTCTAATAATGTACATCTCGGTTGTTGTAATTCCCGAAGTCACCACTTCATGGCAATGTTGTTGTGATCCAGCTGCTAATTAGGTGAGAGGTCAGCGCAGATGTTTTGATGATAGCTTGTGTTTTGATGATGTAAATAAGATAACATTATGATTGTGTGTAGTGTAAATGCTTTGTGATCTCACTGCCAGGCTTTGTTGTGAGGTCTTATGAACACAATGAATGTGTGATGACACTCCCGTTATGCCGTTTGTTATGTTATTTTATGTTTGCTGCATGCTCGACACATGCCACTCGCCTCTTTTCCTGTCCAAGATCATTTCCAAGGAATTGATGCAATCAGACATCCTGAAATCTGTTACGGTTGCTCTGAAGCAAGCATCCTCTGCTGAGCGTGGAATTGTATTGTAAACAGTGGCACAGAGAAGTGAAAATCTTGGACATACAGTAAACACAAAAGTACGCACAAGATGTAACCATCACTGGAATTATTTCTTTGGATTCTTTTCCATTTCCTTTTATTTAAATTTCAATTAACCTCAATTTTAAACACTATGTTCTTTTACTACAATGAAGGCTTGGAAAGAGTGTACAACTGTTGCAGAGGTTCACTTGTTTTCTTACTTCGAAAACACTCTAAATTAGTTTTGCATGATTTTTTAACGTTTTTCTTCGACTGTTATGATGAAAACACTTTTTCTTAAAACTTTTACATTTTATCCAATCAAATGTTTGGGGTCAGTAAGTTTTTAATTAATTCTTTTATTCAGCAAAGATGCTTTAAATTGATCAAAAGTAATAGTAAAGTTGTTTATAATTTTACAAAAGATTTCTTTTTCAAATAAATGCTGTTCTTTTGAGCTTTGCATCATGCATCATGGTATTAAAGGGTTAGTTCACCCAAAAATGGAAAATTCTGTCATTAATTACTCACCCTCATGTCATTCCAAACACGTAAGACTTTCGTTCATCTTCACAACACAAAGATCTTTTTGATGAAATCTGAGAGCTTTCTGTCCCTCCATTGACAGCTATGCAACTGACACTTTGATGATTCAAAAAGTTCATAAAGAGATCGTAAAACTAATCCATATGAATTGAGAGGTTTAGTCCAAATTTTCTGAAGAGACATGATGACTTTATATGATGAACAGACTGAATTTAGGCTTTTACTCACATATAAGCATTGATCAGCGAACATAAACAGAAGATTGACGAGCGAGAACAAACCTCTTGCAGAAGCACGACACACGAGAATGAACCTCATTGGTTCCTGTGGAAGCTCAAACGTGCTGCGTAAGGGCCCCGGTATACTTCAAACGAAATCGAAGAACGAACTGATGTGACGTCATTTCGAACAAAATCAGGCCAAAACGAAGTTCGTTTTGTGTTCTTTTTGGAAGTTCGAAACGGCTTGCCAAAGCGAACTTTCAGGAAAAGTTCGCTTCAGCTGCAAAACACCTTCATACTACCATTAGTCAGTGATGATAACGTAATAGGAGGTGTGCGCTGAGGCTCCGCCTTCACTCGCGTGGAATTTTGAGTGTTTGAGTTCGTCGAGGTAAGAGCTTTGCAGGTGAAAACATGAACACACTGGATAGCCGCTTTATAGTACAAAATGAAGTTGTGCTTGTAAAAAAATGAGGCACTAACACCGTTTTTCATGCTTGATACTGTAAAGCTGCTTGATTTTAAGCAATCTGTTGAATAAAGTGCTATATGAAGACGTGACGTGACTGGAGTGCTAATTTGCAGAGCTCGTGCTAACATACCCATGTTATGATCAGACGTTTTTCTGATGCTTTCTGTAATAAATGCTTGCTGTTTTCTCATTTTTGTTGTGTTTATTTTGTTACTGAGAAGAAAGTGTACAGCACGTATTCACATATTCATCTAACCGTCGCTCTCAGCAGTGTGGGCGGCATCAAACGTTCGTTTACAGTATATCGCAGCTCACGCATTTCGAACTACGTTTTACCCCTAAAAAGTATACCGGGACCTTAACACGAGAATGAACCTCATCGGTTCTCGCACGTGTCAAGCAAACATGCTTGAGCTTCTGTTTACCACAACTGATGTGAGTTGATGAAGGTTTTTATGTGAATAAAAGCCAAAATTCAATCTGTTCATCATACAAAGCGATCATGTCTCTTCAGAAAATTTGGACTTAAACCACTCAATCCATATGGATTTGTTTTACGTTCTCTTTATGAACTTTTTGAAGCATCAAAGTGTCAGTTGCGTAGCTGTTAATGGAGGGACAGAAATCTCTCAGATTTCATCAAAAAGATATTTGTTTGTGTTCAGAAGTTGCAGGTTTGGAACAACATGAGGGTGAGTAATTAAAGGTGCAGTACGCAATTTCTGAGAAACGCTGTTGGTATTTGAAATCACCAAAACAAACCAAAACCAAAACTCCAAATCTTGATAGCTCCACCCACAAATTCATAAACATGCTATGTAACACAGGCACCTCCCCCCCTAATGAATGGACACGCCCCTTACTGCTGATTAGCTACAACTGTGTTTTGGTGATCGGCCCGATCCACTTTCAACAGTGTTTCTCAGAAATTGCTTACTGCACCTTTAATGACAGAATTTTCATTTTTGGGTGAACTGTCCCCTTAAGCAGCACGACTGTTTTCAGCATTGATAATAATCAGAAATGTTTCTTCAGCAGAAGGATCAAAAAACACTGAAGTCTCAAGTAATGATGCTAAAAGTTTTACCATCACCAGAATCATTTTTTAATAGCAAAAATATTTCACAATATTACTGAGAGACTTAGTACAAATTTTAAAGAGTAGTGTAAAATGGCTAACATCTGCGTATGATTTCAGACTAAAGCATTTACGTGACACTTAAAGGGCTAGTTCCCTTAAAAATGAAAATAATGTAATTCATTACTCACCCTCATGCTGTTCCACACCCGTAAGACCTTCGTTCATCTTCAGAACGCAAATTAAGATGTTTTTGTTGAAATCCGATGGCTAAGTGAGGCCTGCATAGCCAGCAATGACATTTCCTCTCTCAAGATCCATTAATGTACTAAAAACATATTTAAATCAGTTCATGTGAGTACAGTGGTTCAATATTAATATTATAAAGCGACGAGAATACATCCACAAGATAGCAAATTGTTGCTATGGTTATGACCAAATCATAACTTTGGGAGTGACTCCTGTACTCCATACATTCACAATGATAAATAAAGGGAGTCACTTCTGCATTTAAATGTGGTTGTCACTCCCAAAACCTTGCAGTGTGTACATGTCTACATAGTAAATTAAAGACTTCTCTTTCAGAAGACCAAGAAAAATCCCATTTTAGATGGACAGTCAATCTAATGTACTCTACTCTTCAATATCGACATTAAGATTTGCTTTGACCACAGTCAATTCATGCGTGTTGTAATTACTGTAGTCTTACCTTCTCTAAGCGCTGTTATATTCCCAGCTCAGAGTGGATCAGTGGTATCGTCCCCTGAGGGTCTCATTGTCTTTTTATTTCCTGCTCTTTCACTGTTCCAGGACCTGTATTATCAGTCTTACTCTCAGGTGGGCGTCCTGTTCGCCTCCATCCCCAACTTCAATGACTTCTACATTGAGCTGGATGGAAACAACATGGGTGTGGAATGCCTCCGGCTGCTAAACGAGATCATTGCTGACTTTGATGCGGTGAGAATTTCTTGTTTCCCAGTCCGAGAAATGTATGTTTTGGCTCAGTGTGTGAGTTACCTTAATCCCACTCTAGGCTTTATTTATTTCTCCGTCACACCATCTCTCTGTCTCTTTCTCTGTCTGTAGTTGATGGATAAGGAATGCTACAGAGACATTGAGAAGATCAAAACTATTGGCAGTACTTACATGGCTGCGGTCGGACTCGTCCCCACTGCGGGATCCAAGGTACACTGAGTGTGTGTGTGTGCGTGTGTGTATGTGTGCATACACCGCAAAAATCATTACATCAATCAGAAGTTTTGCCTTATTTTCAAGATACAATTACTTGAACTTCAGGTCTTGAAGCAAAGAAAAAAAAAAACTTGTTTTTAGGAAATATAAACTACCATTCAAAAGGTCGGTAAGATTTTTAAAAATGTTTTTAGACATATATTTTAATTTTTTTTATATAAGTATATAAGTTTGTTGTCGGTAAGATTTTGTAATGTTTTTAAAAGAAGTCTGTAATGCTCACCAAGGCTGCATTATTTGATTTAAAAATACAGTAAAACTGTAATATTGTGAAAAATGACTATAATTTAAAATAACTGTTTTCTGTTTGAATGTCTTAACATATATTTTATATATTTATATATATTTTAGTTTTTTTTTTCAGGATTCTTTAATGAATAGAAAGTTTAAAAGAACAGCATTTATTAGAAATGCTATATATTACTGAAATAATGTATTTACTGTCACCTTCGATCAATTTGCTTTGCCTTGCTGACTAAAACATTAATTTATTAAAAATCTTACTGACCCCAAACTCAAAGTTTGAATTTGTCTTACCCTATTATTTATTTGTTTAGTTTTAAGCATAAATGTAACAAAATAGGTAAGGTTTACACTTAAAAAGAAGAAAACTTTTTAAAATTATTTATTAAAATAGATATATTTTATGAAAACAAGTCTTATTTTTTGTACACAATTTTGCTTTGCTCGATTAAGGATGTTATATATATTTTACATGAAAAAAAACACAAATTAATCAATGCTTTCTTGCAGTGTATGTGCCTGTGTGCATCATGAGTGTGGGCCCTAGTGTGTGTGTACACACGTGTGTGTGTTTAAGTGTGCGTGTGAGATCTTGAAAAGTGAGAGCATCAAGAGAGAACTTGTGTGTGTGTGTGTGTGTGTGTGTGTGTTTGACCTAAACTCAGATTGGGCGTATTTGCATTTGGACTTAAAAGGTGAATATCTCGTCATGCTACCAGTCAAACCTGCCATTGCTTTTGAAAGCAAAACTAAGATTAAATGCGAACACACATGCATTTGTTTTTCTATCATAGTGGAGGCTTTCAATTGACTTTGACAGCTATTTTTATACAGAACTAATGATATTTTCTCCAAACCCTAAAGCTAACATAAACACACAGCTCACATTAATTAAAGGGACAGTTCACCCAAAAATGAAAATTCTGTCATCATTTACTAACCCTCAAACCTGTATGACTTCCTTTCTTCTGTAGAGCACTAAATAAGATATTTTGAATAATGCTTGTAACCTAACAGTTTTAGTATCCATTGACTTTCACTGTTTGGACCAAAAAAGAAAGTCATACAGGTTTGGAACGAGATGAGGGTGAGTAAATTGTGACAGAATTTTTGGGTGAACTGTCCCTTTAAATCTCAGATTGCTGATGTAATGTTTCACTGCAGTTACATAATATGACGTGATCAAAATGATATGATATGAAAAGTAAAGTTCTGTCATCATGTATTCACACTCATATCACTCTAAACCTGTAGGATGGAACACAAACCTCCACGGAGCACAAAAGAAGATGTTCAAATTGTCCAAGTTTCTCTTTTTCATAAACTAAAAGCAAGTTACTCTGAATTCCCATTCGCAATTCCACATATTTAAACTTTTTAAAACAGCAGTCAGGATTCTGAGAGAGAAGCAATGTAAATATCAGTCTGTTTTGAACACAAAGTTATCATGATATGACTTAAGACAAATTGGTAGGAAGTACAACCCGAATTCCGGAAATGTTGGGACGTTTTTTAAATTTGAATAAACTGTAAACTAAAAGACTTTCAAATCACATGAGTCAATATTTTATTCACAATACAACATAAATAACATAACAAATGTTTAAAGGGAGAAGTTTCAATGAGCTCATTTCAAAAAAAAAAAAAAAAAAAAAAAAAGACATTTGGAAAAGATTTAGCTGGGAGAACATCTAGCAACTAATTAAGTTAATTGATATCAGGTCTGTAACATGATTAGTTATAAAAGGGATATCTTAGAGAGGCAGAGTCTCTCAGAAGTAAAGATGGGCAGAGCTGTGAAAGGGTGTGTAAAAAGATTGTGGAATTCTTTAAAAACAATGTTCCTCAACGTCAAATTGCAAAGGCTTTGCAAATCTCATCATCTACAGTGCGTAACATCATCAAAAGTTTCAGAGAAACTGGAGAAATCTCTGTGTAAGGGACAAGGCTGAAGACCTTTATTGGATGCCCGTGGTCTTCGGGCCCTCAGACGACACTGCATCACTCATCGGCATGATTGTGTTAATGGGCCCAGGAATACTTCCAGAAACCACTGTCGGTAAACACAATCCGCCGTGCCATCTGCAGATGCCAACTAAAGCTCTATCATGCAAAAAGAAAGCCATATATGAACATGGTCCAGAAGCGCTGTTGTGCCCTGTGGGCCAAGGCTCATTTAAAATGGACTAAAGTGGAAAAGTGTTCTATGGTCAGACGAGTTCAAATTTGACATTCTTGTTAGAAATCACGGGCTAAAGAGGAGGGATCGTGTTATAAGCATTAAGTTCAAAAGCCAGCATCTCTGATGGTATGGGGGTGCATAAGTGCATACGGTATGGGCAGCTTGCATGTTTTGGAAGGCACTATGAATGCTGAAAGGTATATAAAGGTTTTAGAGCAACATATGCTCCCCTCCAGGCGACGTCTATTTCAGGGAAGGCCTTGTGTATTTCAGCAGGACAATGCAAAACCACATATTGCAGCTATTACAACAGCATAGCTTTGTCATAGAAGAGTCCAGGTGCTGAATTGGCCTGCCTGCAGTCCAGATCTTTCACCTATAGAGAAAAATACGTCAAAGACGACCACGAACAGCAGCTGGAAGCCTATATCAGGCAAGAATGGGACCAAATTTCAAAACCAAACCTGCAGAAACTCATAAACTTGATGCCCAGATGTCTTCACACTGTTTTGAAAAGAAGAGGAGATGCTACACGATGGTAAACATGCCCCTGTCCCAACTATTTTGAGACCTGTAGCAATCATCAAATTTGAAATGAGCTCATTTTGTGCATAAAATTGTAAAATTTCTCATTTTAAACATTTGTTATGTTATCTATGTTTTACTGTGAATAAATATTGGCTCATTTTATTCATTTTATTCCCAACATTTCCGGAATTCACATTCTAGTATTATTACTTTTAAAGTGCTTTTGTATCCATTTTGGATCTTGACAGCTCCTGGTCACTTAATGCTTTCATTTTTTGGAAAAAGAAAAAAGCAGCATGATCATTCTGCTAAATATGTTCTTCTTTGTTGACAAAAGAAGAAAACGTCACACAGATGAGTAAATGATGACAGAACTTTCATTTTTTGGGTCAAATATTCCCATATTCTGATTAGAAAATCACCCGACACACTCTCTGTTTATTATACAGGCATAGAAGTGGCAGTATAATGTGTTTCTGTTTGCTCTCTCTTGTCCCTGAACAGGTAAAGAAGTCCATTTCTGCACATCTGTGCACAGTGGCTGATTTTGCCATCGAGATGTTTGACGTTCTGGATGCAATCAACTACCAGTCCTACAATGACTTTGTGCTTCGAGTTGGTGAGTGACCTTGTTTGAGTGAGGCGTCAGCCATGTGTTTGTGTGAGTTAATGTGCGTAAATTAGTGTGTGTTCTTGTGTACGAGTAAAGGAAATACGTCAGTAAGTGGACACATTGTGCCGGACATCCCGCATCCAGTAGGATGTCCTGAGTGTAACATATTTTGTAGGGAACAGATTACATATAACAAACACTTAAGTGCACTAATGCACAATAACGAATAATCTACACTACACGTCATTAAAAAATGCAAAACATTCTTGTCAGGGACTTGCTACAAATAATTTTTAATGAGAACGGCAGAAAGAAAGGAGAACGGGCACAATCCTGCACAACTGGTCCAAACGAGTGATCTGTAATTACATTTTTAAGTCTCTTGACAAAATATAAACTTGCAGTTATGAGAAGTAATTATACTACTTGAAATATACTAGTAATGTAGTAATATATTTTCTGCTGATGTAACCAAGGCCATTTTTTTTTCAGTAAAAAATAATAAGATAAAATTATACTATTTTTATAAACATTACAGCTCAAAAGTTTTTGGTTCATTATTAATCAAGGACACATTAAATTGATCAAAAGTGGCAGTAAAGACATTTATAAAAAATAAATATTTCTCTTTCAAATAAATGCTGTTCTTTTAAACTTTCTGTTCATCACAGAATGAAAAATGTATCACAGTTTCCACAAAAATATTAAGCAGCACAACTGTTTTCAACGCTGATAATAATCAGAAATGTTTCTTGATCATCAAATCAGCATGTCAGAATGATTTCTGAAGGATCATGTGACACTGAAGACTGGAGTGATGATGCTGAAAATTCAGCTTTGATCACAGGAATAAATTGCATTTTTCAAATATGTTCAAATAGAAAATATTTTTTTATTATTGTAATAATATTTCACAATTTTACTGTATTTTTGATCAAATAAATGTGAACATAGGAGGCTAAAAAATCCTGTTGAAATATGAGTCTGTTTTTCATGGAAAAATTAGAGATAAGGGAAGTTAAATCTGATTACTGACTGATTTGATTCATTGGTCAGGTATCAACGTGGGTCCAGTGGTTGCTGGAGTGATCGGGGCTCGCAGGCCTCAGTACGACATCTGGGGAAACACAGTCAACGTCGCCAGCAGAATGGACAGCACTGGAGTTCAGGGCAAAATACAGGTAACACGCTGTGACTTACACAACCCTTACAAAAATAATTTTAAGTACACTTAAGTAAAGTTCAAGTATATTTTTGGGTATACTTTATGTAGTAAGTGTACTAATATTAATGCACTACTTGTAAGTGTACTATTTCAATACTACTTGAGACTAAATTGGTCCACTTTTTAAGTGTATAAAAGTATACTTTTAAGTATAACAGTAGTAAACTTTGAGTACACAACTAGTTTACAACTACGTTTTTCTTTTGTAGTGCAACTGCTACATGTGAACTTATAGGTATAGTTTGCTAGTTAAATACATGTAGAATAATTTTTAGTTTATAAAAGTACACTTTGAAGTATACTCTCAGTAAACTTCTAGTTTAGTAGTTTTATACTGCAAGTATACTTGTAAGTTTTCTTTAAGTGAACTTAACATCATACTTATAGTTTTTATATATTGTTTTTGCACTTTAAGTATACTACTATGTTCCTATTTAGGTATTTTTATACACGATATATATCTTTAACTGTACTTTAACTCTTTCTCCGCCAGTGTTTATTTTTTGTTGCCAGACAGCACCAGCATTTTTGATCATTTTCACTCTGCAACTACAACTTTCATGGCCCCAGAGTATTTTGTTGAATGAATATCTGAACATGCAATATATATATATATATATATATAAAAAAGGAACAGAGCTTCTGCTTAAAAAAAAATCTAGCTTCATGCATTTGTTTTTTATCAACACTTGAATGTCGATAAGTATCATAAAAAAAGCAACATTTTAAACAAAAAGTTACGAAAATCGCATTTTTGTCAAAAACTTCATCCGGATCGGATCAAAACATAGATGGAGTAGATTGAGTCCATCAACACCCCCAAAGCTTGTACCTCTTCAAGGGTTCGACATTTCATTCGGTAACGTTTGACAGTTTTGATTTATATGCTGTTTAATGTTTGATGACCGCGTCATTTTATATGTGCATAAGCAATGCTTCTATCGTTTGTCTCTGCTTCTTCTTCGCCTGTGTTTTGATCCAGAGATTCTGTACTCTTTCAGAAGATGCATAATAGTGCCCCCTACTGTATAACAGTGAAAACATGGATTGACGGAAAATTCCGTCAATGGCGGGGAAAGAGTTAAGTAGATTTGAAGTAAATTCCTACGTACACTACCAGTGGACTACACAAAAATTCACATACTCAGAATTAGGAACATGTCTGTTTTCTTTATAAATCAATATTTTTAAGCAATGTAAGTTTATAAGACAGTATGTAAAACTGTGGGGGAAAAGTATTTAATAGGATACTTAATCAAAAGTGTAAACACAAGCCAAGTATACTTAGAATACTTCATTATGCTTTTAAGTATATCTCAATCAAATGATTGAGTACAAGTATAGGCCAAATATATACTTAGACTTTTCTGTCAGTATAAGTCAAGTATACTTAAAGGGTTAGTTCACCCGAAAATGAAAATTCTGTCTTTAATTACTCACCCTCATGTCATTCCACACCCGTAAGTCTTTCGTTCATTTTCGGAACACAAATTAAGATATTTTTGATGAAATCTGAGAGATTTCTGTCCCTCCATAGACAGCTACGCAACTACCACTTTGACGCTTTAAAAACTTCATAAAGAGATCGTAAAACTAATCCATATGAATTGAGAGGTTTAGTCCAAATTTTCTGAACAGACACGATTGCTTTATATGATGAACAGATTTAATTTAGGCTTTTATTCACATATAAACACTGAGCAGTGACCATAAACAGAAGCTCAAACGTGCTGCGTAACACGAGAATGAACCTCATTGTTTTCGCAAATGTCAAGCAAACATGCTTGAGCTTCCATTGGTTTACCACAACTGATGTGTGAGTTGATGAATGTGAATAAAAGCCTAAATTCAATCTGTTCATCATATAAACGACAGAGTCTCTTGAAAATGTTTCATTTTTGGGTGAACTAACCCGTTAAGTGTAATTTTAAGTACATAAAGTACCAGCATGTCACTCCAAACACATCTGAATTTACTTTGCTTCTACATTCCCAGGTGACAGAGGATGTCTTCCGCCTACTCTCTGGTTATTATCACTTCCTGTGTCGTGGCCAGGTCAGCGTGAAGGGCAAAGGTGAAATGCTCACCTACTTTCTGGAGGGCCGAACCCCGCAAGACACGCTCCACACGCAATCCAAGAGTCTGGAACGCGGGTCGAGCCCATGCATCCGGACCAAGCTGGGGTCCGCGCCCGCCGTCAGCAGTTACGGTGTGAAAAGTCACACCGTAGGGCACATCGGCACCCCAAATAACAGCATTCTGTACCTGCCCTCCGTATCCGTCGACATGGAGATGGAGGTGTGATCGGCAAGTAGACGGGTTCGGCGGTGATCAATCGATGCATTAGTAAATCAGAGGCAGGGAGGGAAACCGAATACAAGGTAGGAAGTGGGATGAAGAACGCGGAGAGACGGGACAGTTTTGCACTGAGGAGAGAAACATTCAAACTTGCCAAACGGAGAAAGGCCCTGCCCCTTCACGCAATTACATAATAAGCATGTATGTCTTTACGTCTGCACGTATGCGTGTGTTTTATTGAGTCTTCCCCAGACCAACAGGATATCAGGGTCTCCTACACGGGAGCATGCGATCTACTGCAAAGGCAGCTTCACACCAGCCGAGGAGACATGTATCCAGCGTGTGTGTGTCTGTGTGTGTGTGTGTGTGTGTGTGTGTGTGTTTTATCTTGCAACTGAAAATGTCAAGAGATGCCACGGTGATGAATACTTCGAACACGTGAGCGGCGAGGACCAAACGTTCCGATTCAAAACAGCGCTGTATTTTGTACATGACTGAGTCAGGCGACGAAAGGGAGAAACACGTGTTGTTGTTGTTTTTTTTGTTTTTTTTTTAAAGACAAAGGGAAAAAATGGCTCCTCATATTGAGATGTGCTTTAAATAAATTGTTTACACGAAGAACACGTCACGGGTTTACAGACCTGATAGCAAAGTTATTCCCAGCTCTTCAATTTACAGGCACTCGTCTGCGGTTGCGGAGCGAGCGAGAGAGAGAGACAGAAACAGATCGGCAGAAATACTAAACAACCGCGGTGAATCAGAGACTGCAATGATTTACTAGCAAACACTAACGCTATGCTGTTTTGTAATCATTTACAGAAAGTCGGTCGAGTCTGTGACGTGGGTAAATGTTTAACTTTGCGTGGGTTGAATCAGCACAGTTTTCCTGTATGTGATGTGAGTACGCACTTGGTGCTTGGACAAAACATCTGTATGCATTTGCTGCTGCCCTTTGCCCTCTGGGATATCCTTTCCAGTAATAACATGACAATAGAGCCAATGTGAAATAATCTTGTGTTTGATAAGCATCGAGGACACAAAATATCGATACAGTCGCTTCACTGCTTGAGAAGCCAGCACAATCGAAGCTGATAATAGGCTACTAAAAGCAACCGAATTGGCGTGATATAAGTACATCTATTCCACGTATGTTTTTCAAAGTGGCACTTAGATCAACGGTAGCATCTCTCCCTGTGCTCGCGGAACGATTGAACATGCATGATATTTTAGTGCTGGATGTGTCATGTGCTCTGTAGGTCTTAGGTTAAACATCTGGATTTTAGTGCATCTGTTTCAGAGCATGCTCTCGGTTTCGAAAGCCTCACGAGCCTCATTTCATACGAGCTAAGAAGTATCTTTTGGTTTACTTTATGTGCTATTACTGTATCTTTGATAGATTTCCCACGATGCCTAGGGAATGAAGTTTGGCTTCAAGCATGCCGTTCTGCATGTCCCTCTCAGCATGCCGTAATTCTGTCACGTCGCTCTATTTGATGACTGATTTGTGTCTCTAATGCATGCCTACTGCAAAAACAAACCAAGGGTGAAAAGTGTCGAAGATATGTTGCGAAACATGCTTTAGTAGCACTGCATGAGCCCAGAATAATGGCCTTGATGAAACGAACCATCTTTTATTTTAATCACAATCTTTATCCGACGGCGTATCCGCTTACCTGTTCCATGCGTGGTGCTGTGGGGAAAGCTTTCTGGGAGTTTTGTAGCATTGGCGCCTTGTCGAGCTCTTGACGTGACTGCCTTTTTATCCAGGGTCTGTAAGAAAAAGTGTATTTCTTTTGAATATGTGCCAACACACATGGTTACCAACATATCAAACCATGTTCTTTTATAGCGTAACTTTGCGACATTGTGTACTCTCATACGGACGTGGGGCTTAATACTGACTCGCGAATGGGCTATTCCTTTTTATTTCGATGTTCCTTTCATGTATTCAGGAATGCTCTCTCTCTGATTATACTTTTGGCCACATTTAGCTTCATTTACCATCAATACGGAATTCCGCATATTTAGCGAGGAGTAGTTTTTCGGTTTTTATTTAATGAATATGAATGCCAAAATGCTTATTGTAACACTGAATATTTCAGATTCTATGATCCAACAAATGTAGCCAAACAGCTAAATGGTTCTATTTGATATGGCTTAATATGATCTATTTTGACTACAGTGGCCTAACTTACTGATGTTATGAACATTAATGATATATTAACTTTAATAATGCATAAAGTGTGCACAGTAAAATCATAGAATAGATTTTCATGTCGATTAGATATTTTCATATTTGATACGGGTCAAAATTATTGTACGTATTAAATATATTGTAGAGTAAACAAAAAGAGTATTTTATTGATGATTTGTAATATTTGTGCTATTTTTGGGGTTGCAATGTATTTATTGAGATGGTTCTATGTGAATGTAAATTTCATATTGAGATCTTTTATACTTGTGTTTGCACTGTTCGGGAATAAAATAACAACGAGAGATGACGTTGGGCTTCTGCGTGTTGTTTGCGACGATCTGTGTTGTCGTGGCCGTGGCCGTGGCCTTGACCTTGAATAAGGAGACGTCAATCTATGGACTGATTGTGAGAGTGAACGACCGGCGAGTTATGATCTTGCATAACTCGGGAAAAACAACTGGGGCAAACAAGGAAGTCAGTTTGGTCAGTTGAGTCAATTTGGTAATAATTATTATTTTATTTTACCAGTTTCCTCTCCTGCAAAAGCCCATGCCTTCCTGCCAGGGTATTCGCATTAGATTAGGTGCTTGTATATTTGTGCGAACTAAACATCAGTGATTCAGAACATTGAGGCTTTAGGAACTGCCGTAGATCCGGCCTATTGTCCCACTTCTCTTTTCTGCATATTTCCTCAGTTTTCAGACTGAAAGCGATTTCCCACATACAGGATGTACCCGTTCCGAAGCATTTTGGGGAACGGGGGAAAACAAAAGAGTCTTATCAAGCTGGCATGTGTAAGCAGCAAATAGACAGGATGTGGCATATCATACTGCCGGAAACAACTGTATGAGAAAAAAAAACTCATATATACAATCACATCAGGCCAGGGTGTCAGGATGGATGGACCTTTCAGCATGACACAGAGAGAACCACTCTCGTTGCCAAAGTTACCGATTATTGTGGTCTTCTGAGGTCAAATGATCACTCTTAACTTGCAATAGTGTCAACCTGACATGATCCTAGTAAAAACAACCCTCCACAACAACAGAGGAAAAATAAATGCCGTACGACTGCTAAAGGAATTTTGCCCCCCAAAAAAAGTAATTATTTACTCAACCTCATGTTGTTTTAAACCCGCATGACATTTCTGCACTCTTAAAAACTCTGGTTCTGTCAGGAACTTCCTATACTGTACAGTATAGATCCTTTTAGAACATTTTATGGATTTAGTTTCAATTTATTTTTAATTTGAATAAAATTTTATGAATGAAACTATTTGTAAACATACTTTATCACTAAAAAAAATTAAATAACCGTTAAACACAAAAGTATTGTCCACTCATTTAAGACATTTCTCCTTCTTGGCATAATAAAAGGTTTTTTAAAATTGAGTCAAGAACACTAGGGTTCTAAATAGAACCCCACTGAGAGTTTGTGGAACAAAAAAGAAGTTGCAATAATCTTGACACGCTTTATTTGAATGAACGTGAATACGATTTGAAAGTTACAGCTGAGAGGAAGATTTCCAGTGAGAAATTACTTTTTGGTCTGTTCTTCACTTATATCAGATAACTTGGAATATAGCACACAATTTGTGTTGGCTGCTCTTATGGTGTTTTTGTCATGCTTAGACTGAGAAATATGTGACCCCTGAGAAGGGGTTTGCTTTAAACTAAAAATTCTGTCATTATGCCTTGTGTCACGCTGAACAATTTTATTCAATGGAAGAGACTCTTTTTCATACAACAAAAAATGTATGATGGTCACTGGCTGTCAAGTTTCAAGTCACATTTTCACATTCACAAAGCTGAATTTTCAGCATCATTACTCCAGTCTTCAGTGTCACATGATCCTTCAGAAATCATTCTAATATGCTGATTTGATGCTCAAGAAACATTTCCTACTAACAATTTTGAAAACAGTTGTGCTGCTTAATATTTTTGTGGAAACTGTTATACATTTTTTTCAGGCTTCTCAGATGAAAAAAATAAAAACAGCATTTATTTGAATTAAAAAAAAAAAACACTTTTGTAACATTTATAAATGTATTTTTATGGTCATTTGATTTAATGCATCCATGCTGGATAAACATTTTACTGAACCCAATTTGATCCACTTTTAAAAATGTCTCAGGATTATGACTATAACCATGATTCCCTGAGAAGGGGAACAAGACACTGAGTGTGTTTACACGCACCCTCATACTGCAGTCATAATGGGATTTTAGCAATATTGCGGTTAAACTTTACCTCATGTAAACACAATACTTCGATCAAACGAATACGATTAAGCTCTTATTCGTAATAACCATAATCGCAGTAAACTAGGTGTTGTACGGCAATTTTAATCACAATAAACAGGCATGTAAACACCTTAATTGCATTATTACCACTCTGACGAAAGTGCGCATGTGCTCAGACGTACATGGATGCCGTGTGCTGTTCACACAACTTCATGAATGAACTCTGTGACATTATTCTGAAGTTTTCTCTTCACTAAATCACTAAACTCAGTCAACACAACTCACTGCACAGTCTCTGCTTCATATCTTCATCCAGATGGCGCGAAGAACAAGATGGCAGCGTAGGCAAACCCAGCATTGCGCTGTTCATCACGGCGCCAAATAATATCCAGTATGTCCATAAAAATTTATTTTGAATTTAATGTGAGTAAATTAAGCCGGTAACATGCATCTGAGTGTGTTATAACCGTACTTATTAGCAAATAATTAGAGTAATGACAATTGCATGTAAACTGGAGTGAAGAGTTCTGCTTGTGTCATGTAAATTATTTGTGCAAATGTAAATGTAGTCACTGTGTCTTGGATCGGCGCTATGGGGCAGTGGCATCAGCATGACCGGTGTCTGAAGCACGTGTCAAACGTGTCAATTTTATTGGCCTACGTCAGTCCATGACATCACAAGCGAAGCGCCCGTGTGTATAAGGCGTGGCAAGGAGACACAATGACTGCTATCAGGATTGCATCACTATGAGTGCCTCCAACTCCCTCAAGAGCTGAATGTGCTCATGCAAAGGCTAAACTACCATCCCTCGGGAGAAAATCAACGAAGAACAAAGCTCCTTACCGTGAATTCATCATGATGAGCACATCTAGCTTCTCCACGCACTCCACCAGAGTGTTTGTCTTACGCACATACAAACAAGCCAGTCTTGAAGACAAAAGAGCTGATGATGTGTATTACAGGAACCCTCTTATATGCACGGGCACTCAGCTAGTGACATCATTGACTGTCCTTGGTCAATAAAAATTGGTGTGTTTGGCACACATGCTTCAGACACCGGTCACGCTGATGGCGTTCCCCCATAGCATCAATCCAAAATGTGTTGAGTTTCTACTTTGAAAGGGAACTAGACTAAATCATTTTACACTTGAATAAATAATTGTAATATTAAAAAGTGTTTGTTCTATTTTTGGTCATGTCTTTTCTCACTAAAGGCAGGAACACACCAAGCCGACGGTCGGCCGTTGGGCAGTTTTTCTTTGTCGGCCGACTAAGTTTTCTCAGAGTGTTCCGCACAGTCGGCTGAAGTTGTTTTTTTTCGGCCGATTCGAAGTGTTGAATCGGCGTTGGAGCTCGTCGGTCCGTCGGGCCATCTGATCATTCTGATTGGCTGTTCAGCTACTGCCGCCAGCTGGTTTGGAAAGGCATTTCATCTCACGCAGACGCAGAACTGACGTGCTACTTGGCCGTCGGCTGTTTAGCGTCGGTTTGGTGTGTCAGGGCAACTTCGGACACAGACGCTGCCGACGTGAGCCAACCCCTGCAGTCTGCTTTCGTTGCCACTAGTTCGTCGGCGTCGGCTTGGTGTGTTCTGGCCTTAAGGCCCTGTTTACACCTGTTATTAAGATCAGATCACAATCGGACTAGACTGGCACATACCTATTTACACTTGGCATTTTATATCCGTCTCTTTTGTCCACTTTCAATCACTTCTGTCCTGATTTTTTCAAGGAGAGGATTAATGGGCGGGTAAATGTATGAGCTTTTTCAAATCTTTTGATCTAATGATGTTTTATTAACAAAGTTCAGGAGAAACACGTACAAATGATCTATCTAATCATCACGTCTTTCCAACCAGCAGTCAGCAATCAACACATCTACCCAATCAGCATGAGTGGAGACGAATATATATATATATATATATATATATATATATATATATATATATATATATATATATATATATATATATATATATATATATGACAGTTTTCAGCATCTCCTCACACTTGCCTGGTTACTTTCCTAACCAGAAATACGGGGGAAATATTCTTGGTTTGGGCCAAAATACTGAGCTCAGAGCCATCTCCTCGGACATCACACCAAACACGCATACTACTTTATCCAATTATTTGTAAGTGTAAACTCATGAAATGGACAAAAAAAAAAATTACATATGAGGTGCATGGAGATGATGGAAACACACAGAGAGCAGCAGCTTTCATTTCTGATCTGATAGCCATAAGATCACGCAGAATGAGTGAGTGTGTGTTAGAAATCAGGAATGGTGAGAGAACATTGTTGCTGAACACCCAAGTTTGGTTTGAGGATGAAAAACATACCAAGCACAAAGTTTAAATCCCGTCTGACAAGCATGCTTCCCATAACGTTTACGCATTAGGTCAGTAGGTGGAGAATAGGTGGTCTTTTGTGGCTGTTCAAGTGCATTCGACCACATGAGTGTTTACGGCTACCTCTGGTCTGGAAGTGATTGAAAGCGGACAAGCTCAAAACGTTTAAGTTCCCATTTACACCTGTAACCGACCAAAACACATCTTAATACCAGGTGTAAACAGAGCTTATAATAAATTGGTGGATGACGCCAACTCGACAGCACCTGTCCCCATTAATTTTCATTCTATAGAAGAGCAGGCAAATTCTCAATGAGTTTCTGTGAGTGTTCAACAGAAGAAAGAAAGTCAAAGCAAGAGGGTGAGAAAATGATGACAGAATATCTTTTGTGTGTGTGTATGTGAACCATCCCTGCTGCCACTATGCAGGAATGAATGCAATGGAATAATCAGCCCTGCCTATCGAACCTGTTGTGAGTTAACAAGCTTTGCTTATGGAAAATCTCCAGTCTTTATCCCTGTACCTGTCGTGTAGCTCACATACTGAAGCAGTGGCAGATCAGGCCTGGGCTTGCCTTTCTAGCACTTAACCAAACCCATTCCTTTCCTCATCTCTCAAATGATAATCTCTGCCCTCCAGCACATCAGCGCTCACAATGACTTTCGTATGAAGATGCTCTCTCGCACTCCCATTTTTCCTCCCATCAAACAACTTGCCAGAACTTGTCTTTTCCCCCTTTTTAACTGCCAGTCCCCTTTTACTGGAAACTGTAAATGGTTCCTGCTAAACGAAGATGTGTGTGTGTAGACTGTGTATATGCTGATGAGTAAGGCGTGGGAGTGTTTATTACCTGAGGGGAGGAAATGACTCATGACTTTTTTATGGCTGACATACCAAGATAAACAACAGCGCTAACAGGCCATCAGCTTGCACACTTCAAACCCGGCCGCTGTTTAGATCTACGCAACTACTTGATTGGGCAAGACGGCCTCAGATCAGCGTGGGGCTAATGATCAATTTCCACTTCAAGTTAGCCAACTGAACAATCGTGACAAAACACACAAAGCTTTCAGGTGTACAGTATAGGCGATTCAGTATATCTGATAAGAGAATCCAACGGTGGACCCAAAGCTGCCAAAGACTGGATGTGTGATGGTTTGTTTGCACTGATTGTGTCATAGTGTGATTTTACTCTTGAGTGCTCTTATTTAAGATCATAAAACACACAAATAAATCATAAAAGCTGTCATAGCACTGATTGTGTTAATCAGTGTTCAGATTAATGGCTGTTGAATGCTGAACACATAATATGCAAAATACATTGGTTTCATGTGTTGCTATTTGATATGTTGATAGACTTTTTACTTAAACCCAGACTGACTTTAATTCAGAACTCACTTCAGAATTAAAATGTCCTGATAATTTACTCACCCCCATGTCATCCCGGATGTTTATGTCTTTCTTCAGTTGAAAAGAAATTAAGGTTTTTGTGGAAAACATTCCAGGATTTTTCTCCATATAGTGGACTTCACTGGGGTTCAACGGGTTGAAGGTCCAAATGTCAGTTTCAGTGCAGCTTCAAAGAGCTTTACATGATCCCAGACGAGGAATAAGAGTCTTATCTAGCGAAACGATTAGTCATTTTCAAAAAATAATAATAATAATATACTTTTTAACCACAAATGCTCATCTTGCACTGCTCTGTGATGTGCCATGCATTACGTAATTACATTGGAAAGGTCATGCGTGACATAGGCATGAGTATCACGGTAAGGCGAAAAACTCCATCTCATTTTCTCCTCCAACTTCAAAATCGTCCGATACCATTGTTTTACTTTTCTTTTTTTTGGAAAGGCTGCTAATCTTTGCAAGTTTGTAAACACTGGATCGGTACTTCTGCCTATGTCACGCGTTCTGTATGTCCATCTATGTGACCTTTCCATAGTGATTACGTAATGCGTGGCACATCGCAGAGCAGTGCAAGATGAGCATTTGTGGTTAAAAAGAATATAATTTATTTTATTTTTTTTAGAAAATGACAGATCGCTTTGCTAGATAAGACTCTTATTCCTGGTCTGGGATCATGTAGAGCTCTTTGAAGTTGCACTGAAACTGACATTTAGATCTTCAACCCGTTGAACCCCAGTGAAGTCCACTATATGGAGAAAAATCCTGGAATTTCTTTCTGACTGAAGAAAGAAAGACATAAACATACTGGATGACATGGAGGTGAGTAAATTATCAGAAAATTTGAATTCTGAAGTGAACTAATTCTTTAACATAAAATGTTTTTGTTCAATTTACAGAAAATGTAACATTTGTCAATAACAAAAAACAACATATAATATCAAAATTGTCTTTTCTGAGAAACAGCTTTGTTTAGACTAAGGGGAATTCACGACACCGTTTTCAACTAAAAACTGAAAACTTTTGTGTTTTGGCCGTTCATTTAAAGGCCAATTCACACCGCACCGACAAACGCCAACGAACAAGTTGGCCGTTGGATTTAGAATTCTATGAGAAAAAACTGTCATGTTCACACCGCCCCAACAAACACCGACCAACGAGTGACGTCTGACTGGGAAAATTCCACAACCATGTTAACAATATTGTCAGGCAAGTTTATTAAATTAATAATACATCATATATATTTTCATTGTATTAAAGTATTGAGGCAAAACAAAAATACTAACCTGAAATCCGAAGTACTGTAGCCATCGATCTGATCGTAACCTATTGCGCTGCCGTTGGTATACCGGTTTTTAAACTTTTTTTTAGCGCGACCCTTTTTATTAACGAGACCCATAAGCATATAAAACCATGTAGCTAAACAAGTTAAAAAACGAAACTGAAGGTAAGCCTGCGTTGCTCTCATGGTGGTTATAACGTTGCCTCTCTCTTTCGGTTAAGTGGAGCAGCTGCTCTTGCTGAATGGCACGGATTGCACTGTGGACTATTGTACCTTTTGTAAATATATATATATATATATATATATATATATATATATATATATATATATATATATTTTTTTTTTTTTTTTTTTTTTTTTTTACTGTATTTTATTTTTTATAACGAACAAGCTGCGATGTCACGTTTCCAGTGCTTTGTTGTGTGTGCGTGAGGCGCGGACGCGATCAAACAGCTGTCTTTGCAGGGGACTTACCTCATCGTCATGGCAACGGTTCGTGAACAGGTCAGATTACGTCAGAGTTGGTTGCAGTCTGTTGGAAAACTGTTCACACCGCGCAGACATTCCACGACCCGACAAACGCCGATTAAACATGTTCAGTCGGGTGAAAACCGACTCCGACCAACGCCAACAGACGCCAACAGGGGTATCACACCGATCCAACAAACGTAAATGTACCCTAAATTTGCAACCCTGTTACTCATTCTAGCATATTTCTTAAAATTGATTTATAATTGCTTTTTATATAGTTTTTATTTAATAGTTATTTTTTGTTTATTGCTATAACTTTGTTTTGAAAAAAAAAAAAAAAAAAAAAAAAAATCACAAATCAAGGTTTTGGACAAAGATTTTGGTAACAGGGTTGAAAAAAAAATCACTTTAAATGAAGATAAAAATAAAGCAACTTATATAAACTCATATCCAACTTTGTTCAAAGTGAAGCACCTCCTTTCACAGACCATTTGCTGAAAAAGGATTTTCATTTACTTCTTTTAATTTTTCAAGAGTTTCCTCTTTGTGAAATGTGCCACACGTTCCAGTTTGCCCTCAAAAATACAATGAAGCCTTTCGTCGGTGTCTCCTTGTTAGAATCTGCAATCTGCATCATCAATCACACTCTCAAACAATGAAACTCAGTTGCAAGGATTAACAAGCTCAAACTTGGCAACATGAAAGATACCAAAATAGCAGCAAAACAGACTCCACCATTCATTTCACAATACGATGAGTTTGGCACAGCAGGTCGCAATGTAATGGGCTTTTGGCAGATCATCATCCACTTTACTGCCACCAACAAAAAAGCATGACTCACCAGTATAATAATTAAATTAAAGTATTAACTATAAGACGTTTAGTTGTAAGATTTTACTGAAGCAGGTGATCAGGAATAATCAGAGAACTATGTGGCAGAAGAGGTCATTGTCATCAAAATGGAATGTTTCATGAGGATGCAGCTGCAGTAAAATGAAGAAATGTCATTCTTTATACCGAAGTCAGAGCTTACTAACATGAGGGGGGTATTTTTATGGATGGGTAAATTGTTGACTCTTTAGCATTATTTCAAAAATTGTTGTAAGAGCTGGGGACAGATGTAACAATCTAATTTATGCAAGAACTTTATTGAAGAACAAAGAATAATCAGTTTTAAATAAAGTGAACAATTTAAAGTTACAAAAACATTATATTGAATTTTTTATGACTAAATTTAGCACCAAAAAAAAAAAAAAATTGCCGTTTGTGAGTGTTCCTGTGTCTGTATTCCTGTCAAATAAGGATTCAGTCACTAGCTATCCACCTATTTTTATGTGAATTTTGGGATAACCCATAAAAAAATGCTGGATGGAAATGCCAAGATGCGCATAAATTCTAAAAATGTGCACAAAAATACGTATGTGCTCAATTTAGGTGGTTAATGTTTTTATTCGATTATGATGGAAACAAAAATCTCTTGATGGCTTATGTAAGTCAAATAACTATCTACAATACAATGATTGCAAGGGTGAAAAACTTCATCTCATTTATTCCTCCTAAATCATCCGTCATCGCTGTTTTAAATGTTTTTGTAAAGGCCGTTTGACTTAGTCTTTGACATTGGGTCGGTACTTGCATCACACATGAGCTTTCCAACATGATGACGTAATGCGTGGCTCATCGCATCGCAGTGCAAGACAAGCATTTGTGGATAAAAGTTTTTTTTTTTTTTTTTAGAAAATGACTAATTGTTTCTCTAGATAAGACTCTTATTCCTCGTCTGGGATCATGTAGAGCTCTTTGAAGCTGCACTGAAACGGACATTTGGACCTTCAACCCGTTGAACCCCAGTGAAGTCCACTATATGGAGAAAAATCCTGGAATGCTTAACCTCAAAAACCTTAATTTCTTTTCAACTGAATACAGAAAGACATAACCCTCCTGCAAGACATGGGAGTGAGTAAATTATCAGGACATTTTAATTGCAAGTGTGTGATATTGATGACATCACCACAGCTCTTTTCTGACTTGTCAAACTGACCCCGTTACAACACTCCCCAGTCTTCCCCTATGGCTTTTTATGCTTTTTAATAAATAAACCCATAGAAAGTGGTCAAAATCACAGCAGTTCAAAAACTTGGAGTCAGTAAGTTTTTTTAAGAGAAATTAATACTTTTATTGAGCAATATTTTAAATAAATGCTGTTTTTAAGTGTATTTTTTTTTTACAAAGAATCCTGACAAAAAGTCTCAGTTTCCCCAAAATATTAAGCAGCACAACTGTTTTCACTGATAATAAAAATAAATATTTCTTCAGCAGCAAATCAGCATATTAGAATGATTTCTGAAGGATCGTGTTACACTGAAGACTGGAGTATAGCTGCGTTCATGCATATCGTAATTCCTGTAACTACGAGATTCTGGCTCATAAAAAGCGTTCACATCCTTGTAGAGCTCGTAATTACAGCTTGTAAGCTGGGAGTTTTCTAAAACCTCCCACATGTACCACCTGACCACTGTAGATTCATTTTGGCATTGATAGTGGTGCCATAGAAACACATAATTCCCAGTCAAAGGACATGAGCAGCTCCGAATATAATGTCACGTGTTGTCATCTCAAGATTCCGGTAAATACGAGGTGGCATGAACGCAGCATAACGATGCTGAAAATTCAGCTTTGCCATGACAGGAATAAATGACATTTTAAACTGCCCCTATTATGCCTTTTTTAAGGTTCCTAATATTGTTTTGGGAGTCTCCTACAACAGGTTTACATGCATGCAAGGTCAAAAAATACTTCTGTTTTCTCATAATATACATTTAATTTCACCTCAGTTCTCAACGATTCATAAAGATTTTCTTTCCGTGAGCCTACACTGCTCTGATTGGTCAGATGGCCCAATCCTTTGTGATTGGTCTACTGCGCCCATTGCCATAACTGAATGACAGCTATCAGTTCGCAAGACATTGTATACAATGTATGGACAGAAAAGATAGCATCAATTTTACCGTATAAATTCGAGCCCGAGTCTGACGATGAAACGTCTGAAGTAGTCGATCAACCAGAAATTGATTTGCAATCAAGACTGGAGTACAAAGTTTCTCTATGGTAAGTGTCACCTTAGTTTGTGTTATTTATAAGACGTGATAGCAGCGTCACTGTTATACTTTATGTAGGTGCATCTGTGGGAACTGTATCAGAATGCCAAGAGAAGCTGAAAACCTCTAAACATTTAGACCAGATGTGTACACAGACTTTTTCGTCATAACTAATAATGGTGCTAAAGAGGATGTTTTGTTTTATACATTTTTGCAATATTACTTGAAACTGTCTTTACTAACTGATAAAAGACTTTATTAGGTGCACTGAAAGGAATAATATTAATATACATCATCTGTGCACGAGGTAGGGCCTTAAAAACATCAGCCAATCGTTTACGCGATCATAATGAATCCGACATAATGAATCCAGAGAATGCCGGTGGTAAACACTCGTGTTCCAATACTCGTGCACGAGTTTAGGGAGGCGTTCCCTCGAAATGAGGGGGGTTGTTCTTACGCATGCGCTCATTTAAAAAACTCACTAACAGTCTTTGGTTTCTCAGTCGACGAAAAGATCCTCTTTAGCACCTTTAACAAAGAAAAATGGCTATCATTGTTTGACATTATAATGTTTAAAGAGAGAATACTTCTATTACAATACAGATAGAGTTACAGTTATGTAAGCGAACCGGGCCCACAGCTATGATGTAAACTCCCACGTTAGCCGAGCACAAACGTGAATCGCTGATAATGCATTACACTCTGTAAACAAAAGTTGTGCTCCATCCTTGATCATTACTCCAAGTAACAAGACAGACACGCTGCATTAATCGACACATTTTTAGACAATATTGGACCCACATCTGAATAGCAGAACTACAGCAACGTGAGTTAGCCGGTTAGCAGGAGACATACAGTCTAGGGTGTACGTTACACAACATAACATACAAAACTACGAATTTTGAACGATCGCTAGAAGATTGCACTGCTGTGTTATTGTTGAAAAAATACATTTTCCCTGGCGTCTGCACGCACAATAAGTAGGCGGGCAACAACGAAACAACTTGGGATTCATTTTACAAAGGACTCGTTTAATTGACTCAAATACTTTTGAGAGACAATAACTTTATATACAGTGCACTTTCAGATTTAAAACTTTGCAGGATGTTGTTATTCACTTAGAGCTATGTTACACACTACATGAAAGGTAATTTTAAAAAATCCAGGGGCACTTTAAAATATATTAACATTTAAAACAGCAACAGTCTTGATAAGCATAAGATACTTCTTTCATAAAAAAAACAAAAAAACAAAAAACAAACCAACCCTAAACTTTTGAATATCTGCAGATTAAGTTCGTTCTGCGTCATGAAACTTGCATTCCGCAGGAGTGGCAGGACTCTGACGTGTCTACATAATTGTATTGCATTGCAGGTTACTTAAATTCTGTCAGGTTTAATGAGTGATCTGTAACAGGGTAAAGAAGTCAAAAGTCAAGCTTTTTTTTAAATTACAACATCTGCATTTCAACGTCTCTGGTGTCCAGCGTGTACTGACATACACACTCTCATTTGCAGGAATTTTTCTGTATGTGTGTGTGTGTGTGTGTGTGTGTGTCAGTGTATGTATATAAATGAGTGTTAGATATGCCTGGACTTTACCGTTGGCCAAATAAACACATTTCGTTTGGCCATTCCCATGCTGGCTGGAGAGACGAGCCAGAGGAAGCCACACACAATGGAGGCCTGCGCATGAGAGCGCATACAAGAAAGTTTTCCCAGACACACTTGCGCACACACACACAAAAAATCATTTTGACACATTGATTTCTATGCATTATGCACACATAACCACAAGTATACACTACATCCAGACCAAAAATGGGGTCAAACTACTGCTGTTCATTTACAGACCACAACAATCTCCAGAAGTACATAGTGTACATTACAGCGACCTAGGAAGAAGGAAATTCCTCGGGTCCAGCGAGGTAAGAGTCATCCTATATGTGTGTGTACATCTCGGGAATAAAGGCTTGCATGAGAATTGATGGAAATGCACGCTGTGACAGGAGTTCTGGCACCGGGAGCAGCTGCTTCTTTAAACAACAAACATGTGTGGTCACACCCACAATCATCTATGATATTTCTGATCCAAAGTCATGTATTCATAACTAGCAAACATTTCACTCAACCCTTGGTGGACAATGTGGGTAAAAGGTGGCGCATATGACGAAGTGTGTGTGTGTTTGTGTACACGTGAGCTTGTGTATGTGTCATTTCAGGTTAAATGGTCTTTACAGCGGGAAGCTCAGAGCTCTCTGGCTAAACTGATTGATCTCTTCATATGTGTGTGTTGCACAGACATATGAAAGGATTTAAGATGCACTAATCACTAGATTATCATCCTTAGCCATGACTGACTCTAGAGAACATTCCAGCAGCAGGAATGGGAAAAATGTTGAGTTTTTTCACTTATATTACCTTACTTAACCCCTCTGGTAGAATGAGTACGGCATATTGATGGAGGTGCAGTTTATTAAGAATATGAAACATCATTTTTAATACTCGATTATCCTGATGGTTTTTTATGCCATTGTGATGCACTGCAACAAACACAACAGACTCACTGGATAATTGTGGCTCTACCTAAAACTACTTCTCCAAAAAACGTACAAATATATACAATTCACTGCAGTTTCCAGCTAGAAAGAACAATAGTGGCAGTAAAGCGTCAATAACTTTTATTCTGTATCACACAAAATATGATTACATGGGCAGATTATCAATTAATAAAGACTTATTTTTGTGCAGTTTCTTACACAAGGTATGTTACCTCAAAACACTTTTTAGTGCGTGATTTATAAACTAACACAATACATTTTGCATAGGGGTGCTCCAATCAGGATTTCTGGAGCTGATCAATGATCATTGATCACAGGAAGCAGTATCTGCTAGGGGTGTGACGAGACAGTTCACGAGACGAGACGAGATGAGATTTTTACACAGTATTTTTAAGAAGTCCTCAATGACGAAATACACTATATTGCCAAAAGTTTTGGGACGCCTGCTTTACGTGCACATGAACTTTAATGACATCCCATTCTTAATCCGTAGGGTTTAATATGGAGTTGACCCACCCTTTGCAGCTATAACAGCTTCAACTCTTCTGGGAAGGCTTTCCACAAGGTTTAGGAGTGTGTTTATGGGAATTTTTGACCATTCTTCTAGAAGCGCATTTGTGAGGTCAGGCACTGATGTTGGAGAAGGCCCGGCTCACAGTCTCCGCTCTAATTCATCCCAAAGGTGTTCTGTCTGGTTGAGGTCAGGACTCTGTGCAGGCCAGTCAAGTTCCTCCACACCAAACTCGCTCATCCGTGTCTTTATGGACCTTGCTTTGTGCACTGGTGCGCAGTCATGTTGGAACAGGAAGGGTTCATCCCCAAACTGTTCCCACAAAGTTGGGGGCATGAAATTGTCCAAAATGTCTTGGTATGCTGAAGCATTAAGAGTTCCTTTCACTGGAAATAAGGGGCCAAGCCCAACCCCTGAAAAACAACCCCACACCATAATCACCCCTCCACCAAACTTTACACTGGGCACAATGCAGTCAGGCAAGTACCGTTCTCCTGGCAATCGCCAAACCCAGACTCATCCATTGGATTCCCAGAGAGAGATGCGTGATTTGTCACTCCAGGGAACACATCTCCACTGCTCTAGAGTCCAGTGGCGGCGTGCTTTACACCACTGCATCCAACGCTTTACTTTGCACTTGGTAATACATCACCAGGCTTGGATGCAGCTGCTCGGCCATGGAAACTCATTCCATTAAGCTCTCTATGCATGTTCTTGAGCTAATCTGAAGGACACATGAAGTTTGGAGGTCTGTAGCTATTGACTCTGCAGAAAATTGGAGACTTCTGTGCACTGTGCACCTCAGCATGTGCTGACCCTGCTCTGTCAGCCCCACTTCGTGGCTGAGTTGCTGTTGTTCCCAATTGCTTCCACTTTGTTATGATACCACTAACAGTTGACCGTGGAACATTTAGTAGTGAGGAAATTTCACGAATGGACTTATTGCACAGGTGGCAACCTATCACGGTACCACGCTTGAATTCACTGAGCTCCTGAGAGCGACTCATTCTTTCACAAATGTTTGTAGAAGCAGTCTGCATGTCTAGGTGTTTGAGTTTATACACCTGTGCCCATGGAAGTGATTGGAACACCTGAATTCAATGATTTGGAGGGGTGTCCCAATACTTTTGGCAATATAGTGTACATAACTAGAAAAATAGTCTGCAGGTGCATTTGAAATGTTTTAACTAATCATCTTTTAATGAATGTAATGAAGAAATAAAAACAGCATAATAAAAAGTTTTCTCTTAGTCTTATTAAGTGCAAACAATAAATGCAACCATAATCAAAGTACTCTCTCAATATTAAAGTGCAAATAGAGACCAAATTTTTTTTCAAGCATGATACAGAGATAAGAGATGGTTACAACGACACAGCCCAGCCTAAGACAGCTTTCATACTGGGAAATATTTGCATGCATCAGGGCACTGAAATCGCAGTTGAATGCGCGCTCACATTTTACTTTCACGATCACGCATCCACTGTGAACAGCCAGTGGTGGTGCTGAGAGTGCATTCTACAAGATAAGACATTTGTCAGACGCTTAGACTCGGCTCTGTTGTGCAACGAATTCTCCGCCATGGTCTTGTCAGTCACCTCGCCACTTAATCTTGTCACGTGATCAGTGAACTCTGATTCCTGCTGCACTATGTACAACTCTGCTGCTCATGTTGGATGAGCTGGGTAGGTCGAAAGTGACCGTTATCCAACTGAATTAAACAGCTTTTCGCCTCAGCAGCTTTTCGACTCAACGAGAAATCTCGTTACATTTTAATCTTGCGGCACGAGATCTCGTCACACCCCTAGTATCTGCCAATATAGATCAGCGATACTGATCTATTTGAAGCCTTCTTTTATCATGTAGAATTATTTATAGGGATGCTCCAAATCAGGATTTTTACAGACATTAATTCACGGCCTGAATTTCATTTTGGAAAATGGGGGGAATCCCCAATTTAGGTGACTCTTGTGAGGGGATTTTTTAATTTGAAGGGGGGAGGGGGTCTTTTTTTTTTTTTAGACATTTTTCCAAAAAAATTATTTTCATTTTTACAATGGGACAATTTTGTTGCAGAAGAGCTTAAACAGGAATAGGTTGAATAGTCTTGTTAGGGTCGCAGGAAAAGTCATAGGGGTAAGTCAATTTCAGCCTATTGATATCTATCAGAGACAGGTTCTGAATAAGGCCAATCCAATTTTTTTTTTTTAGAAATGTAGATCATCCATTATATAAAGAATTTCAATTGTTGCCTTTGGGGGGTCGTTTTAGAGTGCCAGGTGGTAGGGTTTTAAGTGTTTTTTGTTTTGGTGGCTATTGGTTTAATTAACTCTAAATAGGATGTCTTTTTTGGTATGAACTTTGATGTGATTTCAAACTTTGAATCGAATTCACAAAAAAGACAAGTAAATGGTCAGTAATAAAATAAGAACAAATAAACAATTTACAAGTAGTAGCACAAATAAATAAAACAGAATAAAAATAGAAATGAAATCAACAGTGCTTTAAGTTTAAGTTTTTCAGGTAGGTCTAACAGTAGTATAGAGGTAAGAAATACTAAAGAAATTGAATAAGGAATCAAATGTAAAATAATACTGGATAGTCTTCCCTGAATACATTAAATAGAGATTAATCCTTACAATTAAAGTTACAAATGTTACTCATTCAAGAGCAAAGATACAGAAAATCAGATACAGCAGCACAATTCTTAGGCTGCTGTCACTTTAAGACTGAATGCATGGATCCAATATACACATTCATTTTCTTTCTCAACTGTTTACGCTCACTTAAAGGGGACATATCATGAAAATCTCAGTAACTTTGTTTTGGTAAGCCGTTCTCTGCAAGCATGTGAAAAAACAAGTTGCTCAGATTTCGCTCCCCTAGTGACACAGGAAGGAGAACGTATTATAATATTACCGCCCCTTAATCTGCACATTTCCACCCATGGCGCCGCCATTTTGTTTTCACAAGTGACAACAGTGTACCAGTTCTAACGCCATTGCATTTGAGCAAAGCATGCTAACTGTTCTGTCGCTGGCTGCACAGGTGAGCACAGAACACTATTTAAAGCAGGGGTGTCAAACCCCCCACACAGCAGGAGAGTCCTAGGCGGATCCGCATTCAAGTCGCCAAACCCGCGTGACTGTCACATTCGTTTTGGCCGTAAATTCTACTGTCAATCAGCGGATCCTGAGCAGACCCATGTCAGATCCGTGGACGCGCACGCGCCTTTACTGTAACGGTTGTATCAATTTGCGGGTCCCAAAAGGACCCGCCGCGGAGGTAAGGTTTTAATCGCGGATGCAGCTCGGAGCCACGGCGGGTCCGCAATCCGCCTTCGTTGCAGATCTGTCACTGCGCACAAGTAGATGCTGATACGGGTCCGTTCGCGGATACGGTCCGGAAGCTGCGATACCTATGCGGCCGATCCGCCATGGAGTTCTTTTGCTGTGTGGGCCTGCTCCTGGGTTGGACACCTCTGATTTAGATTCTCGTTAGCTTGGATAGCCTGCAAATTGAACCTGGTAAGCTCGATTGCTAAAAAAGGAGCATTTCTGTCCGAGAGATATTTTGGAAAAAATATTAGACCATTCACAGCTTTTGATAGCACTCATAAACATTAACCTGCTGTGTATGGCTCTGTTTGGCAAACAGGTAAGCTATGTATAGTGGCCATCCATACAGGTTAACTTGACAACACAAGCTAGTTGATGAGTTGAATCAACTCCACAGCAACTACATAAATTGATCCACTAACCATTCAGAAACATCCTTCTAACTTCTAACACTATCTAACTTCTTCCTGAGTCTCTCCATCAGTGTCCAACTCCGGTTTGAACAATGTAAGGCTGAACACCGTTACTGACAATCCTCATTTTGGCTGTGTGAGATTCTCCAGCTTTGTTGTTGTTGAGCAACCGAAGCGCGAGCTGTTAAAGCTCCGCCCTCTTCTGGAAAGGGGGCCGGCAGCAGCAGCTCATTTGCATTTAAAGGGACACACACAATAATGGCGTGTTTTTGTTCACACCCAAATAGGGGCAAATTTGACAAGCTATAATAAATGTGGGGGATTTTGAGCTGAAACTTCACAAACACATTCTGGAGACACCAGAGACTTATATTACATCTAGTCCCCTTTAATACAAAACCAACTGTGTTTACATGCATACTCGTCAAGACAGTGGTGATTTTATGTGTGTGTGCTTTGAGTGTGCATGAGCGCACCATCTAAAGGAGATTGTGCAAGTGCTGAGTGCTTTAAACACTGGCAAGATTTAAAAAGAAATGCAAGTTATAAACTTTAGAAGCCACAGAGTCTCACAGTAAGTTTTCAAATTACTTTGTAAGTTATTTAATAAAGAAATATAGATTGTACCTCACCTTCTTCATTATTATAATTATTTCATCCGCACCGGACAGAGATTGTGATGGCGCCGCTGCATGTCATGCCATACCTCTCACGGCAAGTATGCGTCGTCAGTATGAGATCAGTTTCTGAGATGGGCAAATTGAGAGATCGCCGATCCAGTCATTAGAAGCGATTATCAGCCGACAGCAACCGGTAGCCGATCAATCAGAGCTTTGCATCACATAACCGGTAAACTTGCTTAGCAGCTCACCTGGTACAGTGTTGCAATTACGATGTGGAACGCTTCAGTCCCATTAAACATGAGTTAACATTAAACAAGACTTCTAGAAACAAGCTAAAATGATTGTGCTTCAGCAAATGTGTTTTTATCTCACGTTTGCTTTTATTAACACTATCGGTTATGTTTAGGGTAGAGTTTATGTAGTTGTTCCGTTATTTGTTTAAATGCAATAGCGCATTAACATTTTATCGCCACTCACAGAACATTTCACTTCAATAAATGTTGCTAGATTAATGTTCGTCTGCTTTAGATAAAACAGAACGCATTTTTAGCGTCACTCACTGGACATTTCACTTTGAAAGTGTCCAAAACTTGTAAGCAGCAACGTAATGTTTTGCAGTAATGTCGCGACAAGCATTTTTCCAATGAGCCTGAGTTGGACAAACAAGTATAATACCTGGAGAAAGCTATGCGTTAGAATTCCCATTCATCTCAGTGGAAGTTACACTCGTGCAGGACACCCTGGAAGAATGTGATTTGAGATTTAGGAGCATAGAACTTTTTAAGCCAATCACACGAGATGTAACTTACATGTGACTAATCACTCGATGTCATGACAACACTATTTGACCAATGTCCCCAAAAGAAGGCACACAAACCCTTCACTGGTGACTGTCCTAAGCTATGGTGCGAAAGCCAACAAACATGGGAAAAATTCATGCTTTTAAGAAGCTTTAAAACAAATTGTTCACTAATAAAAGAAAAAAAGCTGCAATACTTTGATTAAATATTAGCAATATATAGTGCATATTTGTACATTAGAATACACAGCTAATTTTAAATGGCTGTCAATGGAGAAGATGCTTTTTGAGTGTTGTAATTAAAACATCCACCACTAGGGGCTAGCCTGCCATGCTAACCAGCTAAACCTTCATCCCTTTTTCACAAAAGAGACAATAATGGCAAATACAAAGGCAAAGACTAAAAGCTAACAAAAATGTAGAACTCTAAGCACTGCATCTAATACTTTCTGTGTCAAATCAAGGTTTTGAGATGTTAAAATTTTGGACAGTAAAGCGGTGGTCACACTACAATTTTTGTTACTTCACTCACGTGATGTTTCATTAACAAAGTTCGGAAAGAACATGTTCAAATGATCTATCCAAGCACGAGAGGAGGCCTATATATACAGTACCTATAGAAAGTCGGAAAAAATATTTCACCCTTTTGTCACATTAGACCCTGGAGAATAAAATAAATTAAGTCTAACTTTTTTGAGCTGTATGTACACATTATAACTCTCATCATCAAAGTGAAAATAACATTCTGGAGGATTATTATAAATTAGTGAAATATGTGGTTTGGTAAAGTGAACAGCTCCTTAGTGTATACCATTTTAAACTTGCTCAGGTGCAACCAATCAACTTCCAGATCAAACACCAGGCTAATTGCCCCACCTGACATCAATTGTAATGGTTTTGATTACTTCAGAATAAAGCCAGCTGATTCTTAAAGATTTCTATGGAAGCCCGTTTCCGCCACTAAATGAAAAAATAAAAACAGTAATTGTGACTTTTTATCTCAGAATTCAGACTTTTTTTTCCTCACAATTGCGAGTTATTAAGTCCGAATTCTAGATATAAACTCGCAATTGTGTAATGTAAAGTCACAATTCTGACATTTTTTCTCACAATTCTATTTTTTTTCTCGCAATTCTGACTTTTTTCTCGCAATTGCGAGTTTATATCTCAGAATTGTGACTTTATATAACGCAATTGCGAGTTTACATCTCGCAATTCTGACTTTATATCACGCAATTGCGACTTTATATCTCGCAATTCTGACTTTATATCACGCAATTGCGACTTTATATCTCGCAATTCTGACTTTATATAATGCAATTGCGAGTTTATATCTCGCAATTCTGACTTTATATCACGCAATTGCGACTTTATATCTCGCAATTCTGATTATATATCACACAATTGAGTTTATATCTCGCAAGTTTATATCTCGCAATTCTGACTTTATATCATGCAATTGCGAGTTTACATCTTGCAATTCTGACTTTATATCATGCAATTGCGAGTTTATATCTCGCAATTCTGACTTTATATCATGCAATTGCGAGTTTACATCTCGCAATTCTGATTTTATATCATGCAATTGCGAGTTTATATCTTGCAATTCTGACTTTATATCATGCAATTGTGAGTTTATATCTCGCAATTCTGACTTTATATCATGCAATTGCGAGTTTACATCTAGCAATTCTGACTTTATATCACGCAATTGCGACTATATCTCGCAATTCTGATTTTATATCACACAATTGAGTTTATATCTCGCAAGTTTATATCTCGCAATAAATTGCGAGTTCATATCTCGCCATTCTGACTTTATATCATGCAATTGCGAGTTTACATCTTGCAATTCTGACTTTATATCATGCAATTGCGAGTTTATATCTCGCAATTCTGACTTTATATCATGCAATTGCGAGTTTACATCTCGCAATTCTGACTTTATATCATGCAATTGCGAGTTTATATCTCGCAATTCTGACTTTATATCACGCAATTGCGACTTTATATCTCGCAATTCTGATTTTATATCACACAATTGAGTTTATATCTCACAAGTTTATATCTCGCAATAAATTGCGAGTTTATATCTCGCAATTCTGACTTTATATCATGCAATTGAGTTTATATCTCGCAAGTTTATATCTCGCAATAAATTGCGAGTTTATATCTCGCAATTCTGACTTTATATCATGCAATTGCGAGTTTACATCTTGCAATTCTGACTTTATATCATGCAATTGCGAGTTTATATCTCGCAATTCTGACTTTATATCATGCAATTGCGAGTTTACATCTCACAATTCTGACTTTATGTCATGCAATTGCGAGTTTACATCTCGCAATTCTGACTTTATATCATGCAATTGCGAGTTTATATCTCGCAATTCTGACTTTATATCATGCAATTGCGAGTTTATATCTCGCAATTCTGACTTTATATCATGCAATTGCGAGTTTATATCTCGCAATTCTGACTTTATATCATGCAATTGCGAGTTTACATCTCACAATTCTGACTTTATATCATGCAATTGCGAGTTTATATCTCGCAATTCTGACTTTATATCATGCAATTGCGAGTTTATATCTCGCAATTCTGATTTTATATCACACAATTGAGTTTATATCTCGCAAGTTTATATCTCGCAATAAATTGCGAGTTTATATCTCGCAATTCTGACTTTATATCATGCAATTGCGAGTTTATATCTCGCAATTCTGACTTTATATCATGCAATTTCGAGTTTATATCTCGCAATTCTGACTTCATATCATTCAATTGCAAGTTTATATCGAGTTTATATCTTGTAGTTCTGACTTTATATCACACAATTGCGAGTTTATATCTCAGAATTCTGACTTTATAACTTGCAATTGTGAGAAAAAATAGTCCGAATTGTGAGAAAAAAAAGTAAGAATTGTGAGATATAAACTCGCAATTGCAAGATAAAAAGTCAGAATTCTGAAATATAAACTCGCAATTGCATGAAAAAGTCGCAATTTAACTGTTTTTCTCTTTTTATTTAGTGGCGGAAACAGGCTTCCATAGATTTCACTGTTAGTAGTGACTGGTGAAAAGAATTCACCATGGTTGGGAAAGTGCTTTCAAAAGGCCTCCGGGATAAAGTTGTTAGGAGAAGGTTACAAAAAGGCTACTTTAGCTATCCCTCTGAGTACTCTTCAGAGCATCATTAAAAAGTATGGCATCACCAACGCTATGCCTCGATCAGGCCGTCCGTCCAAACTGCATAACTGAGCCAGGAGGACATTGATCAGAGAAGCTACCAAGAGGCCAATGACAACATTGAATGACTTGCAAGGCTTTATTGCTGGGACTGGTCGGTCTGTGCATGTGACAACTATCTCACAAGCTTAACACAAAGCTGGCCTGTATGACAGGGTGACAAGAAAGAAACCTTTCCTGAAAAAGTGTCACACTCAGTCTCGTTTACGCTATGCAGAAACACACCTGGAAGACTCTGATGATATCTTATGCCACACGCTCTTTCACTCTATCCGATTATTTGTAACTGTGAACTCATGAAACGTAGGTAGACCGGAAACTGAAACTCAGTCGAATTTCTCTGAGTTTAGTTTTGGTGAATTCTGACCAGCAAATTGTGAAGCAACATGAAGACGTGCAACCAATAGAAGAAGGGTTCCACCTTATTTCAAGGTGTCCTTGTTATAGTGTAATTATACATTTAAATACTGAGTAAAGGCTGGTTCACACTGTGCGATTTTGGCCACGATTTGGTCGTCTGAGACAAATTTTGCAAATTCTAAAAGATTCTTATAATCCTAGCCTAAAATCTGTAGTCTTTGATCGCTAGTTTGACATGTTCACCGACAGCCGATTAATGACCGTTGCGAACAAATTGTACCTCCGACGAAATTCTGGCAGTGTCAGAAGATTTGGCGCACAGTCCTGCAGTGTGACTTCTCCTACGACGAATGTCAAATTGTCTTCGTTTTTTAAGACAAGACGTGATCAAAATTAACGAGAGATTTCTTTGTTAGCCACCATTTCAGTCCCGCATGTAATGTGATGTAAAACTCCGGACAAGTTTTCATGCGCGCATCCGTTTTTAGCGTGTCTTGACTGTCGTACAGTCTGACATAAATGACAGCTGAGATCCCACAGTGTGACATGAGGATCATGAATGTAGTCTGACAAGCAACCATCGTAAAGGACTATTATAAATCGCACAGTGTGCACCCGGATTAATATTAAAGACAGATGCTTAAACGCAGATGCTAGTCTATTTTTGTTTAGCCTATGTGAGTGATCCACACTTCTGTTATTAAATCTGAAAGTCTTCTGTGACTTTTCCTCTTCTTTGATGGCTTTTTTGGAGTTTAACATAAGAGGTTTTGCAATGCACATGACCTTTTATGTCCTGCTGTTGATGTTGGTTCTGCTGATGTCATTGTGAGTGTGCATGTTGTTTCTGCTTCTCTCAAAGTGGGTCTGGCCCTGACCCTAAATGACACTGTTACGATGACTCTCTTTCTGTTTTTTTTCCAGTCTCTTTGATGTCAAAGTTGAGAATGTGACAGTAATATCAGCCTCCTGAGATCCTCGAGACAAGATGTCTAAATGGTTCTCCTTAACATCGGATTTACTTCATTAAGCTTGTATGGGAAAACATATTCAAGAGTCTGAGGACATCCAGCCAGTGCTGAATCCCACAAGGCTTAGCACACTTCCACATTCCTTTATTCAGAAAAGCAAGGTCATTTGGTAAGGCTGTTAATAAAGGTGGGCTTGTTGGGGGTGGAGTGGGGATACTCCAAGTAGATGTTATTTAAGGTCATGGGCTTGATGTTTTCATCATTTTATTGCCTCAAGGGGGCTACATTTTTTTAAGTTAAATGTCCAACTGGTTTGTTTTCATCTAAGTTGAGCTGAAATCACAAACGCAGAAGCCCCTCTGTGAATGGACACATAGATGCACATGGCTTCTGCTGGACAATAAAACTACCACCTGTCATACTACAGCAGAAACAGCACTTGTTATTTAGTGACATGCACAAGTGCACGCTTGTCTAAGTCACATGCAGTGTAAACATAACCCCAGCTCTATCCAATAGCTAGAAATGTGTTTTTCTTAGAAATTTAGAAACAAAAATCAAATAGGTATAGGGAGTTTTACTGTGTGGGTTAAAGGATTAGTTCACTTTCAAATTAAAATTTCCTGATAATTTACTCACCCTCATGTCATCCAAGATATTTATGTCTTTCTTTCTTCAGTCGAAAAGAAATGAAGGTTTTTAATAAAAACATTCCAGGATTATTCTCCTTATAGTGGACTTCAATGGACTCCAGACGGTTGAAGGTCAAAATTACAGTTTCAGTGAAGCTTCAAAGGGCTTTAAACGGTACCAGACGAGGAATAAGGGTCTTATCTAGCGAAAAGATCGTTCATTTTCGAAAAAATTTTTTTTAAATTATATACGTTTTAACTATAAACACTCGTCTTGACAAGACGCTGCTAAGTGTATTACTGCCCTCCAGAGGGCAAAGTTTAAACTAATGGTGTGTTCACACCAGACGCGAATGAAGCGCTAAGTGCGAGTGATTTACATGTTAGGCCAATGCAAAGACGCGAATAAACATCCTGCGGCGCGTATGACGCGGCACGAATTGAGCGTTTCTGCCGCGTTAACCAATCAGTAGCTTGCTCTAGTAGTGACGTGATGTAGCGAGCGGAGGCAGAAATCCAAAACAATGGAGGACAAAATCATCGACGCTGTACATCGTCATACTTTTATAGAAACAGGAATTAAAATGATCTTGCTTGAAAGGAAGTGAGTGAGGAGGTCGGACAATCTGGTAAGTTGTAAAAAAACGGTCTCACTCAATTTGAGCTATATATATATATATATATATATATATATATATATATATATACATATTGATCGAGGCTACAAGCTAGCTAAAGCCGGCAAATTGATCTTATTTGCTGTAATTTACAAATACTTTCCCACTGACGAGTTGTGTTTATTCAGAGGAAGTATGCAGAAAGCAGTGGAAGAGTCTGGGACACATAAAGGAGCGGGAGAGCCTCTCTCATGATGCGAAGTGAATTTCACGCGCAAATAAAGCGAATGTCACGCGCTAATGAAGCAAGTAAACTCAAAATGTTCAAGCATCCAACTACGCGCGAATTGCGCGATTCATTTGCGCAAGTCGCGTCTGGTGTGAACACCCCATGATTGTAATATTGTATATGACAAGAGAGAAGAAGAAGAAGAAGAGAGCTCGTTCGAGATGAGCGTTTGTGGTTAAAAAGTATACAATTTAAACTTTTTTTTAGAAAATGACCAATCGTTTCGCTAGATAAGACCCTCCTTCCTCATCTGGGATCATTTAAAGCCCTTTGAAGCTGCACTGAAACTGTAATTTTGACCTTCAACCACTTGGAGTCCATTGAAGTCCACTATAAGGAGAATAATCCTGGAATGTTTTCATCAAAAACCTTCATTTCTTTTCGACTTAAGAAAGAAAGACATGAACATCTTGGATGACATGGGGGTGAGGAAATTATCAGGAAAATTTTAATTTGAATGTGAACTAATCCTTTAACAATAGTTTAAACTTAAATGGAAGTATAAGAGGTGTTGCATTAAAATTTGCTCAACAAATGTTATCTTTTTGTTAACCTTGACATAACAAAAGTAGTTTGTGTGTTACTTTTTAGTCTGACAACATTTAGACTTTATGATTATTAATCCTAAAATGCAATGCACTCTTGGCATTCATGTCTGAGTTTTTTTTTTTTTTTTGATAGAGGAGCAGAGTACTGGTACCGGCATGACGCGCGTGCCGCTTTATCTCGGTCAGCAGATACTCGAGCTTCCACACGCGCGTGAACGGACAACACTATCACGTGATACGCAGAGAACCTCTCCATGTGCTGAAGAAAAAAAAATGATGCAACACCGTAAGACAATTGCGCGGATCATGTGATCTCACAAAACTCCCCTCAGAGACATTCGAGAGCTCAGCGGTTGACACATTATTAAGCACCCTTCCCCAGCTGAGTGTCACTTCCTGTAGCCCATTCATAAACTCCGCGGCGAGGCCACGACAAAAGGGCTCGCGACGCGCGTCAAGGAGAGGAGGAGACGTGTAGATGATCATGTCGTTTTCCCGCGCGGCTGTTCAGGACAGTGACAATAGCGGCAGTCTCGAGCTTTCCAAAACGGGGTCCCGTCCTGACCTGAGTGAGGTCACGTACCACAGTGCGAGTGCACGCGGTGCCAAAGAGCTGGAGGGGCGCGCGCTCTCTCACCTCATTACGGGCGCCAAATAAACGCGTCAAAGGACTGGGACGCGACAATTTGGCATCCTAAATTGGTTGTATAAGAGTTTTCATGGGGGAACTTAATGAATGTGGAGCTTTTGTTCGCCCTGTCCTAAAATAAATCACAAATTGCAACCCCATAACATGAAGCTGAATAGCTTGTTCTTCAGTCTATTAAAAACTGAAGAAGCTGCAAGGAAAATTAGATTGGAAGAGAGAACTACAAATAGACCTACTTTCACTTTTTTGTTGTAGTGAATAAATGACACATGATCCAGAATGAAATTGCGGAATATAGTTCAAATGAGTTCAAATTAATTTGTAGGCCAGCTTTTGAACTCATTTGAACTATATTGCTGTTTTACTATATATATATATATATATATATATATATATATATATATATATATATATATATATAAGTCTTATTGTTTTGTTTTTCATTTTTGAGAGCCTAATTTGTGACGCCAAGAAGAAGTAACATTTTCCCAGTTTCCCACAGTTTCCATATATAGTTTATTTAGCCTATTTGTGCATTCCTGCTGAATCTATGGGAAACACACCTTATTATTGTTAAATCGGATATGATTCTTCTGGGATAGTAAGCACACGTTTTTTTGTTTTTTTTTTCCCCCACATATTTATAAACATTATGTTCTGATACAAACAGTGACGCATTTTACGCGCTGTGTTCAAGGAAACACCTCGGACTGGATCTCCATCAGCCAATCGGAGCACAGGGGGATCATTTAAGAAATCATTGATATTGCCAATGCGTCAAACACGAGCGTGTCAGCGGGACCCGGTGCGCGTATAAATACCGCGAGGCGACCCGGAGAGAGCTAGTCATTTTGAAGAGCGCAAAGACAGCGAGGAACTCCTCATTTCACTTCAGCTGATATTTATTTATTTATCTATTTATTCTGAGCCTTGCTTTGGGATGAACAGACTGCTTCTGAACTTTTTCTGGGTGGCAGCATTCAGCGCACTCCTTTCAGCGCCGGGGCTCCGGGCTTCCCCAGTGGTTGGGCAGGAACCTATCCGCTGCGCCCCGTGCTCCCCGGAGCGGCTGGCCGAGTGTCCTGCGGTGGATGCCGGCTGTGAGGAGGTGCTTCGAGAGCCGGGCTGCGGCTGCTGCCTCGCCTGCGCGTTGAAGAGAGGTGACCCGTGCGGGATCTACACTGCGCCCTGCGGCTCGGGGCTCCGCTGCTTGCCGAAACCTGGAGAAGCCCGACCCCTGCACGCTCTCACCCGAGGACAGGCGGTGTGCACTGAGACCCCCGAGCCTGATCAGAGCCAAAGCGACACAACGCCAGGTACCAGCAGCGTCTCATAAGACTACAATAGCCGTCAGTGCAGATAGTAGATCACATCATGCCATCTCGATGATTCAACCGCTGACGAGATTTCATCAGCGTTAACAAACCACTATTTAGATATGCATTAAATATTATTTTAGCGAATAAATAAGAGGTCGACTCTTATAAAGGAATTTTACCTTTAAAAAAAAAAAATCAAATTTAAATGTCTGACTAATAAATGTAGCCTAAAGGTCTGTCGAGCAAAACCTCAATTATCTTATAAAAACTTTTTATAAAAAAAGTTGTTATGAAATGCAAATCTATAAAGAATATGATAGGGCTGCAAATGACAAGACTTGGCACCCGAATCTGACTAAAGCGCGTGAGCGACGTTCCGTTGTTATGGTTACCCCCCTCTGTTGTTTTAACGCCTATTTTGGCGACAGGTGAAAATATGCGCTCTGATTGCATCAGTTAAAACCTGAACGTAACTGAAGGAATAACTTTCATTACGCAATCCGTCACCAATAATCCTCACCATGCTTCTTCTTCCAGATCATCCTGAGTCCAACAACGGGGCAATGTCCGTGAATGAAGGCAGCTCAGCGGTCTTCGTGCCCGGGCACGGCAAGCCCTTCGACCCGCGGGTCATCACTGCTAAAGAGAGCATGAAGGCCAAAGTCAACGCTATACGCAAGAAACTGGTGGAGCAGGTGAGCTTCTGGCACCTCACTTTTATACATGTCCCAAAGAAATCCGTAAAGGTTTAGTTAGCTAGATTTAAAAAGAGACTCCGGTACCATGTGCGGCCACAAGAGGGCAGTACAAGGCAAGAACGAGTCTGTATATTTGGTATGCATGGCGCATTTTTTTAGAGCTAATAATTAAAATAATAAAATACCTAATAAAAACAATTAAAATGCTGAAATTATTTAATTAAAAAAGTTTAATATATTATTATTATTAGTAATAGTAGTAGTAGTTGTTGTTGTAATAATAATTTCTTAAATATATGAAACAATGTTGTTGTAAAATATTAATAACCACCAAATAAAAGCTTATAATGTGTTATAATAAAATATATTTTATATATGTGTTATAATAAAATAAATTATAATAAAATATAATTTATTTAAAATGTCTATAAATAATCATATTATATATATATATATATATATATATATATATATATATATATATATTTTTTTTTTTTTTTTTTTTTTTTTTTTTAAATGTCTCTAAATAACCATTTTTAGAGCTAATAAAAATAATTAAAATGCTGAAATTATTTAATTAAAAAAGTTCAATATATTATTATTATTAGTAGTAGTTGTTTTAATAATAATAATAATAATAATAATAATAATAATAATAATTTCTTAAATATGTGAAACAATTTTGTTAAATAGTAAAATATTAATAACCACCAAATAAAACCTTAGGAATATATATATATATATATATATATATATATATATATATATATATATATATACATATTTGAAATGTCTCTAAATAATAATTTATTTATTTAAAAATGTCTCTAAATAACTATTTTTTAGAGCTAATAATTAAAATAATGAGAGCTAATAAAAATAATTAAAATGCTGAAATTATATTTTGTTGTATAATTATTATATAATAATTTATATAATAATAATAATATACTAGTAGTAGTTGCTGTTGTTGTAATAATAATTTCTTAAATATGTGAAACAATGTTGTAAAATATTAATAACCACCAAATAATATATATATTTTATATTTCTAAACTTTTATTTGTTTTTGTTTTTTTTGAAAAAGTCTCTAAATAACTATATTTTTTCTCTCTAGGGTCCTTGTCATATGGAACTGCAGACGGCCCTTGACAAGATCACTAAATCACAGCAGAAACTGGGAGACAAAATGACCAGATTCTACCTTCCCAATTGCGACAAACACGGTCTATACAAAGTCAAACAGGTGAGCAGAGTCTTGTGTGCAAGTATTACAGAAACCAACCAACAAGTCCTGATTTCACACTGAGAGTTTGTGTGTTGGTATATGAAGCTTAATGTGTGATATTCAACAACACGATGATATACGTGTGATGGCCGAGTGTTAGAACCACACTCCACTGAGAACTAGGCTGTGCATGCAAGCTTGTGTTTCTAGAGAATGAAATAACCCGTCTCACTCTCTGTCTCGTTTTCCCCGCAGTGTGAATCGTCTCTGGATGGTCAGAGGGGGAAGTGTTGGTGTGTGTCATCCTGGAATGGGAAGAAGATTCCTGGATCAAGTGACCTGCCAGCAGATGCCGAGTGTCCCGAGGAACTCAACCACTGATCTGTCTCACACACATACACACACACACACACACACACACACACACACACACACACACACACACACACACATATAGGGGGACCTAAAGAGCCACACACACACATGTAATACCACTGAATTTTATCATTATATTTTTTAAAAATATCTTAGTATTTATTTATTGTTAGTGGTGATATTTAATTCAGGTACACTGTTTTTGATTGGTAAATTCCCTGAACTCTCCAAAAAAAAAAGAAAGAAAAAAAAAAGAAAATCTATTTTTCTGTATAGAAAATATGTATTTTACATGAAGTACCCATACTTATTTATTTAAACTGAATGTATTCATTTCGATATCTGGATAAGAATATTTATTCCTCATGCCTTATACATATTTTTGTATGGTGTAAATCTGTATATTTGATGTATATAGATTACTGTGTCTTTTGTCTTAAACTTCCTCCAGGCTTGCTTTGTTGGAAAGGAATGAAATGGAAAAAAGCACTGCATGACCAAACCTCTTTGTCACTGTCCGTACTTTGCCATATTTTTATACTGTATGTGTTTTTTTTATTATATTTTACTAATGAATTTCATTGTTTTTGTTTATAATGATTGAGATTAGATGGACATAAAAGTGGGAAGCTTTTTTCCCAGGATTCTGTGTTTATTTTTTACATTCAAAAGTATTGATCTTTACAGCTTTTGAAACGGGTAACTGCCTGTTCCTACCTCTGTCTTTTAAGTTTATCAAATGGGCTATTTTTATGTTTGTAAAATACTTTCCTGTATGATCAAAAGTGATATTGCAGTCTTATTGTATTTGTCAATCCTATTTGTGTTGTCTACATACTGTGGTCCATTTTTTTTTTTTTTGCGATGCAATGTCTACACTGAGGAAAAGAGATTCAGACGTTGCTTCACTCCAAAGCATTTGTTCGTGTGTGTATAACATATTTTTCATGGTTTGTAATTGTATGTCATTGTGGGTAAAAAAAAATAATTATTTAATAAATCATCTTTACAAGCAACACAGTGTCAGTCATTTAAACTCTCCCTCGGTCATATGAGGAGCTGCGGTGAACTAAGGAAGCAAGACTCAGTCAAACTCAATTAGTAATGTCAGGACAAAACAACAACACCTCAACATAATGGGAAACCTGTTAAGACAAACCACGAAGTGCAAAAAATTGCATTTCTCTCTCTCGATTTCTCCTGCCAGGCTTGATTATGTTCAGTTTTGTCTATATTTAAAACTGCCTGGAGGCAGTGCACATATGTGTGTCCTTATCGTGGTAATCTCAAATGAAGCGGACTAACTTTAGCTCGGTATTTTGGGGAACCGGGCTCCACTCTCTACGGTGCCTTTGACCTGTGCTGTGTTTGTGCTGGATGGCCAGCGGTACGCCCTCCCCTTTTGCCTGATGACCAGCCTCTGCGGCACCACCCTTCACACCTTTATCTCAGTTTTGTAAACCGCAGGAGACAAAATTTAGTTGCTTCATTGGAAATACCCAACCCCATTTGACATTATGGGTGCAACTGGCACCAAACAAACACAATGTTGCATTGTAACACCTTGCTCGTTAGTATTTTCACGGCATCCGGAATGTTCTAGAAATCATTATGGACACCGAAAATTAAATTAGGAAAAAGAGTATTTGACCTCATCCATATGAGCAATTTCATTTCATGAATTGTGGCATCGCAGCTTCTTTTTTGAGAATTGGCTGCGCTGACACGGCTCGGACAAGCGAATAACTATGCTAATGTGAATGGGGTCTCTGTGTGTAGATTTGAGGAGTAATGACCTGTGCGGGGCTCAAGCTAGAGTATGAAATGAAGCGCTTCAAAGATGTTGACCCTGTTACACACAAGAGATTTTAAATCTCCATGGCCCCCGGCGCTCTGTTATACTAATGACAAAATTGCTGTAGCTGATGTGAATGAACCATTGTTTTGAAACTCTTAACAGTGACACTAGCCACCTTATCTAAATGAATGAATAATAGTATAATAAACCACATATGCTCTGTCCTGGTTGGAATCTTAAAGGGCAACTTTTCACAAGAATGTGTCTGTGAAGTTTCAGCTCAACAGATCATTTATTATAGCTTGTCAAATTTGCCCCCGTTTGGGTGTGAGTAAAAACGCGCCGTTTTTGTGTGTGTCCCTTTAAATGCAAATGAGCTGCTAATCCCGGCCCCCTTTCCAGAAGTGGGCGGAGCTTTAACAGTTCGTGTTTTGTTTGCTCAACAACAACAAAGCTGGAGAATCTCAGACAGCCAAAATGACGGTTGTAAAGTCTTACATTGTTCAAACCGGAGTCGACACTGATGGAGAGACTCAGGAAGAAGTTAGAATGGTTAGTGGATAAATTTATGTAGTTGCTGTGGAGTTGATTCAACTCATCCACTAGCATGTGTCGTCTTGTTCATCTTTTTTGCAAATCCAGCATTGAATTGACCCTCGTTTGTGAAGCAGTCCGGTGTAAAATGACAGCATGGCAACAACACTCTACTACAACAACTCTTCCTCTTCTCTAAAGCAGCCCAACATGGCCTCGCCCCCTTAAGGGGGTGTACATTTTGGGGTTTGTGATGTCACCAACCCAGGAAGAAGCTTGTTGTAGTCCCTACCAGCCATTTGTTGTAGTCCTTAAAAAGCGATTTCTGTAAAAGAACTTTGCAGATGTTGTTTATGCCTAAACAGCAACATTACACACTAACTAAAGCTAAAAAAAGTGAAATCATAATCAAGGACCCCTTAAAAGGTTTAGTTCACACTAAAAATGAAAATTCTGTCCGTGGTCAAAATCTGTTTATTCTGTGGAACGCAAAAGAAGATATTTTGAAGGACTGCTTTTGTCCATAGAATGAAATACCAGGAACAACTTTGGACCTGAAATGAAAGAATATGACAGAATTTTCATTTTAGGGTGAACAATCCCTTTAATTTTGTAGAAGCTGTGAAATTACAGTCTATCATTGTGTAAATAAAAATGGTGTTTACATTTTTTTATTCAAAAAAGAAGGCATTAAATACAAATTATATTTGAACAAAAAACATTTCCTTTCTTAAAGAAAGTGATAGCTGTATAATTTCTAGTTAGTAACATAAAAAGCTTTTTAAAGAATCAAAATTATTTTAAATGGAAAAAAAAACAAAAACAACAAACAAAAGGCAAATACCCGTGAACGGAGGGATCTTTAAAAGTGACTTGCGGGTGAATGACCCTGGCATTGCACAGAATGAGGGTGGCAAGCTTTCTTGAAGATCAACTATAGCTTGAACATTGACCTCGATGTTCTTTGAAACAAGCTTGGCCTCAGCTTTTTACTTAGCGTTCACTTTACTTTAGCTTAGTTTAGCTTAGGTTAGCTAAAGTTAAGCTTAGATTTAGCTTAATTCATACCATAGAAGGCCTACACATAACCTGAAGATTTAAACTAACGAGTTTTACAGAAGGACAGCATCTTTGCTTAGCTAACAAAAGACACCTAGTACTCCGAACTGTAGATAAACAACAAACCTAATAAAAGACTTTAGTGATTATATTCCCAAAAATATGCTGAGTTCTATGTTTTCACTACTGTGCAATCAACGGGTCACTGAATTGTTCTCAAAGACATAGTTTGGATCAGCTTATATTTCTTTCTTGGATAAATAATCTTTTTAGCATAAAGTTCACATGCCTTTTTAGACATTTAGCTGGCCTGAAACAAAATATATATTCATATAAAAAAAATTACAAGACACAATTACAAGTTAAGGAAGGGCTAATAGCTTAGCATACTCGTATGCTCTTTCCCCGTAATCAAGTCAGATGAGGTGTAGCACCAAACATTTTTGTTTGTCTTTTGTTTAGCTGTTTGGGAGGGGTGGGGTGAGCTTTCTTCCGACGCTATGCTAATAAGCTAACGTGTGGGCTACCTCTCTGGCACCCTCCACCTTTCAAGTCTTTTCTCAGGAGGTCAGTTTTGAGACAACAACACAAGGCCGCCATGTTAGCCTGTAGCTTCCCTACTGGGGTTGAATATCGATATATTTAGAGAGACAGAGAGCGAAACCATTAAGCAACACATTTCCACGCACGGGTTTCGTTAAGGCATCGATTTCGAAAACTGCCATAGCTACACCGAATTCGGTAATTCAGGGAACTGTAGCGTTACGGTTACATTCAAACCCATAAAAAAAAGACGTCGCGCAAGATACATGCTTTTAGCGAATGCCTATAAATGTGAAGGACAATGATAGTCGGCGTTTGGAGCAACAATCGTATTTTCAAAGTGCTTCATGATGTTTCGAAAGTGAGATAATGCCCGTGTGGATATATTTGAGGGGCATTTCAATGCTGTCCTGACGACACGAGCTAACAGCTCTGCGTCCCATGTAAGATAATATATACTTTTCAAAAGGGCATTCATCTAAGTATGTCCTGGTATAGAATCGTTTACAATTGGTCGAATCGTATAATCAAACACTAACAGGCTGGAGTATGTGTTCAGGAGGGGCCAAAGTGCATGAAGTGCTTGTGCTTCAGATGGAGTCTATGGCTAGAGCCGCCTAGTGCCACTGAGCGTGCCCAGTTTAAACGACCCTACACCAGGAGGGCAGAAACAGGAAGTGGGACTAAGAGAGAGTCGCCGATAGTCACGGCAGAGATCAACACACGCTACGGCGGAAGAGAGAGACTACCAATGCACACGGAACAAGTACGCAACGTCCCTCGCATACACAAGAGTACATATGCTCAGACTTAGCGTGCGCTACTGAAATTTGCTTGTACTTTTGATTATGTTCACACTTCCCTCTAGGGATACAGTCCAAAACAAGAAGATGTGACACTCTCTCTCTGTCTCCTCCTCTCGTTCTCCCCACTCTCCTGAAGTGTAAAGTGAGTTGCTGGTCACGTGAGTCCATGCCTCAGCATACAAGTGGGAGGTCAGCTTTGGGACAGCACTTTTGAATCTGTATTCATGTAGTTCTTAAGGGGAGATATCCCTCTTTGTCTCCCTGTTTCCACCGCTCTGCCTCTCTCTCTCCCCTTCACTTCGTCTCCATGTTATAGCAGTGGACTTTCTCCTTTTCTTCATAGCCGGGTATAGACTGTCCGTACTTGTCCACGCACCAGCAGTGACCTCTTTTGCGCCCTTTGGATGGACGGCACTGCGGAGAGAGTGGGTGAGACAGGAAGAGAAATGCATAACCATATGATATTTGGACGGGTATATGCAAAACAGACAACATGCTCCAAATGGAAGAGACAGTGGCATAAACACACATTTCTCATCGCATCGCACTTAGGTGAGAGAGAGTAACACGAATACTAGAGCCAGAGAGAGAAAGAGGGAGAGAGATTGTGGTAGAAGAATGCTAGAGGGGATTCGAGGGGAAATATATAAGGAGTAGAGCGAGAGAGCAAGTGAATTTTTTTTTTGAAATATTTCATTCTCTTTTGTAATTTACTGTAATAATCAGGTGCACTGATTATTATTTGTTGCCATTTATCCAGCACCAATGAATCCCATTAAATTTGTATTGCGAATTACGTCAAGGCTTAGTTCACCCAAAAATGAAAATTCTGTCATTAATTAATCACCCTCATGTCGTTCCAAACCGGCAAGTCTTTTGTTCATCTTTGGAACACAAATTAAGATCTTTTTGATGAAATCCGAGAGGTATACGACTCATACATTTATGTAACTACCACTTTGACACTTCAAAAAGAGACCGTAAAACTAATCCATATGAACTGGGCGGTTTAGTCCAAAGTTTCTGAAGAAACATAATCGCTTTATATGATGAACAGATTGAATTTAGGCTTTTATTCACGTATAAACATTCATCAACTCAGACATCAGTTGTGGTAAACGGAAGCTCAAGCACGTTTGCTTGATGTGCGAGAACCAATGAGGTTCATTGTCGTGTTACGCATCACGTTTGAGCTTCAGCAAGAACCAATGAGGTTCATTCGTCAAGCAGGTTCGGTTGAGCTTATATGTAAATAAAGGCCTAAATTAAATCTGTTCATCATATAAAGTGATCGAGTCTCTTCAGAAAATTTGGACTAAACCGCTCAATTTATATGGATTAGTTTTAAGATCGCTTTTAGAACTTTTTGAAGAGTCAAACTAGTCACGTAGCTTTTCTGGACAGAAAGCTCTCAGATTTCATCAAAAATTAATTTTATTTGTGCTCCGAAGATGGACAAAAGTCTTACGGGTTTGAAACGACATGAGGGTGAAAAATTAATGACAGAATTTGTAAATGTAATCAATCTAAATGTAATAAAATATTTAACTAAATGTAACGTCATTATAAAATGAATAGGGTATAACCACTGAAAGTTTTACCATTACAATAACTAACAATGCTTATTGCGTTGAAAATCAAAACATGCTTATCCTATGAGAGAGTATAGTTAAGTCTCTGTCCGTTTCTCTCTTGCTGTCTTTCTCTCCTTTGGCAGTGAGTTGGAGACATGTGCAAGTCAAACATCACATCTAAGTTGGAAGAATGCACGCCTGCCATTCACAGTGTGTGTTTATGTGTTTATGAGAAAGAGAAAAATCAATGCATAAAAAAATGTCTTCTGTGGTTCAGGGGTATTTAAATTGATACAGAGAGGTGTATACACACACACACACACACACACACACACACACGGTAATGAAAAATGATCTGCAGTATGTACTGAACTTCCCTTGTTTGCATTTGCTGATTATTTACATGCAAGTTTTGACAACTTGTGAATATCGAAATTCATAAACATACACATACACATACACACACGACCCAGTTTTGCTTTTATGGGAGGCTTAAATGCCTCTGTAAGCCTGCTGCTGATGGAATTGTGATTTTGTGTTCATAAAAACAGTTGAAAGTGCGAAGGTAAATTTGACCGAGCTAAAATATTTGCCAAGGACCGTTAAAGAGCTGCTAGGACTATTTTAGGAAACTGGCATCGACTCAAAGTCATCTGGAGCTTATTATACTACACAGGCAAAACAAATACACACACACAAACAAACACGCGCATACACACACACACACACACATCCTCGGGTGGTACATTCATTAGTAAAAATCTATTCTTTCGGACATGAGGAAAGAAAGAAAGAAAGAAAGAAAGAAAGAACTATGGAAAAACAGATAAAAAGACATTGTGCAAGAAAGGAGTGGATGAGTCAGAGAGAGAGAAAGAGAGTAAAAGAGAGATCAAAAGCGGTTTTATTGAAAGAGTACCAAATTAAAATACCTCAAGCAGAACAAGAGCAGTCTGGGAATGAAACCTGGCCTCTACAAGGGGCTGTTTCAAATGTTACACTCATCCTTTCAGTTTCAATTGTCTCTGCACCCACTCCACGGTTTTGCAATAACAAATATTTGTATATTCCTAAATAAGTAACATATCACTTTCAAAAGACTTTTTAATTGTTTGGTTATGAGTTTATGTCTGCGTCTGAGCAAAAGAGGAAGAATGAGTGTACAGGAAACCAGTGCTTAATGTGTAAATTATGAAGTCCCGGAACAAGGGCCGGTGATGGATCTGTCAAGTTTGAGGGCCTGTGCTCACGGAATACAAATTAAAAAAGTGCATCATAACGCTTGCTTATAAATGTATTTTGGGTATAAAAGTACATTTCCTGATAACCAATGTATTACTTTTTTTTTTTTTTACCTAATTATTCATTAAACATATGGTCATTACATCAATTTTTTGCAGGGGCATATGTGATGGGGGATTCACTAAAATAGGTGCTGGATCCAATTCCAGAGGAGGTGGATCCGGATCCTGCTTGTTCCGGCGCAAATTAAGCCCTGCAGGAAACTACTCGGTGCCGAGCTGCTATGTATTATGGGAATGTTCCATTCAGACTGTACAGGCACATGAGATGCTTTCTGTCTGATGTAAGGGGGACTAATAATGACTCAGACAAGGTATTTCATTGTACCGCAGTGTCCGAAGCAGGCAATACAAGTGATATCTTCAATGTAAATCAAAGGTTTTGTTCAAACCAGAAGCAGTGAGCAACAAGACAATTTGTTGGACACTTATTTGCAAGCCCCACGCCGAGTGAAATCTCATTAGTCCCAAATCTCACTCTACATAAACATAATTAATAACGAAATATATTCTGATTGGCTGTGATTGCGTCATGTCACATTTTCACTTTCAATGTGAACTTACTAATTATGGAAACGTAACGCCTAATAAAGTAATACTCTAACCGGCATCTCATAAGACCCAAGAGTCATTACAATAGACCTCAAAACACGCAGTGGCTTTACTTATGATTGATTACTGTGTGTGTGTTTGTATCAGAGAAAGACAGAGGTATATTTAGGGTGTGGAGCACACCCCTGTCAGCGTGGCGAATTCTGGAGGTTGCAACACAACGGACCTGTGTGAGTGTGTATGTGTAAGTGAGAGAGGGAGAAAGAGAGCATGTGTATGTGTGTTTGTCTGACTGCGTATGCATATATATATGTGCAAGTGTGTGTGTGTGTGTGTGTGTGTGTGTGTGTGTCACAAAGCAAGCCTCAGTCAGCGCTGGCCCATAATGATGCCCTTATGGGCAGCAGGAAGGCGGAAGGGCATTAAAAGCAGCCACAGGGTAAACACAGACTCATAAAACACACACAAACACACACACACACATACACAATATGTGAATGCAACAACTGCATGTGAATAAGAACAGTGGTTGTTTTCTTTGCCAGACTACGAGCAGTATGTGCATGTGTGTTTGTGTCTGTTAGGTAGAATGCTGTTTGGTATAGACGCTGCCCCTGCAGTACATGATCATTATATAGTCATTTTGGTGCAACAACAAGCTTAGAGACTAGACAAATAACAAGTATGAATATATATCGACATAGCCTCAAGTCAGAATGAGAGGGAATCGATAGTCCGGGAAGGCCTATCTTGGAAAAGCCTATGTCTTTGCGAAATATAAATATATGTGTTTGTATTTGTTGTATGGGTGACCGTATCTGTGTACTGGTTTTTCAGAGAGAGAGTGTGCGCTCTGGATCATTCCCAGCATGCCTGGCATTCTCTTCTAGTCTCTCACCCCGCATCACTGAGATCCTATTCAGCGTGAGAGCTTAAGTGGACTGCGTGGCCCTGGGAGAGCCAGGAGAGCCAGCAGATCAGGGGGCCGAGCAAAGCTTCAGTACAGTAAAATGGGTGAGAGATGCGTCTGGATTGGGAATGGTGGAGGGGGGTGAGGTTGGCGGCACTGGGTCCGGCATGCCTGGCCTCCGCTAACACACTGAGCCAATTCATATAATCAAGGCTAAAATTAGCACGGATCGGACTCTGCCCTCCACGGGAACGGCCTTCAGACACACATACCCCCACATACACACACAAACGCTCCCATTACAGATCTTATTCCGGGGAGTGTAGGGACCCCTAGGCACCCAGGACATCTACAGTTCACTTGTGTGAGTATGTATGCACAGGGGTATGTGCATGTTTGCTTTTGATGCTGAAATAAAAATTAATGACCGAGATCTCAGGGTCGACCGAGACTCAGGCTTCGGCTCAAACCAAAGCAGTTTTAGTTGGAGTCAATAGGAGGGCAATCTGATCAGCTTGATCTCATGTGTGGACACAGCCTGTCATGCAGATGTTCCTCTATTATTACCAGAGATCCAAGCGAAAGGGTTTGATCTTACGAAATAAACTAGGATATATTTGTGCATGCTAGATACAGGAGAGGATGTGGCATGGTTTCGATTTATGTTGTTTGTGCTCAAGTATACGGTTTGTCTTTAGCTGGTTTGTTATGTCTCCTGGAAAACCAACTGATAGACATCAATTATTTGTTTTGTTAACCTGTCAGTGATAGTCACGTACAGGGTAGTCTCAGCCTCAGACGTCACGCCCACGGACCATTGGCTGAACGTCTGATGCGTATGGCACACTTAACTGGAAACACGTCATCTGGTTGGTTGAATTCTACAGGATGCCCAGGAGTCGTGTGTGTCGCGTTCTTCAACGGTCCACCTGGAAACTAATGCTGTGTCGCCAAACCCCCTCATGAAAGAAGAATGCTGTTATGTTTATTACTGTGAGAATGAGCGCTTACCAGGATCATCTAAATGCTGGATTTTCAAAAGTATGTTAAGTTCGTGGCTCCACATATGGCTCCAACATTCTTGAATGAATAAATGTATTCAATGCATGCCGGTCTATTATTGTAGGGACGTTGACTTTACATTTTCATGCCCCTAAACATGACGCAGAACAAAATGAACTGTGATTGGTTGCGTTACATGTCAGTCAAACGTCCTCTTGGGTGGTCCTTGGCCAACGAAAGCTGCGATAGAGTCCAGACCTTCTGCCGTCAGTCTGAAGATCTGGCTACGCAAGACTACGTACAGGGGCAGGAATGTCACAAGCCAGATTTGCACTTACACGGTCTCCAAAACTTTATTTGTTACAGGTGCCACTATGAATCTCTCTTAGATACTCATGCAAACCATCTGCAAGACCCTTGACTCTCACCTGGAGGGTTTGCTGAGCATGTTTCTTGAAAAATCCAACCCGAACCTGTTATCAATTTCTCTCCCTTCTGAGATTCCAACCCTAGAGCACAGCTATTTTCCCACCCCGAAAAAACAGGGTCCTTTCAATGGGTCACATGTTCAATTGAACCCCCTGCCACTGAGCATACAGTATGTGCTGCTGTATGTGTGCGTATCATTGCACTCCTACAGAGGTAGACTCCATACGCTGCAGTTTCAGCATGAAGCAGCTCCTTAGCAACATGTGTTTTACATTGATTCTAAATCTCATCCTCTTTTCAAAACCTTTCCTTCATTTATCTATACTTTTCACAGTGCCCACAGTGTTGTCACTAGACCGTCATGGTCACTGTGGTATCCGTCAGAGTGGTTTTCCATTTTGAAAAACCAACAAATAATCTGTTTGCCCCAATTTCACCCAAACTCATTAGGGCCATTCAGACAAGGCCCTTTGACTCATGCTCTTAATAGGGGAGTTGCGGGTGACTCACAAATTTCCGAGAATTTCATTTGCCCCCACCGACTACCTTCTCTTGTTCAGACTCACTGGTGCACCCCGTCAATTGAGAAAACAACACACACTTTCAAGAACCAGCATGCACATACAAATAGGCCCCCACCCAAGTTCTCAGACTTTTCCAATACTGTTGTGACAGTTGCCATGACAGTTACTTATCGTCGCGTACATGGATGGTGGTAGAATAATAGTTTGAGAATCTGGGCTGATTACACAAAGGTTGCATGTTTGTTCCCAGGTAAGGATGGCCTAAAAATAAAATAGGATCCCTACTTCCCCTTTGAGCAAGGTACTTAGCTACATCTGGGATAGGCCCTGTAATTGTAAGTGACTTTAAATAAAAAGCATCTGCAAAAGAGAAGTCAGGGCACTTGGGTAAAAGGTAATTACCTGTTTTTTCTTGTAGAAACCCTTTTGGTCACAGTTTGGAATGCGGAAGCCTCTTGCGTTCAGCACACTTGAGATCTTAAAAATCTTTATAATACTCTCCATTTCCCGACGACACGGACCCTGTACAAACACACACAGAGAACACGGAATTACAGGAAATATCCTACTTACAAACACGTCAGGAGACTGGAGATACAAACAAGGAGAATGGAAATAGAATGTACTCTACTCCAACACATGCGTTGTCTGGATGGAAGTACAGCCAGTGCTTACATATTCAGATTCTCTCTTCAACTCCTGACTGAAGTTGTGATTATCTGTATGGACCCCGCTGGAAACTGGTACTTTATAGCTCTGGGTTTTCTTGGTTTGACCTTTTTGGAGCACCTCCAGTTTATTGGACTGTAGCATAGGATCTTTGGGCTCTAACGGCGTCCTTAGACCTCCCTGCGTGTCCCCGGAAACAACTGTTGTGAGCTGGATCGTCTCAGCCCCCCTGACGCCTGTTGCCCCGGTACCATTGGAGATTTGTTCCTCTCCTTCCTCCTCAGGGTTATCTGAATCAAAAGAGAAGTGTATTAATATGCACGTAAGATCTGACCATTATCAAAAGAAGCATTCATACAACTGCATCTTTTCACATGAAACGGAATAGCACAGGGGGGTCCAATCCCGCTACTAGTTTAGCTCCAACCTGCCCCAACACACTTACCTGGAAGTCTCTAGTAATCCTGAAGATTAGCTGATTCAGAGGTGTTTTTAAATAGGATTGGCTCTAAACTCTGCCCTCCAGAACAGGATTTGACACCTTTGGAATAGGGCTGGGACAATAAATCGATGCATCACTCGAATTCACGATTCTCTCTCGAATCGGTTCTGAGCTTAGTTTTTAACAGCAGATGGTACTCTAGGCTAGTTTTTAACCGCACTCTCAAATTCTCTCAGAAGAGTGCTGAAGAGCACTCGTGCGTTCGGCTGAGTCTGAGAATGTACTTGCACCCCAGGATGCTTTTATGATGCTAGATTAATGTAAACAGCCAATGCAAACACCCTTGTAATTCACTTCTAACCTTTTCGAACTTTATGAATGATTATTTTATAGAAGGTTCAAGTGGTGTGAGTAAGGAATTGGAAGCAAGCAGAGTACGGCTGTTTCTAAAGCACGCAGTGCCATCTGCTGTTAAAAACTAAGCTCAAAATCAATTCAAGAGAGAATCGTGATGCATTCGGGAAATCTCAGAATCGATCCAGAATCGTTTCTCAATTTGTGATGCGTCGATTTATTGTCCCAGCCCTATCTTGGAATAGCATGAACCTAAACATCCATATAGAGTCGTTCAAACAAGATGTCAATTTGTAGGCCAGACCAGATGGCTAATTCGGAATTTCCTATAGGTTGGGTTTTTAGTATAGTGGTTTTTGATTTAATGTGACTAATACTACTTGACGAAACTTCTTGAGTCATACCTAAAACTAGAATTGTGAAGCTGTTGTGTTTTTTTGTGACACATAGGCTACATCAATTATCTGATTTGTCAAATGTAGTCCTTATTTAAAAAAAAAAAAAAAAAAAAAGCACAGAAGCTTCAAAATTCATATTTGAGCTATAATTTTTTTGAACGTTTCTTCAAGTGCGTTTACCACAGACCTTATTTCAGTCATAAATCGAAAAACCGCTATTCTAAAAATCCAGTGGAAATTCCAGAGGGAACCCATGGCCAGAAAACACCAATTCTCTTCCAGGTTTTAGGCCTACAGACTGAACAGCTCTATTCTAAGGTTCTTCCTTTCAGAATAGACTTTCAACTTTTGCTTTTACAAGCAAACATGAGATATAAGATGACGCCTCACCAACTAAAAGTGTAAAAGCTCATATACACAGAGAACAGAGAGCCAGAGAAAAAAAAGCAGCAGAAGAGAAAGAGATAGAAAGGGGGGATGGGGAAGCAAAGGAGTGAGAGTATTTATAGTGCCCTAAGTTACAATCGTTATAGGCGGAGGACAGACCACCTGACCCGAAACCCAGAAACCAAATACGGCTACAGGACGGAACGATTGCCTGCCTTCACTAACATGGTCTGGTAGGATGGTCTAACCAACAAACATCACATGCTTTCCTCTCTGTGCCCAGCTGAAGCTTTACTGTGGGTGCTCACAAAATCTATTCAATGCAAACATGGTTTCATTGTGGTTTAAATGTCCTTTTCTCTAATCCCACACCATTCCACAATATGTGAACCCTATACTTAACCTACTAAATAACATTAGAGATGTATTATTAGTGCATTTGTATAAACATCCCAATTTCACTTAATTATTATTTACTCTTAACTACAAGATCCATTACAAGAAAAGTTCACTCAAGCTCTGTCATCATCTACTCATCCTCATGTCATTTAAAACAAGTGTGTGTTTTTTTTCCATGCAACACAAAAGGAAATATTGAGGATAATGTTCAGGCTTCTCTTTTCCATACAATGAAAGTGGACGGTGACCAGTGACTGTCAAACTAAAAATGCCATCCTATCTTCTTTCAGATGAAGACAATCAGAGTTATATTATAAAATTTCCAGGCTCTTCCAAGCTTTATAATGTTAGTGAATGGCACTCCTGATTTTAAAGTCCAAATAAACTGCATCCATCCATCATAAAAGATATCCACACGGCTCTAGGGCCTTAAAATAAAGGCCTTCTGGGGTGAAGTGATGGGTTTTTGTAAGAAAAATATCCATATTTAAATATTTATAAACTATAATAACCAGCTTCCAGCAGATGGCCTACGCAAGTCGACCTATGCCAAAAGAGTAATCTCTGACCCAACGCATGATGTATTGACAAACGCAGAAGCGCAGAGAATAGAGCAAAGCACAGTCGAAATGTGTAGGACGTCTGCCGGAAGCTAGTTATTTTCATTTATAAAGTTATAAATATGGATATTTTTCCTACAAAAATGCATTGCTACGCTTCAGAAGGCCTGGAGCTGTGTGGATTACATTTATGATGGATGGATGGATGCACTTTTTTGGACTTCAAAATCATGAGCGCCATTCACTCCCATTATAAAGCTTGGAAGAGCCAGGATATTTTTAGTATAATTCTGATTGTGTTCATCTGAAAGAAAATACACACCTAGCATGGCTTGAGGGTGAGTAAATCATGGGATAATTTTCATTTTTTGGTGAACTGTCCCTTTAAATGTGGTTCTGCTCCTCCCAGAAAACTTTTGTATGTCTTTTTATGTACACAAGTCATATAGACTACTTTTATTGTGCCTTTTTAAAGCATGACTTGAATTCTCCCAGACAAAATATTTGCACTTGTATGTCACTTTGATAAGAAAACATCTGCCAATAAGTTAAATGTACAAAGCTAGCGCTGCAAACTGACTTTGCAGGACAACTTCATCATTCTTTCATATGTGCCTTTGAGCAGCCATTTATAGTGGACAAAATGCGAGCACTTGAGACACGATGTCCCAAATTGCACTCTAATCTCTGTTTTCACTAACTGCATGGTCATTTCGCAAATGCGAGCAAAAGTAAAGGGTGACCAGTAAAGGGTCCAGCGAGGAGTGCATTGGTCAGCTTCAACAAATGCCTGGCGAGAGTGCTGGGCGAAGATGAATTATGGCAATGTTTAAACATGCTGTCCTCTTGGGGTTTTACAGCTCTTGTCTGTTGAATAAATATTCAGTCTCTGGCCGTACAAAACAAAGCAGAGCTCTCGCAGGAACGAGAGACTAATAAACAGCTGGAGCAGAAGAGAAAGAGAGACAAAATGGACCATTAAATGTGGAAAGTGGGAGAGAGGGTGGTGGGACAGGACTGGCATCGGGTACACTGCACAAGCCAGAAAGATCTGAATGTCGTGAAGAACTGTAGAGATAGTTCAGCAGAGAGGAAGAGTTAAGTGAAAACAGATTTTCTCTGGGTGTATGTGAGTAAGTGCGCACTTGTGGCACACCAAACACTCCTCTGTAGCCATGGAAGCTGCGCTCCAAACCAGAATTGAGCTATGCCTTCATTGACGATGACACAACAACAACAACAACAACAACAACAACTTCTGCAGCATAACTCGAACAAGGTAAGTAATTGTAATGACCACATATAATGACAGCATGTGCAACAAGTTGCAGCCTGCTTCCCTTGCATGACCCACCATACCTCTCACATAAACAAATCCAGGACAGATGAAGAGAATGGAGGGCCATCTAATTCAGGAACTTGGGAAAACATCAATATTTAACCCCAATGTAAACTTTTAGAACTTTTTATGACTTTTCCCAGCACCTAGTGGCCCATTTTGAGTCACTCAACCTCATCTATTTGTTCAATCCCAAACGAGCAAACAATTTATCATTCTGGCGAAATGAGCAGAGCGCGAATTAGAGAGAGTAAAAAAGACAGGCACGCGGCAGGTACATTTCACCGCCGAGGCTCGAGACGAAAACGAATCCGCCTCTTCTGAGAAATCTGCATGTTAAGTATATAAGTGCACACGCACAAACAACGTCATAACTCATAACCTCATAATCTGTCATTCCTCTTGCTCCGCCACTGACTGTTCCCACCCAGAATCACGCTGGGCCACACTGCTACCAGACCAATCAAGCCCTGCAAAAATATCATAATTCATGTGTGGCAGAGCCATGGGGTGGAGCCACGCACACCATGGCAATGGAGCCCTGCTCTCTGGTTGGCCAAAGTGTGTAATTACCATAAAGTGTGGTATGATGGGAAAAGAGCACTGAAAAGCAGCATGGGCTCAAATGAAAGGGCAGTGGAGGGAGAAAACATGAGGTAAGGCACTACTGTAAAACAGTTGGCGCCCCCAAACTGCTTTTTAAAAGTGACTCTGGGTCCTAACAATAGCCTTTGTGTGTGTGACAATGTCATGGCTGATTGCTTCAACACACCACTGCGGCTCTGACAAATAACTAGAGAGGGTAAAAACAAATTCAGTCGGGTAGCTTGACGTCAGTTATGACCAAGAACGCCACTTATTTTGGTTGTCCCTCTCTCAAGGAATTCACTTGGATGAACTAGGCTAGGCGTAAGCTGAAAAATGCATTCTAAGAAATGCACAATAAAAGCTTCGACATCTCTCGAGCTAGTCATCTCGCTCGCTAAGAAATGAATTTGCTAGAAATATGCCAATCATTTGACTCGAAGCTCTCAATGGAGAGCTCAGGAGTCCCTGAGCCAGTAAACAGCTAGAGAGCATCATTCACAAAACGGTGATCTCCGCTCTTCTGCAGGAACTATATATAAACCAATGTGGCATTCTTAACGATTGGGTTGGCGAAGCCAAATTTTAGTGCACACACAAAGATACACAGAGCTGTTTCTCTCTCCATCTCTGGCTCTCTCTCTCTCACACACACACATACACACCACACACATAAAACGGCATAGAGAAGCTGCTGTAGCGCTGAACCTCGAGAACAACGGCGGTAGTGTGGGGCCGGCTCACGGTGGCTGGACTTCACGACGACTGCCTGTTGCAGGAGGTCGCTGCGTCATGCCGGTGTTCTGAAACTCTGACCTATCTTCTCGGGATGACCTAGCAGTAGTTAAAACTGTCATGTTTAAAATTACAATATCTCGTCAGGCAGAAAATAACCTGTTGGGATGTAGTACCGGCGTAATGTGTTAAAAACATCGCAGAAAACACATATCGGGATTGTCAACAAGGGTATAGCTTATCTTGTTTGTCTGGAGTAACCCACAACCATTAACCCTTATTGTTTTCTGAGAGGTACCTTGGATTTTTAGATGCAAATGTCTAAAGAATGGGCATATAGTGGCATGAGTGCAGTGAAGCTGTGCTACATCTTATGGGCTGTCAAAGGAGAAAGTTCCCCACCCCCTACAGTGCAGCAGTCCCGACCTGTGAACATATTAACCATGTTACGCACAGCAGAGTAAACTCACACTGAGCACAGAAGCCATTTGCCTCCAAAGTGCAGACAATGCTTGTTGGGATGTATAAGACACCACACATACACAGGCTGTGAATTATGGGGATTTGGGTGTCTTTCTGAAAACAAAATATCTTAAGATGGTTTGCTAGTCTTACCTGGTCTCCCAGTCTGGCTAGGCATGGGTTTATCCAAAATTATCTTAGGGGCCATTCACACAGAATGCATTTTTCTATTCCAATGTGCTACTTTTAGATTGTTTTTCTATACTAGACGGACGTGTATGACCGTTACGCTCACGTCTTTTGCAGCGCCTCGCACATGAGCGCCAACCGTTGAAATAACGACAATAACGGAAATATGAGAAATGGGCAAACAGCAGAATAGATCAATGCTATTTTTGACATGGGAAAAAAATAAAATAATCACACTGGCTGTGGCCTCCTCTGCCATGTTGCTGTCAAAGAAAACAGTTGCCATGCCAACTTGCTACTGTAAACAGAAGTTAGCAACGTTTGCTCCGCCTCCAAGTTGTTCTGATTGGTCCACTGTTTTGGAACTAACATTGATGAGCGGCTGGTTTAAAGGGATAGTTCACCCAAAAATGAAAATTCTGTCATCATTTACTCACCCTCACATTGTTCCAAGCCTGTATGAGTTTCTTTCTTCTGTTGGACACAAAAGAAGATATTTTGGTAATCAAACAGTTGACAGTAGCCATTGATTTCCATAGTAGGAAAAAAAAAAAAAAAAAAAAAAAACACCATGGAAATCAATGGCTACTGTCAACTGTATGATGACCATCATTCTTTAAAATATCTTCTTTTGTGTCCAACAGAAGAAAGAAACTCATGCAGGTTTGGAACAACTTGAGGGTGAGTAAATTATGACAGAATTTTCATTTTTGGGTGAACTATCCCTTTAAGCCGCTCCGCCAAAGTATATATATACATATATATATTTATATATATTTCAAGTACATATATATGTGTGTGTTTACTTGTGTATAGACAACATTTCCGTAACCAAAAACCAAAAAAAGTTAGAAGTGAGAATGCACTTATATAGATGTTCGCTAAGAAATCGCCTTGCCCTGAAGAGGTAACCATAGCAACAGTAGGCTGCTCGAGCACTTATCGGACGCTACACAGACGAAACATGCGTCCTGTCATTATTTATCATCTTATTAAACGTATAAGATGGTAAGAGTATCATAAAAAGTTTTTGTTTAGCAAATTATACTGACAGAAATTCCAACCCCCTTAAAATCGTTGAATAAATAGCATTCTGCGCACACACTACAGTTCACACTACAGTGTCACACTGAGAGTAAGTGCTGTACATTATTCACAGACCAACCGTGCGCTTACCCTGTCCATGCGCTGGACTGCCGCTTTGCTTTTTGTCCGGTGCCTTCGCACACACGCCCCGTCCCTCCAGCAGAGCCTGCAGAGGTTTGCTCTCCCCGGGGCGATGTTGACAGCTCAGCCCGGTACCGCAGCGCCCCGTGTACACTCCGCACGCCTGGCCCTCGGTGAGCGGGCAAGTCATGCAGCACCCGCAGCCCGGCTCCTTTACCGGCTCGGCGCAGTCCCGAGGCAACGGTTTGCACAGCACCATCGCCCCGTCGTCACACGGCTCGCAGCGGACCACTGGGCTGACGCTTTCAGCCAGCCGGGCGAATGCTGCGAGCAGCGCGGTCAGGCAGAGCGCACACAGTCCCGTCATGGATCCGAAGGGCTGAACGCGCACGGGGGTAGATGTGTGGGAAAAACGGTGCGTCAGATCACCTCACCTGGATATATTATTACGCTAAAGCCTGAGCTCTCAGCATATGCCTTAGGAAAGTAGCGACGCTTTGGGTTAATGCTGCTGTCACGTCGGTTTGATTAGACTGTGAACTACGCGGCTGGGTCTCTCCATCTGTAAGTGAGTTTAAGTGGAACTTCAGGTTTTATACAGGCAGGAAAAGCACGGGCACTAAGTCACTCCCCCTGGTATGAATTATGTAGTCACCGGTCTCGGTCTTAAGGGACCGCGCGCGCGCATCCTTAATGAAATCCTTTAACACAAGAGACATTGGTGAAACAGGCTACAGGGAATCTTGCGCGCGCGTTTAGACCCGTTATTGTTGTCATTCGCGATTCACGGGCATTTGGAAAGCTCAAAAAGAGCTTAAATATAAGACTAAACTATCATACATCAAAAAGACAATTAACTTATTTAATCATTTTTACCAGCTACAAATGAGAACATTCTACTGCTTAAATGCCCCAATAATAATAATAATAATAATAAAGAAAAAAAAAGTTAAGTAGGAAGGTATGATGTGTGCGTTTTATTCCTGGCCGGTTGTATCTGGTGAAAATACAGTGTCTAAAATCGCACACATAAAGTAACAAAATTCAATATATTATGATATATTAGAAGTGTGAATTCGGGAAAACGACATTAGAAACATCCATCCATTCTCCAAACCACTTGTCCTCTGTAGAGCCACAGCTAGGATATTCTTTACAGACAAAGAGAAAATTGTTAATAATAGAAATATCTACTCAATATTTAAAAAAAAAAAAAAAGAAGGCAAATGAGATGTTTGCAAAATATCTAAATTTAAATGAACACTTAATTACACAATATATGTTCAAAATTACTAAAAACATATTTTAAAATTATGCTCTGAGAAATACTTGGTAAATTTTGGACCTGCCTCAAAAAATAAGCGGATTAAATGGCCTGGGAGATACTAAAACAAATTACCATAGAAACATATTTAAACAGTGTTAGTGACATATAGTAATGTTTGTTCCCAACTACAAATCCAAAACACTTAAAGGGATAGTTCATCCAAAAATGAAAATTATCCCAAGCTCTACTCACCCTCAAGCCGTCCTAGGAGTATATGACTATCTTCTTTCAGATGAATACAATGAGAGTTATATTAAAAAATATCCTGGCTCTTCCAAGCTTTATAATGGGCGTGAATGGCGCTCCTGATTTTGAAGCCCAAAAAAAGTCCATCCGTACATCATAAAAGTAATCCAGACAACTCCAGGGGTTTAATAAAGGCCTTCTGAAGTGAAGTGATGGGTTTTTGTAAGAAAAATATCCATATTTATAACTTTATAAGTAAGCAATAAGGTACTCGAGGCTAGTGCTGTATCGTGAATAAGTCACGGCGGAAGGGTGTTGTTAGACACGACGCAAAGTGGAGTAACCCCTTCAGCCGTGACTTATTCACGATACAGCACTAGCCTCGAGTACCTTATTGCTTTTATAAAATGGTTACCACACAATACAATATTAAAGCCAAAAATATGTAACAATGCAACTTTAATGAAGTAAACTGTCACTAAAAGCCTTCCTTCCACCGTAAAAAAAAAATTAGTCCCTGACCGTGAACAGCAACAGAAGTTACATTATTACACCATTAGATGGCGGCAAAGACTGTCTTTATGAGTGTGTGAGTCAGTAGTGAAGACTTCTACATTGAAAAGACTGAATTGTTGTGAACATGGAACAAGACGCAACTGACAAATGCTTTGATTAGCGCTGTCAGTCACGGGAAAACCCCTTAACTGTTAAAAAGACAAGATAATACATCAGACATTTAAAAAGATTTTTTATTATGAACATAGGACTGACCTGAAGGAAAATGCTAAATCTGAATGCAGGTAATAAATTCGCTCACTCGATCTTTTTCTCACACTCTTCTACATAATACAGTAAGCTTCAGTAAACAATATCAATTGAGAACAAACAGTTGCTAAGAGTGGTTGCTAAGGGTGTTGTGTAATGATACACAGAACCGTTTGGTGAAGTGGTCATAGCTGTATTTTATTGTGAATAAAACACAGCTATTGACCAATCAGCTTCCAACAAACATCTGTAAGCAAGTCGACTTACGGTAAAAGCGTATCCTCTGACGCGATGCATGACTTGGATGTAGGAGTAGTTGAGAGTAGACGCGTCTCGCGGTTCAACAAACTCAAGCTCCTCTACTCTTACCTCGAAATCCTCTGACATTTCTATTTAAAAATTCTCGATTTAGACTTCTAATTTATGACCGGTGTTTCTTCTTTAGCTCTATCCTCTGTGTTTCCGTGTTCGTCAAAACGTCACGCTTCCGCTGTAAGTTGACTTGAATACGGATGTTTGTCGGAAGCTGGTTATTATAGTTTATAATGTTGTAAATATAGATATTTTTCTTACAAAACCCATCGCTTCGCTTCAGAAGGCCTTTATTAACCCCCTGGAGCCGTATGGATTACTTTTATGATGGACGGATGCACTTTTCTGGGCTTCAAAATCAGGAGCGCCATTCACTACAATTATAAAGCTTGGAAGAGCCCGGATATTCTTTAATATAACTCTGATTGTGTTCATCTGAAAGAAGATAGTCATATACACCTCGGAAGGCTTGAGGGTGAGAAAATCATGGGATAATTTTCATTTTTGGGTGAACTGACCCTTTAAAAGCAGTCTAGACCAGTTTTCACCTCTGAATATTTCTGAACACTGCAGAATAATGTGGAAAATGCACTTTGGGTGGTCGGGAATTAGCGGTCTCATGACACCTGCTGTACCCAGATCAGTCCATTCATCCATACAGAATCTTCACTGATCATTTGCAACTTTTCACCATCCATCCATCCATTCAGGACCGCCACTGGGGGGACAACTAGGAACCTCGACCCCCGTCCCTAGTCATCGGGCCTGGGGGAGAAAAATGATGACCTGTGAATTTTCGCGACGGGCCTGCATCCGTCCATCCCTCTTTCTCTCTTTCTGTCTATCTCTCCTTCTCACTGGGTGGTAAGAGATGATTAGAGTGTGGGTTGGATGTTGGATTGTGCTGCTTCAGCGCTGAACACCCCTCCTGCCTCTGCTCTGTAATAACACAAAGTCTGAACAGGCTGTACAGCTCGGTGGCTCCAGCTTTGGGAAAATAAAGGCCTACAGGCCTGCCTGCAGACCCGGTGTTGAGACTGGCCCACTGAAAACAAGCAGAGGGAGTAAGGAAATACCCCCCAGCACACACAACCCCACCAACAGCACCCTCTGCTACTAAGATTAGTTTCTTATGACTCTGCATATTTCTCCCTCGCTCTCCCACTCTTGATTTCTTATTGTCTGTCTGCCTGTATACCTCAGGAATTCCTCCCGTTTTGGGATTCTGCACGTGAGGCCTCTCCTCTGGTCTCCAGGAGCATTCTGGGAATGGAATGCACAGCGCCTGCACAAGAGGGACAAAGCGCTTGCCCAGCGTGTGCATGGGAGAGAGACGGAAAATCAAACTGCGCCCTGAATGTACGATCTGATAAGATAGCGATTGATTGTGTCATCCATGACAATGAGTTATTGACCTAGATCGTATCGCTGATTCCTTATCAGTGCAAGCAAGTAAACTCATGTAACAAACTCATTCGATTGCATTTAGAAGCGCCTGTTTGCCTGTGTGTGTGTGTGTGTGTGTGTGTGTGTGTGTGTGAGTCTGAGTGTTTATTTCTGTGAATATTATTGCAGCTGGCTGAATGTTTATTGAAAAGGACGGACGCCAAATTGCGGGCCTACATTTTAAGCGTCTCTTAGTCTTAATATCCTCTATAATCTATCTGAATCTCACACTCTTTATTTGAGTGTCAGCACGTCTCCTACACACTGTCTCTCATTCACATTCCTCTGGCTGATCTCGGAGTTGGATGGTAAATCATTAATTGTCCTTCCTGCTCTGCTGTGTGTTACGTATGACAGCTGTCAGTGTGACTCTCATTTAATACCGGTTTCATCTGTGGTTTCTGGAGGGGGACGGAAGGGAATGAGAGAAGGGGGTGGTGAAATTGATTTATTTGTTTCGTTCCTCCAAGGGAATTTTATAGAAAACAGCACATCCCTGATGGCACAGCCATTCCATATTATGGATCTGTCTGGTCACACACAAATATGCATTACTGCACTGAACACACACACATAGCATGATTTATCACTGGTATGGAGGCTTTCTGTCCCATTAAACATATTGGCTCGCATGTTTGTGTGTCAGGCTGTGTCTTGCAAGCACATGTGCATCTCAAGATTAGATTTGTTCTTAAAGGGATAGTTCACCCAAAAATTTAAATTCTGTCATCATTTACTCATCCTCATGTTGTTTCAAACCTGTGTGAGTTTCTTCGTTCTGTTGAACACAAAAGAAGATTTTTTTAAGAGTGATTTTAAGCAGACAGTTGACGGCACATATTGAATTTCATAGTATTTTTCTCCTACTATGGAAGTCAATGGGTGCCATCGACTGTCTGCCTTAAAACATTCTGTATACTATCTTCTTTTGTGTTCAACAGAACAAAGAAACACATGAGGGTGGGTAAGTAATAGCAATTTTCATTTTGGGTGAACTATCCCTTTAACATAGGAACATATGCACATAAATGTATATATGTGAACCAGGACCACAAAACCAATCTTAAGGGTCAATTAAAAAAAATAAACAAATAAATAAGCTTTCCATTGATGTATGGTTTGTTAGGATAGGACAATATTTGGTAGGAAGGAAATATCGGTAGGAAATTTACTAAATATCTTCTTGGAACATGATCTTTACTTAATATGTAATGAATTTTGGCATTTTCGATAATTTTGACCCATACGATGTATTAGTGGCTGTTTCTACAAACATACCCGTGACTGGTTTTGTGGTCCAGGGTCACATATTTTCTTTGCCTGTTTCTGTTCGACATATGTTTTCACTGTGTATAACAGCTGGGACACAATTTTTCTGAAAGTATCTGAATTTCACTTATTTTAGGATACCATGTGATTCTAATAAGATTTTGATTTGGTGAAAAGATATTGTGACACAATGAAATTACAAAAAAATTGCCTAAAACACATGCACAACACTCTCTCATTGAACAGCCGAACAAAATGTGTCTGCAAGTGAGCGATTGTTCTTATTTAGGAAGAGTATTTGAGTATAATCTCACAAAATGCTTCTGTTATTTAAACCCAAAACCGAAAGAAAAAAGATAGAAAATGTATATTTTGCATAAGGAAAATGTAATTTGCTATTGTATCATTTTTTTCCGGACAATTAAGCACATTCTTTCTCATTTTGTTTTATTGGTTCTTATCGATTCTTTAAATATTGTTTTGAAGTGATTTTTCTAAATTTAAAATCATTTTTAAATCTAAATACTACAAATGATGTATAAATACATAAATATATTTAGTAAATTACTTATATTTTAAATAAATAAATGGCAGTACTACAAATTATTTATAAATATATAAATATGTTTAGTAAATAATTTATATTTTAACTACATTAATTTTTTTATCATGTTACAGTAATGAGAATTGGGGGGTAAAATTGGGTTAAATATTCTGAAAAATCTCAGTAGAAATTATTATACACATATTTTCTATAAAATACATTTTATTTATAGATTTAAATACTTTTTACAACTTTTAGGTGTGCTGTTTAGACATTTTTATTGATATAAAATATTTTATTTTACATGAATGAAAGTGTTTAAACTGTCCACAGAGTTACATGATTTCATTTAAACAGTAAAAAGTATACACAGAGTACAGTAAAAAAAAAAAAAAATGTTTCTAAAATTTTATTTTATAAGATGATTTTAAATGCAAAATGAAACATCATGTGGCTTTAAAATGTAAACCGTAAAAACACAGCTTAGAGCCAGTGACACTGCTGGTCTAGATCTGCAGTTGTTCAAGCCAGATCCAATGTGCCAAGAATAAACAACTCGTTCTAGTCAGCGTCAAAGAAACTGAAAGGGATATAAAACATAAATACCGCATAGAAACACACAATACTTATACTGTACATTGAATAGTTGTTTTACATTAAACATGGCCAAATCTATGACCATGCCTCTCACACACTCTGAGCCAAGAAACCGTTGAATGTGAGGTCTCTGTGCCCATTTGCAGGCTAAAAAAATGTAAACAACATTATCAGATAAATGGCCTCATTGAATCTAAACTCACGAAGACATTATTTTTCAGATGTGACTCAAACAAACTCATTGCCTGTGAAGAACAACATCATCTTTCCATGGCACATTTCCCAAAGCCTCTCCAGAATTCGATAGCAACTGTATTTCAACCAGGAAGGAAACCAAATGCGCACTGCGCTCAAAGGCCAGAGCTGAATATGTCCTGAATGTTTCTGTGCCCTGTTCTTCTGTTGTGCCCAACTCTCTCTCTCTCTCTCTCTCTCTCTTCAGGAACGAATAATTACAGTCACAGCATGTGATTTAACAGCGCAGAGATCAAATTCCACCGTGTTATAATCACTTGCTGTTCGGCTATTGCAGCAGCAAAAAAGAGAGTGAAGCTAATGGGTGGTGGGGGGGGGCAGTAGAAAAGATTTGCTTTTGCTAGGTTACAGAGCAAGATCAGAATGGAAATCGAGGGAGCTCAGACCGATTTAGAGAAAGCAGGCGTGACGCACAGGTGGTTTGTCACTGTGAGAAATATCCTAGAAGTGAAGCAGGCTGAACATAATCATTTTGTGTTTTTGCGATAAGCTCTCTGTGTTTCGCTCTATTTTTGGAAAAGCTTTTCTGTGAGAGCAATTCTGAAGATGGAAATAGTGAGCGCACAGTAGAGCGTATAAAGCTGAAGGAATGTGTGAGATCCGAGCATGACTTCGCACTGCATGGTTTGAGTATGAGCCAAAACAGATGGAACAAACCCAATAAAGGTTTAGAGTCCAACACTGTCCCCATTCACCACATGCTCTCGCACACACACACCTTGCAAGTACTAAGTTCGCTATAGCTCCAGCGGCCTTGTTGCCTACTGCCTACATAGGCAGTTGCCTTCTAAGGCAGCTTCTAAACAATCACGGAACCACATAAGTGACCGATTTGGAACTCTCTACCAAGGCAGCGGCACATAAATTACGCTTCACACAAGAGATTCGATCTAGTATGTTACGAACCCTGCTTCAAAATCCAGCTTTGCTGGTCACCAGCATATGGTACAGTATATTTTGCATGCTGTGACCAGCATAGGATGCTGGTTTGCTGGTCCCCAGCATGGGAAGCAGGAGTGCTGATGAACCAGCTAGCACTATACTACGTCTAACCAGCATAAATCAGTCTGGAACAGCATGAAATTCATACTGGTTTATGCTGGATTTTACATAATGACCTTTTTCAGGGAACAGATTTGGACTACTCTACCTGGGCAGTGCATCACAAAAAGGGCACAGGAGACTCACAATTAATTTGAGAGCTTGACATTAGCATGTTACTAAGCTAACGACACACTACCGTGATACTACCGTAATAAAAAAATTGACGTGACGTGTAGTCAAGTATGGTGTCCCTTGGAATAAACTTTACAAACAAATATTGGGTAAACAATACATTTTTACCTGAACGTCAACTATTAACTATTTTTTTTAAATAATCAACATTTCCCTCACCTGATCGATCTTCGATTCATTTGGATTTATTTAAAGCCAGCATGAAATGAAAATTCACCCCATGTATTTTGTAAATACATGGTATAGATTATACATTATTGTGAATGATTCATCCATACGTTTCACATTATTTTAATTTTTTTTTTGATCTAATGATGTTTGACTTCTGTCTGGTGATGTATGCCGAATTTCTCCAATCATTAGTCCGCTTAAACGCGCCCCTCCACAATTTGCATTTATTCGCATCACAACCAATGAATAGATCCAAGTCCACACCCTACATTTCCGGTACACTCGGATTTACTTCATAATATGAAAAAAAAAAACATCTGTCACTACTTGCGTTTCATTGTGACTTTAGGCAGCATCAAAAAGGCCATGGGACCAGTTAACAGGGCACTACTCATGCATACAGATGCATAGCACTCACAAATATTGTGTAAAATAATACATTTTACTTGCGCCAATAATTTTTTCTTGATTTTTCCAGTGTTGAAAGTTCCTTTTAAAAGTAATGCTTTACAATATTACGTTACTCTCTAAAAATTAACTAATTGCGTTACTTATTTTTTATGAAAAGTAATGTTACATTACTTTTGCGTTACTTTTTTTCACCTGGGCTGGTCTTGCTTATTTGTTTTTTAATAACAACAAAAAGATTAATATTTTTGGCAAATGTAAAGGCCCTTTCACACCAAAAGTGAAATGAATAAGCCTAAAGCGGAAATGCATATTCACGCCTGTACAGTAGAGGGCGCAGCTAAAACAAACCTTTACTTAAAGCTGCAGTCCGCAACTTTTTTTGGTTAAAAATTATCCAAAATCAACTTTTGAACAAGTACATAACCAGCCAGTGTTCAAAACTATCTCATTATCTTGTCTAGATTCACAACAGTAAGCTTGTAATAATGTTTTATAATAAGAGCGACATGGCGGATTTCCGCGGGAAATTCAAGCATGCAGCAGTTCGTCTGTGCGTCATTAAGTCACAGCCGTAAACAAAGGAAGGAGTCCCGTCGAGTCAGTTATATCGGGAGGAAGCTGCCGGTAGCGGCACATTTATAGCCTTTTCTCACAGCAGCTGAAATAATTAAACTAATAATTGTGATGGCGGATTGTAATCCAGAAAGATCCAAATGACAATCAGTGACAGCAGGAGATTCACTCGTAGTCAAAAAGCAAAAGACTTGGACTGTGGAGTGGATACAGAAATTGAAATCTACAGGTAACGCTAATACACACTAAATACACAGTCACGCAATGCTGATGTTGTTAACAATAACAATTTGAGGACAATATAACAGTAATAATAATTTGCACGGTTTGGCATGATCCGAGCTAAGAGATCGTTAGATTTAATCATCATTGGCAGCGTGATTTATTGTAGGCCTAATGCTTTTTTCCCTCAGTTGGTCAGAACAAAAGTGGCAGACATGTTACTTACTTGTTCAGATGATATTTTCCAGTGAAAATTCTTATATTGGTCATACTTTCAAGACGTAGAATCTGTGATTCTGAAGTTCAGTATCCACAACGGTGCGGTGACTGACAGCAAGCATTAGATTAATCCGCGCTGACGAGCTGTGCCGATGCACAACGCACGTACAGATAACTGTTCCGCATATGACTGCAATCGCATGTTTCAAACAAGAGATGGCGACAAAGAGGAAAAGTTGCGGACAGCAGCTTTAAGCAATACATTTTTTTTTTTAAAATAAAACACAAATGTGATGTTTATCTGAAAGTCTTATTAGAATAGTTAAATTGAATCAATGAAGGTCAGCAGTAAAAGACATTGGTTAATGAAGTGAGATTAAATACATAAAGTCTATTTGTTTAAAGCAGAACGAAGTAACTTTTTTACCTTCATAAATAGTTTTCTAAGTCCTTACGATGGTTAATTGACTTGTGGTGTGTTTGAGGCGAGCACTAACCCCCTCTGGCACGTCTACGCCAGAAAACAGCACTTGCAAGTTGACCTGCGCCGACCCGACACAATCTCGCCTCATGTTCACGTTCACGCGAGAGTGACAAAATGCTTTACAGTAATTCAAAAACAATGTATATATTATGACTTTATAAGACAATTTAGAAAATTACCCACCTCCATCGAGATTTCTTGTACTGTATTTGCACAACTACTGCGCTGGTGAGCGTCGTAGTCGTTGTAGACCAGAGCTGCGCTTGGAGTATTTACGACAGTGTGATTCTCTGAAGGAACCTGTAGGGGGAGCTTCGCCAATCTTACTGAGTTCTGCTTTAATTTAACATATTTAATCATTGCAGGGAGACTGCAGAGAGAGAAAGATTGCATTTCACTGTTTTTATTAATTTTGAGGAATACTGACTCTGTTTTTCTTCAAGTGAAATGAGTAAACGCCTGCTCACATTTAGTCTAGAACTACAAAACCATCATATTTACACAGGCGCACACAACACCTCTGCACATTACTCTTGATTTCTCTCAACATGGGGTCAGGAGAGCTGTCAGTCAATAAATGGGAAATCAAAGTAACTTGCATTACATATTTGAAACAGTAACTCAGATATTTTGTTGTAAATTTAAAAGTAATGCATTACTTTACTAGTTACTTGAAAAAAGTAATCTGATTACATAACTCAGGTTACTTGTTATGGGTTACCCTCAACATTGTGAACAACAAATACTATCTTTCTTGCCTTGTGGATTTATTTTTTTCCACTGAAACCCAGTAAAGGTTTAGCCCAATGCTGTCTACATTCACCACTTGCTCACACACACCTTTCACTATAAGATCACTATAGCTCAGCTCCAAAACCTAGATGATTGCTACCTACTGCCTACATAGGCTGTTCCCTTCTAAGAAAGGTCATGGAACTGTAACCGATCTGTATCAAAAGGTCACACTTAACTCCCGACTAAGCCACTGGGGACTTATGCCCACAAAAATAATTTTGTTTCACACCTTGCAGCAACACAAGTTCAACAGCCAGTAGCAAAAGAGAACATGATGTGAACTTCAAGTACAAATACTTTTATTAAAAAAACCAACCATCAATAATAGATTGTGATGAATAGACAATTTAACTTTAATTTAAATGTTAGAATCCCATTTTGGAGATCTGGATCCGTATGCCAAAATATTAAAATCACAACCCACCACTTAAAATAGTACAGGTTATATCTGGCCTGTGGGAAGAGAAAGAAGCAAAGAGTCACTGGACCACAAAAGAGCACACACCAAGGGGTGAACACGACATCCTCAACCCCGAAATTAACCACAACAGCTCAGACACTCGCACTCTTGGACCAAGGAGTTACGTCCCTCAGAATGGCTCTTCAGGGTCATAACACCGGAAGTCAGGGGGAAAAAAGTCAGGAAATTACGCATCTTACCCAACTTCGGGCTATTTAGAGGGCAGAACAAATATATGATATGCCTCACCCTATGCACCATTCTTTTTTCATTTATTCACACGATCACAGAAGCAATTTGGAACACTGTACATGGGCAGCAACACAAAGTGCACAGGAGACTAGTTTGACCTTAGCATGTTGCAAGCATAAAACAGATAGCACACTCAAATATTAGGCATGAAGCATTTCCTATAGTCACCATTTCTCTCTTTTCTTCAGCCATCTAAGATTGATGTTTACCGAAACGGTCTTCTGGGATTGCCTTTTCACAGAAGTTACATGTGATGATACCTCTTGCCTTCTGAAATGTTTATTCTCAGAACATGTCCTGGTTTTCCCCAATGACGTGGCTGGTGTGGAGGGTATCTGTAAATTTGTGAGTGTGTGTGTTTAAGTATTGTTTGGCAGTGTTGTTATGCTGGAACAGTGTAAATAACACTCCTACGCCAGTCACTTTTATCCCCTAACTCACTGTCCGCGATGACAGAACCGACAGTCTCTATCACTTACAGGCTGACAGCCAGCAAATCATGACAGGAATGTGAAGGGAGGACGGGAAGGGATGGGTTTGGGGTCGCACATTAGCTATGGGACACTGGAATCTGCAAATGCACTTGAGAATAAGCGTGCCAATGCAGTCTCCAGGATGCTGGGGTGGTGAGCAAAAAAAGCTACCTCAGCAAGAACTGCAAATTCTTCCCCATATTTCGCTTGTAGATGCACGCAGTGGGAGCATAAGAGGAATATGAACTGCTTAAAGGGATAGTTCATACTAAAATAAAAATTAAGTTATCATTTACTCACCCTGGTATTGTTCTAATGTAGTATGCCCGTCTTTCATTTATGGACCGCAAAAGGAGCATTTTTTAAAAATGTCGCGCTCGCGCTTGTCCGTATGATGGTAGTGAATAGCAACCAGCATCAAGCTTTTTAAAAAGATGCAAAAGTATCACAGAATGATTCCATGCAACACATGCCGTATATACCAAGTGTTCTGGGAGTATATGATAGGGTTTGGTGAAAAACAAACTGAAATTTAATTTATTATTTAACGGAATTCCTGACCTTGGCCGTTGGTCTTCTCTGCATGGCCACATGACTGTTCGTGAGACTCTATTAGGTCCGTGTCGCCCAGAAAAAGCAGACAAGGTGTCAGAAATCAAGATTAACAAAAACTGAAATACATTGCCTAGAAATCCCCAAAAAAGTATCTATGTACAAATGTCACCGGACCGGAACTCCATTTGTCTGATGACAGTCAGAATGACAGTTGACGGATGTGAACACGAAAACTTATGATGAACATCCCAGCCAGCAATGACACGTAGGACCCAGATGGGTTAACTACGGGTTCCATGGGTACTGTGTGGGCATGGGCTTTGGCTGGGTGAAATCAGCGGGTCCCATGTAGGTTTTGTAGTACGAGTCCCACATAGGAAGCCCATATGAGCTGATTACATGGGCCCCATAAGGGACAGGCATGGGCCAAGTGGGCATGGGTTTGATCTGGGAACACATATATGGGTCTTGCATGGCATATTTATGGGCCAAGTGGGCATGGGTTTGAACTGGGAACACATATATGGGTCTTGAATGGCATATTTATGGGCCAAGTGGGCATGGGTTTGAACTGGGAATGCACATATGGGTCCTGCATAGAATTTTTATGGGCCAAGTGGGCATGGGTTTGATCTGGGAACACATATATGGGTCTTGAATGGCATATTTATGGGCCAAGTGGGCATGGGTTTGAACTGGGAATGCACATATGGGTCCTGCATAGAATTTTTATGGGCCAAGTGGGCATGGGTTTGAACTGGGAATACATATATGGGTCTTGAATGGCATATTTATGGGCCAAGTGGGCATGGGTTTGATCTGGGAACACATATATGGGTTTTTGAATGGCATATTTATGGGCCAAGTGGACATGGGTTTGAACTGGGAATGCACATATGGGTCCTGCATAGAATTTTTATGGTTCAAGTGGGCATGGGTTTGAACTGGGAAAACATATATGGGTCTTGCATGATATATTTATGGGCCAAGTTGGCATGGGTTTGAACTGGGAACACATATATGGGTCTTATATATATTTATACAACAGTTCTGTCTGGTTCTCGAATCTGATTGGCTGATAGCCATGCGATATTTCAGCGATAACAGCACTCCTCCTACCTTTTCACCGTTCACTCCGCTTGAAGTGACCGTCATGGCGGCCGACCAAATCAACCGTAATTTTTACAAATACTACTTGTTGTACCACAAACTGTAGTTTTAATAGTTTTTTTAGGCGAGAATGTTGTTGTTTAGACCTGAAATATGTGACTCATATTTAATAACAGCGCCTATTTTACAACTTGTTTTGACGTTTTCGGAGATGTGAGCTCCAGGGCGTCAGCGGCCGTTCAGTGCTTCTGTAACCGCCGAGAACAGCTTAATCTCGGCCAGTGCTTCGTGGATTTGCCGCTGGCTCTTATAGTGGTTAAACATGAGACATTATTCAATTTGAGTACATAGAACAGGCAATCTTTGGTCTTTATTAATCTATTATTTGTTCCAGAGCAAGTCGAATTGTGCTATGTTAAATTTGATAATAATAAACAACGTTATGTTACATCATTATATATAGCATATTGGCTTCAACTAGACGGGACATATCAGACGAAGACTCTTCTCCGCTTTTCAAATACGTAAAACATTAAACTTTATAAACATAGGGTTTTTTGAGTAAAGAAAACGCTTTACAATTTTTTTTTTTCAAACATCAGATCTTTATTTACCTTGGCATTGCATAGAGGAGATGTCCAAACTGCGTGCGCACTTCATTCACGAGGGGAGGCGGATTAATGTAATGAGGTTTGATTGACAGTTTGAGGATCCAATGGAGTTGAGAGGTTTTGTCACAAGCTCTTTAAAATCCTTTTCATTTGTTAAATATTTGTAAAACCCACATACAAGCGTAAATGTTTTTTTTTTGTTTTTGTTTTTTGTAAATAACTAGTGCTTTGTTTGACTGAACTGTACAATTGTGCTTATTTGTTGTTCAATAAATATTATTTTATATAAATATGTCCATTAGTAAGTAATATGGATTGAGTGAAAGTTACATTAATACGCCATTAGATGACAGCAACACTTTACAGGAGAATGAGTCAGTGATGCACAAGAGACTTTTAAATTGAAAGGAACTTTTGCAAAGGAAGTTGTTTTTAGCGCTGTGGTGTTAATACAAAGATCACTTTCCTCAGAAGACATTCAAACGGACTTTTATAATGGATATAATATTATGGACATCGACTTGAAGAATGAATGTAATGCAATATATCAGACACAGGTAATAGCCTACTCTCTCTCTCTCTAATACTGTATAAAATTCAATGTGTTTCAATGAAGCGACTCGACGTTCCTTCGTTACTAGTTCTGAAGTGACGTTTTAGAGTTAGTAACGGAGGCTTGGACCAACTGTCAACTTGAGATTTTAAACGTTCCTTCGTTACTAGTTCTAAAGTGACGTTTTAGAATTAGTAACGGAGGCTTTGTCCAACTGACAACTTGAGATTTGAATCCGTGGCGGAAGGAAGTAGTGCTGCACAAAAGAGGGTTTTAAAGACACTCCGTTGTTGTTCTTATTTATTTACACACTCGTGCCGTCGAACTGTTGTATAAACGCAATATCACACTCGTAGCCGTGCGATATGGCTGTATATCAGCACGCTGTAATTACCTACGGCACTCGGCCTGCGGCCTTGTGCCTACGGACGAATCACAGCGTTTGTTATTGCACATATATCTATGGGTAAAAAAAGAACATCGACAACATAAACGCTATGACTGTTTTGAATGTATTTTTTGGAGAAATGTTTTGTTTTCTTTTTTTTCAGACATTTTTAAAAAATATGTATTTTTTATTTATTTACCGGTACGTTGTAAAATTTAAATTGTTAAAGATGATGTTTGTTGTTCAATGTATTATATAATGAGTGTATTTTGTATTGTATTTTTGGAGGGTTTTTTTCAGAGATTTTTTTAAAATATATTTTTTAGTTTACCGTATGTTGTGACATTGTTTTTTAAAGATAATTTTTGTTGTTCAATTTAATATATTTCTTGCAGTTCAAAGCATCAAGTGTCTTGTATTTATCTTGTACTTACATTCATTCTTCGTTTTTAATTTTTCTTAGATTGTTTCATTAAATAAATGGTTGGGCTTACCTTGCATGAATTGCCCAGTTAGGACCAACATAAGATCCTTACAGAGCCCACTTTAACCCCATATGGGCATTCACGGTTGAATCATGGTGCAAGCCCACTTTAAACCCCTTTAGGCAGGTGGGGCCCAAATGGGTCTGACACAAATTGCCCGGTTAAGACCCACATAAGACCCTTACAGATCCCACTTAAAACCCACCTGGGCATCCATGGCTGGCCCCCATGTGGATCCCGGGTGCAAACCCACTTTAAACCCCTTTGGGCAGGTGGGACCCAAATGGGTCTGTCATGAATTGCCCAGTTAAGACCCACATAAGACCCTTACAGATCCCACTTAAAACCCACCTGGGCATCCACGGCTGGCCCCCATGTGGATCCCGGGTGCAAGCCCACTTTAAACCCCTTCAGACTGGTGGGCCCCAAATGGGTTTGGCATGAATTGCCCAGTTAGGACCCACATAAGACCCTTACAGATCCCACTTAAAACCCATCTGGGCATCCACGGCTGGCCCCCATGTGGATCCCGGTTGCAAACCCACTTTAAACCCCTTTGGGCAGGTGGGGCCCAAATGGGTTTGGCATAAATTGCCCAGTTAGGACCCACATAAGACTCTTACAGATCCCATTTAAAGCCCATCTGTGTAGCCATGTTGCAAAGCCCACTTTGGACCCCTTTGGGCAGGTGGGGCCCAAATGGGTCTGACATGAATTGCCCAATTAAGACCCATGCAGTACCCTTACAGGTCCCACTTTTAGTACATCTTGGCTTCCACGGCTTGCCCCAATGTGGATCCCGGGTGCAAGCCCATAATGGGGCCCACATTTGCTGCCCATGAAGCCCTCATCTGGGCCCCACATGTCATTGCTGGCTGGGATGAAGGATATATTCACCAAGGTCAGAAATTCCATTAAATAATACTGTGGCAAGCAGGGCGAGGCCAAGAGCCGTGAGAACGGAGCGAGGTCGGTGACATGAGTGCTAATGAGCCTTGGGTTTCTCATGGAGGAGCTCCGGGAGGATGAAAGGTGGAGCAATGACAGTGAAGGACTAGAGAGGACCAGGCCTGGATTTTATGTTGTGTTTTTTTATATTTTATAAGTTTGTTAAATGTTTGCTGTTTCCTGCCTCCTTCCCTCAACGTTAAACCTTGTTACATTGGTGCTGAAACCCAGGAGGAAGGAGGGGCAAGCTGCCGGAGAGCCCTTGCTGCTGAGGGGAATCATGGTGCTGAGGTAACCGCACAAAGGAGCGGTGCCCGGCAGTGGCTGCCAGAGGTGGTGATGCTGGAATAATTGAGCAACAGTTGGGACGGAGAGCTTGCTGCCAGCCATGCTCCTGGGTTGAGGAGGGGTGGCTGCCTTCCGTAAGGGGATGGAGGAGTTGCCACTGTTTGCGGAGGCCGGAGCCCGCTGCCGTCCGTAATGGGGTGGGGGGGGGGGGGAGAAGAGCGTCCGGTAGAGCCATGGGAACGGAGCGAGGCCAGTGACGCGAGTGTTAGTGAGTGAGTTTCTCACAGAGGAGCGACGACAGTGTAGGACAAGAGAGGACCAGGCCTGGATTTTGTTGATTTGTGATTTGTGTTCTATTATGTTTTAATATGGCAGTTGTTCGTGAGGGGCTGACACTTTACTTCTGTTTTGGTTGTTTGTTTACTTATGATTAAAGTTTGTTGAACATTCACATTAAAACTTGTTACATTGGTGCCGAAACCCGGGAGGAAGGAGGAACACACTGCTGAAGGGAGTCGCGGTGCTGAGGAGGCTCTGGTGCTGGAGCGATTTAGCAACAGGTGGGACGGAGAGCTCTCTGCCATGCTCCTGGGTCGAGGGGCCGCCGTTTGCTGAGGCTGGAGCCTGCTGCCGTCTGCCATGATGGGGGAGGTGCAGGGAACGGGGGACTTGCTGCCGGCTGCCCAAATCTGGAGGAGCCATTGCTAACCGGAGGAGCCATCCACCAAAGAGCATCCAGTACCATCGCATGGCACCGCGAGTGAGGGCCTCTCGACTGATTGAGGACCGAGTCCGGACTAAGAATTTTTTTCTTTACTTTTCTTGTCTCAATGTCTCCTCATCCTTTCCTCTCCTTCTCTCTTGCCTCATCTGTCCTTACCTCCAGGTGCTGCCGATGCCGTGACGGGCCGGGAGAAGAAGGTAGTCTCGAGGGTACCCCCAACCTGCGAGGGGCGATGTGGGTATATGGCAAGCAGGGTGGGGCTGAGAGCCGCGGGAACGGAGCGAGGCCGGTGACGCGAGTGCTAATGAACAAGTTTCCCACGGAGCAGCTCCGGGAGGATAAAAGGAGGAGTGACGACAGTGAAGGATGAGAGAGGACCATTATTTTTTGAAGTTTATTTATTATTATTTATAATTGAAGATTATTGGAGAAAATACTTTTTCTCCATCATTTCTCCTTTGTGTGTTTGCCATCTTAATTAGGAGATGACCAGCACACAAAGCTTTGTGAAGATGCAGCCACTGAGTTGGGACACAGCTTGCATTCAACAACAACAACAGCTTGTTCTGTGCATTACATGCCATTATGCCATGTTTACATCTTTGCAAAGAATGTTCCAGTTTCGGTTTTCAGTACGATCAAGAGTTATATGTCCTATAGAATGGAGTAGAAAAGGTTTAAGTGAACCCTTACAATCCAAATGAAATTTCATTTGGCCATTTAATTCTTAACTGCATGACTTTTTTATCCCGACTGTGCTAATAGTACGATTACAATTGGATCAAGGTGGAGTGACATGCTGGATTGACAGTAAGAAATATTGTATGTCTATGATACAGTATATACATATGGGAGAGATGCTCTTCAGGTTTTCTACTAGGCCCTATATATGAGGTAATCCGGCATCTTAATTTCTTAAAGCCTTGATTGTCTTTTTTGCAGCAGCTCTATAAATGGGAACCAGGTCGTTCTGCTCCTTTACTCGCCAGCTTTTGTTTGCTTTTATTTTATTTTTCCTTCTTGCCACTCCATAAAACATATTTTTCCAAGTCACCATCCGAGCCTGGTATTTTTGTTGCTGTTTTCTTGGAAGAAGAATGATTGTGTTTCACTTTGGAGGGCATTCACCCTTTCCCAGGGTTTCCCATTTATGGTTAAAGTCACACCATGAGTGTGTATCACCGCTCTCTACTGTAAAACCAAAAATCTGAGTTTACGCAATGTGAATTTGGCCATTTGTGTGCTCTAGTGTCATTAGTGGTTCTTGTTATGGCTTTTTCAAAACCCCTAAACCTACATACTAAACTTTGCCTTGTAACTAAATTCTTGTTCTACGGACATGAATGATTTGTCAAATCATGTGGTGTACTATTACTTTTTATTGTTAACAGTTGTGGACAATAAAATGCCAAAAATAAATAAATAAATTAAATTTCAAAATAAAATGTAAAAAATAAATGTATAATGAAGGAGAGAGATAAGACACATTTTGAGACCAAAAGTAGACCTACAAATCTACTTTGTTACTAGAATTCAATGTAATTCATGATAATACAACGTTATAAAGTCTTTTAAAGTTTGGACATTTGCGTAACACAAAATACTGCCAACTTATTTTCAGAGAGCAGCTGCTTTTCAGGAACAAACTGGAACAATGCCTGTCAATAAATCTATGGCAGGGGTTCATCCATGAGGGATGCTGTGGGTTTAGTGTGTAAAGAGGGTTTCTTGGGAAACATCTGGAGCTAAATTCCATGAAACACTCAAATGAGGTTTTGGCCATTTCAGAGTCAGCGGGGAGCACATCTCTCAACCTTTTATCTTAGAGAGAGAAAGAGAGGGAGGGAGAGAAAGATACTGATGGGGGAAAATGAAAGGGTGCAGGATGGAAAAAACAAAAGCAGAAGGAAGGAGGGTGTGATCTGGTAGGGGGCATCTTGCGGTAATGTTGGGCCTAAAACAGACTCAATACAAGTATGTTTTAATGAAGTGTGAAAACAAGTTAACGTGCAATTTATAATGCAACACTAGAACATGTTGCATTCTTAGCCACATGGGGCGCTATGTTTTTTTTTTTTTTTTTTTTTTAAAGAAATTAATACTTTCATTCAGCAATGATGATTTAAATTGATCAAAAATGACAGACCTGAAAGAATCCTGAAATAAAATGTAGCTTGGTTTCCCCCAAAATATTAAGCAGCACAACTGTTTTTAATATTCATAATAATAACAAATATTTCTTGAGCAGCAAATGGAGTAATGATGCTGAAAATTTGACAACACAGGAATACATCACATTTGAAAATATATTCTAAAATATATTTTAAATACGTTAAAAATACGTTATTTTAAAATGCAGTAATATTACAAAGACCCTAAAGGGATATGGTGATGGAAAAATATGAGATAGGATTAAAAATATGTTAATGCTGTAGTGTTCTCTCACAAAAGTTTTGAGTTCTTTGTGCAAAGTTTCTCGGGGGAACGCAAAATTTTTTCGAGCGAACGCAAAGTTTCTCGGAATAACGAAAAAGCATTTAAATATTTTTTTCCACCACCATGTCCCTCTAGGGCCTCCGTAATAATATTTCGCAATATTATTGTATTTTTAATCAACTAAAGCCTTGATGAGCAGAAGAAACTCTCTCTAATGATTTTCTGAGCTGGAGATCATGACAAATAAGGCAAGAATAAACTCAGGTGGTGGAGCCATCTACCTTATTAAACCTTTCTATGCAGATACCCACATTCATGCCACATCATTAAAAAGTGTATAAGAATAAGTGTAGGCTATAAGAATGTTAAGATACACCTTGTCTTGATATGTGCATGCAGCCGCCTCTGGAATTGATTCAATCTGATCCACTTCACTTCACACCATATGTATGGAAAAGTGACTTCAAATCTCATGCCAGGCTTGGCACATTAAGAACTGCAGGATGTACTGTTCTGCTGTGAACTATAACAATTGAAGGATCCTCATAAAGGATGCTTTCCATGGAAAATTCAGGAACCAGAAACATGGCTCAAGAGCTGATGGGATCCATCCATCCATCCATCCATCCATCCATCCATCCATCCATCCATCCATCCATCCATCCATCCATCCATCCATCCATCCATCCATCCATCCCTTTATTTATTTCCATCCATGCATCTATCCATCTCTCTCTATTTATTTATTTAGTAATCATTCAGGTCAGAGGAGAACTGTCCCCCTGACTGAGCCTGATTTTTTAAGTTGATTTCCACTTCTGTCACAGGATGGAGTTTGTGTTCCATACCACTGTCGCCTTTGGCTTGGTTAGTTAGGTTGGGATTTAAAGACACTTAATATTCAGTAATATTAATGGACACTATCCGACAACAACAAAACTTGTACTGAATCAAGCTGAATAACAACACTATTGTCTTCTGTAGAGCTGCTTTTTAAGTGAATCAAATTTGTTTCATAATTGATTCATTTTGCAACACTGATACTGTAATTGAACTGAACTGAATCAACACTTAAATGACTTTAGCTGAATAATGACACTATTTACTTCTGAGAAGAATTTGAATTTGTCACATCTGATGACGGTTGTATCAGTGATTCTGTTATTTTCCTGTTTATTACTGTGAAGCTGCTTTGAAACAATCTGCTTTTTGTATAAAGGTGGCTTGAGTAGTTTGTTAGACAGTAGAAAATTCCACAGATTATCCTCAGCTACCAATAATGGTGTAATATAGTTTAATCAGAACACCATTTAACGCATTTTACCATTTAAATCCATTCTGAAGACTCTCAATCTCTCAAAATCCTCACAAAAATATGAAATATGAAGATTCATGTGCTGTAAAAAAGCACCAAAGATGTATTTTAATTCTAAATGCACTATGCTATTAAATATAGCCCATTTAAAGGCAACAGCAATGACCTTGTCACCATTTACCCTATACTCATCTCTTTGTCATGCCAAAATCTTGGAACTGGAGTGTTTCAGCCTCAAATAAAGTTCACAATGCTCACTTGTCATTGTGCTGCATGCGTGTATGACAAAATTGGCTTGTACATTTTGATTTTATCAGTATTGGACCAGGATTTGCTAAATTCCTGATAATTACATGTAACCATCGACCGCTATTCGTGAAATCAAAACAATTTGGCCACAATAAAAGCAGCTAAATGCAAACACACAAATGAATCGCTGTGGAAAGCTGGATCTAATGATCGAGTGGAAAAGGACGACTCATCTGGGGGCGATAAAAACTTGATTACTTTTTATTAGATTTTCTTTTTTATTAAAATGCATTCCACTAGGAAAACTTCTTACACATGATTTATTCGATCATACTGTTCATGAGAATAATTAAGGGTGGAGGAAGATATACAGTGAGATTCATCAAAATGTGGTAATATACGGCTCTAGAGTACCCTGTATGTTAGTAACACATTCTTCCTAAATCCAGTACATAAGCACCAAAAGCCCTTAGAAAAGATCTTGTTAGATGGTAATTCAGCCATGGTTACGAACAACCAGTGTGTTTTCACTAATGATGTTACCCGAGGTCAGGGCATGTATTCACACAGCAAGTGGTGAGGGTTGTACAGTTCAATGGTCTGCATCATGTACCCTCACTGACCCTATTTTTCGTTCTCTTTTTCAGCATGCAAATATTTCACACTCCTGGCTAAACCTGAATTTATTAACTCTAAGCAAATACTAAACATGATTAATGGACATGCACACAAGCAGACATGCACACACATTTGGGACTCCAAATTTGCAAATCTTAGAATTAAAGTGATAGTTAACCTAAAACTGAAACCTATCATTATTTAATCAATGTAATGTCGTTCCAAACCTGCTTGACTTTCTTTCTTCTGTGGAACACAAAAGTTCAGATGTTTTGAAGGATGTTCATGATGCTCTTTTTATACACAATCATTTGAACTTTCTGAAAAAAAAAAAAAAAGTTTCATGGTTTCCACAAAAATATTAAGCAGCACAACTCTTTTTTAACATTGATAACAATAAGAAATGTTTCTTGAGCAGTAAATCATCATATTAGAATGATTTCTGAAGGATCATGTGACACTGAAGACTGGAGTAATGATGCTAAAATTTCAGCTTGGACATTTGGACTCCTTTTGTGATCCACAGAATAAAGAAATATATGAGGGTGAATAAATGACAACAGAACTACATTTTTGGGTGAACTATCCCTTTAAGATTACTCACTCAGAACTGTTAACATTCACAGCATGGTCAAATGACTTTTTCAGGCAACAATAAAAAGAGAAAAGCTGTAAACTCTAACGCTCAAAATAATTAACTGGTTTGAGTAGGGTAAACTCAAATTAAACAAATTAGTTCAGTCAAACGAACTTTTATGAGTATTTAGAACTTTCTTTTCTTCTGAGTTTACGAAACTGACACATTTGAAGTAATTTGAATTGTTTCATTGTTTTGAGCTTTATGAACTTGTTTCGTTTAATTTAGACTAAACTTAAATTTACCTGAAACTGGGCTATTTTCCAGCATGCTTTGCCATGGCACTCGAAAAGGAGAGTAAATGCTTAATTTAAGTGTTATAAAATGTTTTTTTTTTTTTTTTTTGTGCAAGATTAATGTTAATTGGGAGATTTAGTAGTGCTTTTTATTGCTTTGCTATATGCTAATTTAGAAGAGTGTTTTTTCTATATTGCCATACTCTTTCAGCGCTAATGGTATCAAAACATTGTGTTACCAATTAGAATTTGCTGAATTAGCTATAGCTAGCTAAATTTACACTACTAAATATATTTGAATTGAGATTACATGATAAATTTAAGTTAAATGTATGAATCAACCTACTCAAAATTTTCAAGTTAAGAGCAATTAAAATGTATAAGTGCAAAACTGAAATCTGCCAGAAATCTGTTCACTTAAACTTTGAATTTCTTTACTTAAAAAAATTACCTCAAATGTTTTGAGTTTTGTCAACTTATTCAGGTTTACAGTACATGTAGTATCACCACATCAAGGCTAAATGAACAGTTTCACAGGACTGTGCAGCTTCATAGACGGTAACGTGCTGTACTTCAATGCAAGAGCAACAACCGCTCAAGATCAACCTCCTGTCGAAATGGTTACATCCTTGCAAAAAGCCAGTACCTAAGAACTGCATATGAAAGCCATTGAGTTAATAGCATGTGTGTCCGTGTGTCTATTAAAAATGGCAGGGTGTGTATCTGAGGGCAAGTATCTGCGTACGAGTGGAAGAGACAGCCTGTGGTGTGTGTAGAGTTAAGGAGCGTGGGTGTGCACGTCTGGGTCTGGTTTGGGCTTTTCTGAAGCGATTTGTAATGATATGCTGCTCTGTCTGTACAACGTGTATTTGTGCCCCAGTGAGACATACAGAACATACTCTCATTAAGTTAAAAGGACGGCATCCAACCACAACGACTTTAGGGCAAACACACACACATATGCCAGTCCACTGGCCAGCACAAATTCAAATGGGATTGCCGGCACAGACACACAAACACACTTATTGCCAGTGCCATAAAAAGCAGAGAATTTGGACAAATAACATTTCCACCATCATATTAGGGTTACTTGAAAGAGACTGGATAGAACTACAGTACTGAAAGAAAATCAGCATGTTGAGTTTCAGAAAGCTACTTTTTTTTATGGGATTTTCATCACTGAGATTCAAATAATTTATATTATGTTCTAGTCCACATTTTAAGGATTCAGATTCCACTCTTCTATTAATAAAATTCATATGACAGATTAATTACAATAATGAATATTTATTTAGCTTCCCAAATGCTGTTGGCATTGACTTTTCTAGGTGTTATTCATACTAATATTGATTATATTGCTAATGTTTATGTGCTTGTAATTGCATGTGCGATTTTCACACGTCATATGGTGTGACATAGGTCCTGCAGTCCACGGGTATCAGGAGATCGAATCGACCAATCAGAGGGACTTGAATAAAGCGGATGCAATCTGTCAGTCAGCCCACTGTGGCGAAAGTAATGATGATGTTCCTCCCCCATAATCGTGACGAGGGGTTAAAGGGGTTAAATAATTGTATGCACAAACACACATGGACACACGCACAGAATGTTTTGCAATTTCAGTCTCTTCATGTCTGAGCTGATCTCTTAACTTAAAACATATATTTAAGTATTAAAATAAAGTTATTTGTAGATATCATGATAACAACAGAAAACTTCATGTAATATTAAAATACTCTTTTGTCTCAAAAATACTATTTTTGTCCCAAAAATCCTTGATGACTCTTCTTGTTCACACTAATGTTTACAAAATTTCCTATCCAATCAAATGCTCTGTACAGTGAGACTGTCCACTCTCCCTAAATAACAATGCCTACCTCCAATTAGCAATAGCAAATAGAAAATCATGGATTTGCCTAATGAAAAAGAAGTTAACGTGCATTCATGCTATGTCAGGATTACCACAATTACTGACTTATAACAATCAAAATGGCTAATATTTTAGTTTAATTGGGGCTCGAGCACTGATGGTGTGAGGACCCTATTGGAATTGCTCCATTTATAATTCCCATATCCTATTGTTTTATTTGTCCCTTTAAGTAAGTTGTTTATTTTTATAAGCTTTATTTAGTTTTCTGATAAGACACACAACTGAACAAATGTGAGGTCCAAAAGAGAAACAACATTATGGTAAAATATATGGAACGAGATATGTTGTAGAGTGATTGACACTAGGGGTCACTCTTGGGAGCCCCAAATACCTCTATCATTTTCAAAAAAGGCCAATGAAGTTAGCATATGGAATTTGCATATCTGGCCACTCCCCTGGACATACAGTGACATCTCAATGCTTCAGCGGTCAGTTCAGTGTTGTGGCAGGAGAGACACCACGTCTCTGATCCGACTTGATCTGTCAGTCACTTCGACATGGTGTTTAGTGATTGACACTAGGGGTCCCTATACTAAACGCTACAACTACTAAACTGCATCACAAGAGTTGTCGGTGCAGATGCTGGCAAGCATTCACGTGCCAAGAAACAAATGCAGTTACATCGTCCTGCAACCTTCTAACACCCAGGGTAAATGACCTCAGGTCTCCCTATCAAGGGGACCACCTAACTTGGGAGCGGTCACTCCAGCCGTAGGATCCTCTTCTGCTTTTCAAGAAAAGATTTTTTTTAGTTACGCTGAGTGCCGCCTGTTGTTTACATTTGAGAAGTGTTCTCTTTTCTCTGCCAAGAAAGGAACACTACGGAGACCACATCCTACCCCAAAGGGGAGGTACTATGTGGAGAAGTCTGGGTGCAAGTGCCAGATTGTGCTCTGCTCCTGAGAAATAAGATCCATCCTGAGGGGGATTCGCCAGGGAGGGGCCAGTGCCATCAGCATGAGCTCTGAGAACCAAGTCTGGTTGGGCCAGTAGGACACAACCATTAGGATTTGTTCTCCTTCCTCCTTGATCTTGCAGTGTTTGTACAATAAGGATCACTGGGGGAAATGTGTACTTGTGCAGACCCCAAGGCCAGTTGTGCGCTAGTCTGTGTCATCTGTGTCAAGGGGGGCCTGGGTCAGGGAATACCAGAGAGCTCAATGAGAGGATTCCTGGGAGGCAAATTGGTTCACCTGACCCTCGCCAAATCGACTCCAAATCAGCTGGACCACTTGGGGGTGGAGTCTCCACTCTCCTTGGAGCATGGCCTGTCATGAGAGCACGACGGCTTCGTGATTAAGAATGCCTTGAATGTAAGTGGCACGCAGGGACTCCAGAGGAGGAGATGGTGGGCGAGTTGTGACATGCGGCAGAAGTGGACACCACCCTGACGATTTGATGTACGCCACCGCTGTAGTGCTGTCAGTCTGGATCAACACGTGCTTGCCCTAAACCAGCAGATAGAACCACTTCAGGGCCAATATCACAGTCAATAACTCTAGGCAGTGGATGTGCTAGCGCAGATGAAATCCTGTCCAGTGCCCCATGCCAGCTCGTCTGAGAGGCGTCTGTTGTGAGAACAAGATGCCCGGACACTCGTTCTAGGGGAATACCTGGCTGTAGAAACGTGAGGTCCACCCAGGGGCTGAAAGTGCAACGACAAATCTGTGTGATGGCCACATGGTGTGTGCCGAGACACCATGCCCATCTCAGGACTCGAGTCCAAGGCCAATGCTAAATTGGTCTCATATGCATCAACCCCAGTTGTGTGACCGTGGCTGAGGAAGCCATATGCTCCTGGAGCCTCTGAAAGTAATTCAGTGGGACCGCTGTCTTGTGCTTGAATAATTTCAAGCACTTCAGCATTGACTGAGCACAATCTTCTGAAATGCGTGCTGTCATGGTGATCGAGTCCAACTCCACACACCGAGAAAAGAGATGCTCTGCACGGGGGAGAGCTTGCTCTTCTCTCAGTTGACCCGAAGTCCCAAACGGGCTAGGTGCATGAGGACCAGGTTACTGTGTTCTCATAAGCTAGAATCAGCCAGTCATCGAGGTAGTTGAGTATGCTAGTGCCCACTTCCCTGAGAGGGGTGAGGGCAGCCTTTGTGACTTTCATGATGACACAAGGACACAGGGACAAACCGAAAGGGAGGACGTTGTACTGATAGACTTGTACCCGACCCTCAAAGGCCAACCGTAGAAACAGTTTGTGCCGAGGAAGGATCGAGACATAGAAGTATGCATCCTTCGGGTCTATCGCCATGACCCAATCTTGACGCTGGACACATTTCAGCGTGAGTATCCTGAATGGGAGCTTGTACAGGTAATGATTCTGGCGAACTCAATCGTGTAGAATTGTCTAGTGTTAGTGGATGACCCAGGGAAAGAGGAAAAGGCCATTTAAGAGCCAAAATAAAAGGAAAAACCAAACAAAATTTCTCCTCCCATCCCTCCAGCAGGAGTGAGGCCCATCTCATCTTCAGAGGAGGACAGGTCAGCAGGGTCTCCTTCGTTCCTGGTTCGCCCATCTCAGAGCTGCTTAGAAGCCTTTTGCGGGTTCTTAGCTGCCTGCTGACGGGCGGGCGGTACCACCTTCCTGTGAGATAACTATCATGGTCTAGCTGCTGGCCCAGGCTCCTTGGGCATGAGGGTGGTGCAACCTTCACATGGGGACACTTGGTGACGAGCAGGGACTGGGACATCTAGGCGGCGGTATTTTGCGGGCATAGATACGCCGTAATTGCACGCTCCACCTGTGGAACGTCCGAGTACCCCTGGGTGATGCACCATCGAGGGTAGTGAGGGCAGAGGAGCCCCAGAGTCGTGTTCTGAGAGAAAAATCTGCCTTCTATGACTTCATAAGCTCAACATGCACTTCTGGGAAGAAAGGAACTGGGGTGGAGCATGGCTTTACATCACACTCTGATCCCAGAAACCAATCATCTAGCTGCGAACACTTGGGGCAGGGCGGAGGATCCCATTGAAGCCTGATGCTCGCGGTTTCCCAGGAAAGCAGAGCTGCCAGCTCAGCGTCAGATTCAACCTGGGCCTTCACACCTGAGAGTGTGGGCCTTCACACCTCCTCTGGAGCTCCAAATGAGATATTAAATTCACTGTGAGGTGAACCGCCTACCTCATCCGGAAGCTGAAATGGGGGAAATGAGTGTGCTGAGCCACGGGAGGTTCACTGGGACTTACCCAGCAAGCACGCTCCCGCTGCAGTGCTTAGATCACCCTCAGTGCTTACCACCGAGGCCTCGTACCCAGAGGTAGAAAGAGAGCCGCGACCCCAATGTTCCAATACCCATGCTCTCGCAGTGAGAGCATGAACCATCCACAAACGCTGTCTTCGCATGGGAGCGACCCAGGCATTTAGGACAGCGTAGACAGAGGAGAGAGAACGTAGACAGAAAGGCATCTTTAAAAGGCACGATTCACTGTGCTAATCTTTTAGTATAATTAGCTCTTTAACAAAAAAAAAAAGACTTTTTTCAAAGTTTTTTGTGGAATATTGCCATATTTATTCTAAATGATTTATCCGTTGCTCATCATTTTCTTTTAAATTAATATGTTCTCATATTCTTTAGTCAAAATAAATTCCCCTTTCTCTTGCAGCAACATCTCTTCACTGATGATGTGCTTACTGGCGTGAGGGTGAGAAAACCTGTCACTCAAATGACATCACAGCAATAACAAACAACATCCAATAAATTCCAGATGGACAAAATCAAGTCCCGCCCTACACTTTTTCTTTTTTAAGAAGCCGTTTCACTTGGATATACGTCACAATAGGGAAGAAAAGACTAAAAAGACTATCAAGATAACATTGATTCAAATTAAAATGGCAGTGACGCATGTCTTCTTGTAGCTTGTTCCAAAAAGCCACATATGAGGCAGTAAAGGCCTTCACCCTTCACTTCAAGTGCTCTTCCCATTGAAGTGAGTAGGTCATAGTGATGCTAACTAGGAAAATGCCCAAAGTGTTTATGCTAGTGTACTACTTGTGTACACTAGCATAACAGATAGAAAGTGTGACAGGAAAAGTGTGTCAGGGTGAGTGTGCGCTATTTTTTAATGTGTCATGCCTTGTGCTTTATCTGCCCACAATGCTGATGCAATTTTCCTCTGCTGGTCGCAAACCTGCATAGCTATTCATTGAGAACTAATGTATGTGTCTATTATGCATATGCATTAATACACACCAAACAAGAATACGTGCCCTATAAGTTTTCACAACCCAATTGTGGAATGCATTCGTTCCCTGTTAACTATTCGAGGCTGCCTTTGAAATCACGTCACTGGACGACCAATTAAATGCTCAGACGTCAAACCAGAGATTAAACGCTCAAATGAGGATTTCCATCGCCTGCTTCATAAGAGGATTTGCTTACGTACAAACACACATCTATAGCACCCGAGGAAACGTCATCTAATGTCAAGTGAGAGTTCTGTATGTTTGTGCGAGGTCATGAAAGTTTGTGTTTGTCCATCATTTCCTAAACTGGTCAATGAAAGCTTTACTACTCACCCTTGACCTTTGAACTCTGGACACATTCTCCCTCTGACCTCACTCTCGTGCTGTCTCTCTGTGGCACACACACGCAAGCCTAACCTTGACTTTTGCAAATGCTGACTCCAATAAACTGTGGATATCTGGCTACCAGACAGTAGAGCTGCCACATACTGCAGATGGCTGTTTAAAACAGCAAAATGTCACGCAGACCGATTAAGTGTCATGGGACAAACCTTTATAGCATCTCACTTTACCGTCTGTATCCAGACCTTCCTCTTCGTGATTTATGATATTACGATTCATGAGGTTTCCGTATATGAAATGATTCTTAAAATGGGCTCAATTAAATAATGATTTTAATCTTACACAACTTTCAGGAACACAAGTAATGCATCTCGTTGCAACTTTTCTATGTCAAATATTACCTTAATATTGTAATCATTATGATCAAAAAACTGTAATCATTGCTTTATATGTTCATTATGTCTATTGAACTGAATAGCCTACATGACGTTTTCTTGCGTACAACATAACCTATATTATCTTATAGTTGTTTTATCTTACTGCCATACGACTTTGACACAATAAGTGTAATAAGTGTTTTATGTATTGTGAAAAGTGCCATACAAATAAACCTTAAATGAAAAGTGTATTTTATCATTTATTTCATTATTTTATTTAATATTTCTCCATTTGCTCTACTGTTGTTTTTACTTTACTGATTATGTCAAACTAGCGATCAAAGACTTCAGATTTTGGCCTAGGATCAGAGAAATCTTTTAGGGTTCTCAACATTTGTCTCAGACAGCCAAATCGTGTGAACTCGACATTAGAGAAATTTTCCCTGTTTCTCCATAATTCCCCCACAACTCCTACATTTCTTTCTTCTGAGCCATTGGTTTGTGTATTTTCCATTATGATGTTGAATCACCCACTTATGGTTCGACCTTTTTTTTTTGTTTTTTTTCATAAAATGTAGAAATGTTGAATTAATAGGCAATTTCGCAGGGTTCTGAAGCTGTATAACAAATTCAAAACTAAAACGCCCCCCCACTCGAGTGGACTGAAAAAACAGAGAGAGAGGTATAAAGTGGGAAAGGTATGTTATAATGATGGAGTGCCGAAAATGAGAAGAGAGGAGATGGAGCGACCCAGAAAGCAGAAGCATATCCTGATGGTAAGCTGAGCCCTGTGAGCAGAGATTTACTGTTGGATGTGTGGAAGTCTTCTTACTTTCAGAGAAACACTGCATGGGGGCACAAGAAATGAATGGCTGTGTTTGAAATAGTAACAACTGAAGTTTTATCTTACACATGTAATGCAACCATGTATAATATACTGTGCAATATTCAGTAAGTTGGTTTTTCATTCCAAACATTGCCAACGTGTTTGTGGGGGTTTAATTCATTTGTTTCTGCTTGTGTACTTTTTGAAATGCAAAGAGGCTTGTTTTTTGACACTTTCATCATAACACACACCATCAGAATCAGTCAGGAGGAAGTGAGGCGACGAGCATTTAGAACATTTCAGGAATCTAAATACTGTGGCAATTATACACACAGAGTAGTTCTCTCTCTCTCTCTCACACACACACACACACGATTAGAGGTAGGGGTTCTGAGAAATGCTGCTTCAGGACCTGCTTTCCTCATAAACATGAATTCTGGGAAACGGACACAGAATTTCTGCATTTTGCTTGTTTCTGTATTTCACACCTTTCATTCTCTTGTCAAACAGAAGTGTGCATAATTGTATTAAATATGCACTTGTAGTGTATTTCAAATCTTTTAATTAAAAAACTTAGATAATAAATTATTAATGAAATTCGTGCAATGTGTAAAATTTAGGAGGATCTAATGACAGAAATGCAATATAATATACATAACTATGTTTTGAGTGGTGTATAAAGAACTTACATAATGAACTGTACATAATGAAATGTATTTACTACCTTAGAATGAGCCATTTCTATCTACATACATCACGGGTCCCCCCTCCATGTCAAGATGTCATTTTGCGCCTGCGTGTTTCTACAGTAACCCTAAACGGACAAATGCGTTTTGTCTCGATGTTCGTTGGTGATTTTAGAAGCAGCTTGCATCGTCACTATGTTGTATACACACGAAGAAGAAGAAATAGTAGTCGTCTGGTTTATTAGAAGACCGTTCTTTGTTAGAAGGAAGAAGAAACCTCATTGCTTGCCTGGCTATCTGATGTCTCAGACAGCAGCATCTTTGTGTCGGCCACCGTGGCTTCTCTAAAAGTGCTTCGAAAGGGAGGGGTGAGCACGGTGCATTCGCATCCTCACCGCTAGATGTCGCTAAAATTTACACACTGCACCTTTAAGTATACTTAAAGAGAGTACACTTTAATGACTGTTTCTTAACACATTTAAAGTGTTAGTTCACCCAAAAATGAAAATTCTGTCATTAATTACTCATCCATGTCGTTCCTCACCCGTAAGACCTTCGTTCATCTTCGCGACACAAATTAAGATATTTTTGATGAAATCCGTGAACTTTCTGACTCCTCCATAGACAGCAATTTAATTACCACTTTCAAGGCCCAGAAAGTTAATACAAACATTGTTAAAATAGTCCATGTGACTACAATGGTTCAACCTTAATTCTATGAAGCGTCAGCATCACGCATATGACAGGGAAGAGAAGAAATTAAGTCATTATTTTTGTTTTGTATTCTCGTTGCTTGATGAAAATGAAGGTTGAACCACTTTAGTTACATGGACAATTTTAACGATGTCTTTACTACCTTTATGGACCTTGAAAGTGGTAATTAAATTGCTGTCTATGGAGGAATCAGATACCTCGGATTTCATCAAAAACATCTTAATTTGTGTTCTGAAGATGAACGAAGGTCTTACGGGTGTGGAACGACATGAGGGTGAGTAATTAATGACAGAATTTTCATTTTTGGGTGAACTAACCCTTTAAGTAATTTGTAATAATGATTTTGTAATAATGATTTGTCTTATTTTAAAGAAGTACACTTATTTTCATGTGTTGACTTGACTAACATACTTAAGCACATGTAAAGTACTTGATTTTACATTTAAAGTTATTACATTGATGTACTAAATTGTAATTTCATCATTACAAATATATTTAAATACATAACATACTGTACAAGTTTCAATAGAAGTTAATATAATACAAATACGTACTTAAGTCCTACTTAATGGGTTGATAAAACATAGGCTACTCTTTGGTTCAACTAATTGAATTTAAGGTCTTTGTTACACTGTTATTATACATTTAAGTACTGAGTAAAATTAAGTAACTACATGTACTTACTATAAGGTTAGGATTAGGGTTTGGTTTGGTTTAGGGTTAGTGGCATGTAATTATGCATAATTTATAACTCTAATAACTGCATGTAACATATGTAACAATGACACTGTAAAATAGAGTGTTATCGAATTTAATATAACTTTTAACTGTAAAACATTTTCATACTCTTTTCAGTCTTTTTAAAAGTATGCTGAAGTGAAGCCCTTTTTCACAAGGGTTGTCTCGGTGTGCTTACACTCACTTCCGATCAGTGATTAGAGCTGGACATGCAACACTTTCCATCCCCAAATCACAATGGGAAAATCCCTTTCTCTCTTTGCGTCCAAAACATTTGCAGCACAGCTGCAAGCAATGAGAACTGCACAAAGTAAAATATAGTAAAATAACGGTAGGTCAATAGTGATTGTTACCACAATGTAGAAGATCACTCTCTTTCTCTTACACGGTGAATGTGCAAAGCTTCTGATCTGTCAATGATGCTCATCTTTCGCCTCCACCCCTGTCCCCCCATGCCCACTTATGTCTTTTCCTTGCCCCCTTGGCAAATGATGAGGCATCAGCTGATTTGGTGGAAGGGATTTGGTGTTCCATGAAGTCTATTTAAAAGTACCAATGCATTGCTTTCTCTCTTTCTCCCCCTACTTTCTGTCATTGACTGTATATCTTCTGCTATCTTTTCTCAACTATATTTATAATATACATTTTTTGTTGTTGTTGACTTGCAAAATAGGACCCCTGTATTTTTATTTCTCTACCCTGCTTCATATGGAAAAACTTCACAAAGTCCAACTTACCAGCTATTTAAGTCTCAATCTGAGCTATAAAAAGACAGAAAAAGTAAGTACCCTGTAGTGTATTCATAGACCAAATCTCTGTATAGCAGATTTTAGCAGCCCCTGCTCATGCATATACTTTTAACATATCCAAATTCACACACAGACTCACAAACCATTTAGACCATATAATGTTTTCTATATTATTCTTCACCAGATGCCTTCCCTTACCATGTATCCCAGCAATGCCAAGTCTAAAGTTATGATCTGGAAGAACAGCAAGACATACATACCAACCGTGACTGTGGATGTTGTACAGCTTTGCAAACACTGATGCATTAAGCAAGACTGATTAACTGTGATGTAATTCCTTAAATGCAAACTTCAAATTTGATATCGCTATTTTGGCCTCCTTTTAACGTTTTTTTTGGGGGGGTGTCTTGGAATGTCTATCTGGGTTTCTAAACATTAGAAAGCATACTTTTACACTGTGGTTCAATATGGCTTTTATTTTGACAAACCATGTGTGACTGATGATTACAAAACAGTCCAAATACCAGAGAGCATTCCCTCTCCTCATTCCCGTTGCTTCTGATGCTAACAAGTGCGCGTGTGTGTGTGTGTGTTCATGAACCTCTAACTTTGTCGCTGTTAAGTAGACTTTTTGTACAGATCCAAAAACCATTGATGCCACCAGCACAATTCCTCACATTTTCTTTTTCATAAAAGCCCCTCAAGAGATTTAGATCACTTGTTGGTCTGGAACTATTTCCTCTTTCAGCGCCAACTCCATCTATAGGAGAGCTCCTTGCCGTGAGATAGAAAAGTAGGCCAGTGTAAAAGAGGATATCTGGCATGGCCATAAAAAGATGGACAGGAAGAGAGAGAGTGTGTGCCAGGAACATCTAATTAGAGGAAGACATAAAAAAAGCCAAAGGAAGAGAGGGAATAAATCATATAAGGTATAACTTTGTAGCCTATTCATTTTAAATTGATTTGTTTGTTTAGTTAAGAATATTTAATTAATTATTGATTAATGAATTGTAAAACATATTGTTTTGATTATGGATATATTATGGTTTTGATTATGAAATCATAACAATATGGATGACTTTTATTTTGGTATTGTCTGGCTATATCATGTCTATTAGAACAATGTGTGGAAAGGAAGTCCAGGTGTGACTATATACCTTTTTCAACACTCATTTGGAAAAATGTGTTTTGGCATTTTAGTTGTTTGGTTCTGCTTTTTGTGGGTCATTATTGAATTTTGGGTCCCACTTTATATTAAGTGGCCTTAACTACTATGTACTTACATCAAAAAATAAGTACAATGTACTTATTGGGTTCATAATGAATTGCAAAACACATTTGCAGCTATTGAGGTGGGATACGGGTAAGGTTAGGGACAGCTTTGGTGGTATGGGTAGGTTTAAGGGTAGGGGTAAGGGGTAAGGGATGGGTCAACAGTGTAGTTATAAATGTAATTACAGAAATTCATTACAGATGTAATTACATGCAGGTGTTTTTAAAATATAAGTACAATGTAAAAACATGTATGTACACAATAAATGCATTGTATCAAATGATTAATTTAAATGTAAGTACATAGTAGTTAATGCCACTTAATATAAAGTGGGTCCGAATTTTGTACTGTATGTGTGTTGGAAAATCCTCCATTGTTCCAATAGAGTACATTACTGATCAAAAGTTTGCATCAGTAAGAATCAGTTTTACTTTTTTTAATAATACTTCAAGGATGCACTAAATTAAATAAATTGATCAAAAATGACACACTGTAAAACCGAACAGTGAAATTAATTAAATTAAATGAATTTGTTTCACTCAAATAATAATGAAAGTTCATTGTACTTAATAGAAAAAAAGTAGCATGAACTCAAAATTTCATTGTAGTAAGCTGAACTTAATGTGATTGAGTTGAGCTGCAGCAGATTTCTAATTCCCAGCATGCTTTGCGTCAGACCATATAAATTAGTGTTGAAATTAAATGTTATTTTGTGTGTTTTTGCACAAGATTAACATATGAGACATAAGTTAATGTTTAATGTTGTGTTATGTTGGGATTCAGGGGGGTTCTGTTATGTTAGTTTTGTAGGGTTACCACTGTGGTGAAGAGTAGAGCCTGTGGTTAGGTTGAGGATGAGCTGCAAAACATTTAAGACCACATATGTTGTTTGATTACATATATGCAAGTATGTAATGACTCTCTGATAATGTCTCTCTGATAGTTATAATAGCATGTGTTATTTGCTATGTAACATTTAACCAAGATCTGAATGTGATGTTTATGTAAATTAACTGTATGTAATTAACATTATGATGAGTTGGGAAAGGGATGCTGGTGACGGGATTGTTAGTGAGAGACACCTGTGCACCACACTGGCCTTGATCCGCTTCCATGGCTCTCAGCCCCGCCCCACTTGTCACAAATATTTTAAGTTCTACCAACTTTAAAAAATGAGTTAGTTTACTTAAATGTTATGAGTATTCTGAACTTATTGGGTTTTACAGTGCAGCAAAGCATTTTGTTATATGTTCCCCACATCTTGTCAGGACTTTTGTTTTATTTCCTGTTTCTAGTGCTATGTTTGTAGTTCTTGTAGGTTTCCCTGTTGATTAGTCTGATTGTTCCCAGGTGTGTCTTGTTAGCTCGTTATCCTTTGTGTATACTGTATAGACCTTATTTTCCAGAGAAACATGCGCGCCGTCATTTTTAGAATATTGTCTTTGAACTTCCGTTTTCGCGGTAGCCCTGTATATTTCTATGGCATCGCTGTTGAAGAATAATTAGCTGGTGACGTGGATTTAAATGTTGTAGAGTTAACAAAAGTTATCATGAGCATTGTAATGTTTCAAGCGGGTGTCTTAACAAATGTCAGTAGAACGGGAAGATTTTAAAATGAGCAGTTCACTCATAAATACATAAGATCGCTGTGGAAATACAAGCCGGAAGTCAAAAGACAACGAGCGCAGCACTGAAAAGGGGCGGGGCTACATGAGGTCTATATAGCCATTGTGTTTCCCTTGTTCCTTCTCAGTGGATGTTTGCTATGGATGTCTAGTGCATGTTTGGCCCTGTCCCAAATGGCACACTTCATGTGCACTTGCGATCTTGTGTACTTATGGCCGTCACGTGTGTGTATCCGTTAAGTCCACAAGACCGTAGGCGTAGGGTGTCCCAGTTGTCATTTTAGTTTACAGAAGGGTGCTTGCGAGTGCCCTTTTTGCAGCCGATAATTGCCCTTGATGCGCACTGAGTCTGCAAGCTCGGCAGCAGACTTCTACCCGACAGTCAAAGGCCCCACTTACGGTCTTCTGGACTTACAATGGCTACCGTGTCCGCGTGTCCGTGAGTCCATGAGACCGTAGGGTGTCCCATTTGTCATTTTAGGAGGAGGAGGATCCTTCTCCTAAACATATTGGGGGGCTAGACAGCCCAAGCTTGAACAGCTGCAGAGCTTGTTCCACCATCGACCTCACCAATGAGAATGGCATCCAAGCTGATCCACCGCTGATGTCGGTGTGAGCACCCGGAAGTTTAGAGGTGCCAGCGCTCTCTAGCTCGGCAGTCCCAGTGTTCTTTAGCCCGTCTGTCTTTCCTCGGGGCTCCCAGTGATGGCAACTGCCATTTTGTGCGTCTGGGCTGTACACACTTCCCCAGAGGCATTGACGTCCACCACGACCATGAAGGCCATTTTCTTACAGGTTTGGAACGACATGAGGGTGAGTAATTAATGACAAAATTTTCATTTTCGGGTGAACTAACCCTTTGAAATTAGGGATGTCCCGATCAGGTTTTTTTGCCCTCGAGTCCGAGTCCGAGTCATTTGATTTTGAGTATCTGCCGATACCGAGTCCCGATCCGATACTTCTATAATACATCAAAAAAAGAATAAAGAAGAGCGAAAAAAAAAAACAGATCCAGGATGTTCCTTATTTTTTATTTAATTACAAACAGAGCACTTCTGTGAGGTAGCTTGAACAATCAAGTAATAAATAACATAAATTGTTCACTTCACTTCACTTTAGTGCAACAGTAAATATAAAAAAGGCTAATATAAAAACAAATATATTTGGTTTGATTTGGGTATGCGTAGTGTAATAACTAAAATAATGAGTCTGTGTAATAACTAAAATAATGTTTATATATATATCATATTTTCAGGCTAGTTTACTTTAGTTTTTTATAATACACCATACTTTAACCCAAACTGAATAATAAAAAACAAGTTTAAATGGGTAAATCTTCTATTGTTATTTTTGATTCTTAATTTTCTTTTCTGTCATACTCAAATTCTTGTTAAAACACATGCATTTTGAACACTTTTTGTGTGAAATTATATTTATTTTGTCCATCAAAAGTGTGCTTTCACTTTAATTACGCGTCAGCAGCGCAGTGTGTCTCAATCAGCTCCCTAGTTCAGTAGTCAGGGCACTGATCAGGGTATATCAGCCACATTCACTTTCATTATATACTGATTCACGACCTAGGGAGCTGATTGAGACACAGGGATAGACTCGGTGCCGAGACGATCGCGGCACTGCTGCTTACGCGACGCTCCTGCCTGGCGCTTTACGAGCTGCTCCTGCTGCCTGTGTGAATGCATCCGTTGGTTGACATGCACGCTGAAAAAAATATGCGCTGCTCACGCGCCGCTTACGCTTGCAGTGTGAAACAGGCCTAACTCTGTGCCACCGCGTCACTATAGATGTGTTAAAAATAATGAGAATATATATACATATATATCCGAGTCCTGATCGGGAGGTAACGTCGGATTCCGATCGAGTCTGAAACCACATGATCGGGCCCGATTTCCGATCACGTGATCGGATCTGGACATCCCTATTTGAAATACCCAAGATTTGAGAATACTGAATCATACAAATGTATTAAAATAAAATTTATAAATTTTTAATTAAAATAAGTCTAAATTCTAAAACAACTACACCATAAGTATACATTGAAAGAAAAATTCTAGTACTGAACATGTTATTGTATTTTTATTACTCATATTTCGTGTTGTTGTCTGTTCTAGCTCCCTTGCTGTACCTATACTATGAAATCGATGTGAATATCTGTCTGCTAAATTTATTAATGTAAGAGGCTTTAGCATACAGTATTTTGAATGATGATACTACTAATGATTCAGATAGGCTAACATTTGCTAGCTACGGAAGAGGATTAGGGCCAAGCAATAATAAAAAAATAAAACCATCTCGAAGTTGTTAAATTTCGAGAAAAAAATCAAAATAAAATGTTGATAATAAACTTGTTAAATTACGAGAAAAAACTCGTTACATTTTGAGAAAAAGGTCGAGATAAAATGTTGAGAATAAACTCATTAAATTATGAGAAAAAAGTTGTTAAATTACGAGAACAAATTCTCGTAATTTAACGAATTTGTTCTCATAATTTAACGAATTTGTTCTGGTAATTTAACGACTTTTTTCTCATATTTTAACTAATTTGTGCTTGTAATTTAACGAATTTGTTCTCATAATTTAACAACTTTTTTCTCATAATTTAATGAGTTTATTCTCAACATTTTATCTCGACTTTTTTCTCGAAATTTAACAACATTTTTCTCATAATTTAACGTATTTGTTCTCGTAATTTAACAACTTTTTTCTCGTAATTTAATGACTTTATTCTCAACATTTTATCTCGACTTTTTTCTCAAAATTTAACAAGTTTTTTTCTCGTAATTTAACGAGTTTATTCTCAACATTTTATTTTGACTTTTTTCTCGAAATTTAATAACTTAATAACTGGACCTCAATAGGTGCAATGTCGTTGCTGCCTATGTGTGGTTCAGTTACCCTCGGATTTCATCAAAAATACATTAACTTGTGTTCCAAAGACAAACGAAGGTCTTACGGGTTTGGGACGACATGAGGGTGAGTAATTAATGACAGAAATTTCATTTTTGGGTGAACTAACCCTTTAAAGCCCTGAACAGGTCAGTAATTTTGCTATATTTTTTGCTGCTTCTTCTTGGATAGCTTTCCCTCTCTGTTCCACCTGGCCACTTCTTCTCCATCCTCGAGCCGTGGAACTGACGTGAGCCGAATCGTAGCAATGCCAGTCAAGACTAAACAATTCATGAATTATTATTGGTTTATTATAATATATATATATAAATGCAGAAAGTTTTCTGTGATGAGTAGGTTTAGGGTTAGGGGTTAGAATATGCAGTTTATACAGTATAAAAATCGTTACGTCTATGAAAAGTGCCCATAAAACATGGAAACGCAATGTACATGTATGTGTGTGAGAGAGAAAGAGAGAGAGAGAGAGAGAGAGATGAGGTAATGGCTAGTGAGAGCTCTTATCAGCTGGAGAGGGGGAACCAGGTGCATTTCCTGAACTTTGGGCCCGGGTGCCACAAAAGCTCCTTTGTCCAAGCCTGTTCCCTGACTCTGCACTAAAGCAATGATTCAGCCCGGCTCCTTCCCCTCTCCAACCTGGTCCTTCTCTTTCTCTCTTCTTACTCCAGAGAGACCAATTAGAGACAATGCAAGTAGGTTAGACTGCCCATTAACTGAGGGCATTGTTAAGCACAATGCCAAGAGGATTGTACTCTGACAATAAAACCCATAAGCCGGTACTAGAGTGTCACTGACATTGTTGCGCTAAACCAAGAGTGCCATTTTGTTCCTATGGAGCGTGTGAGTGTGTATGTGTGTGTGTGTATTGGGGAGAGAGAGTGTGCGCTGGGTCACAGACTGCATAGACCAGTTTCTCGTCACTTAAATAGAATCTCTGTGTTCCACTTTTCTATCCTATCTCTTTATCCCTTTCTGTTCCTGGACATCTCCATCTCTCACCCACTGACCCCCGCGCACACAAAGACAGAGAGTCAGTCTCTCTACACCCCTGATAATGATGGGAAAAGGATGATGTAATGCCCCCAGCCAAGGGGTTTCGAGTGAGATGAGGTTGCTTTTAAAAGGCAAACTCTCGTGGGCCTGTTTGGGGGTCTTGACCTCTGACCTCGGGGGTCACGGGTTCGCCTACTATTGAGGGAAATAATTTTGCTTGTCCATTTACAGCACATTTACACCAATACATAAACATACAGCCCTCCTCCAATCATCTGTGCATAAAGAATGCTATGTCTACATCCTTATGGTTTTGCCTCTTCATACCTCAGCAATATCATAACTAAATATATTCCAGATCACACAGATCATCCAACTGCAGCACCTAAATCACTTATTCTGTTAGATACCTATGAGATTCAAGTAACACTGTTCTCAAAGTATCTCAAAATAATATTTAGAGCTTTTTTATAATGTTATTTTTGCATTTTATGATTTTACATACTATTTTGTACCTGCAGTGTCCTTTGTATTGTTTAGTTGAAGAAGTCCCCATATGTATCTCATTTTATTTGATCATATTATATCATAAAAAAACAAAATGGCAACATTGTGAAATATTACTACAATTTAAAATAAATGTTTTTCTATTGTAATATGTTTAAAAATGTAATTTATTCCTGTGATCAAAGCTGTATCAATTTTCAGCATCATTACTCCAGTCTTCAGTGTCACATGTTCCTTAGAAATCATTCTAATATGCTAACAGAAGAAATGAATCATGTCTGATTGCATATAACACATTTCTACAATGGCACTTATAACTGAAAACCTTTGCATGATGTGAAAATCACACTACTGGGTGTCAGTAAGTAAAAGACAACTGCCATAAACTGTGCAACATAAACTAAAATTACCAAGTGCTCTTGTAATCCAAAGCTATGATTTTCTCTGCTCTCTATTTATCTCTAGATATCCCAGGGGACAGTTTTGACCCCACTTAAGTGTGTGGGAATGAGTGGTTGCCCTTGGCGACAGTACTTTTGGCCTGTGACAATGCAGTTATCCCAAACGACCTTTATACGGTATTTATAAACACACCTCATCTGTCTCTCATGCACCTCCTCTCTCTCTCTCTCTCCCTCTCATTCTCTCGTATCTTTCTTCATGATCTCTTCATTTTTTCCCTCTCTCTCTCTTTCCCTCAGTCTCCCTCTATCCTCTCTTTCACTGCCTGATTAGCTGGATTCTATGCTCCTTACTCTCAACAAGCCATTGGAATCTGGGTCAGAACTCACAGCTGCTCTGGATCAAGGGCCAGTGTTGGACCAACGCTGAGGTTGATATTAGATTTTCATCGACTATAAATCAGTAGTGACAAAACAATGATTATAGAGCCATTTAGCTCTAACTCTATTGCCAAGATAATCCAATAATGCAATAACCATTACAGGCAGACCAAAATGTGACATAACATAAATCATCCTTCTAGTTTATATGCAGGAACTGGTCAAATGTATGCATAGCTCTATCTGACCACAATATGTGAGCGATTCTTTATAAAGCTGCTTATAGCCAGTCTTAAAACAAGTTTCTATGTCAACACTATCAATGCTGAAATTAATCTGCAGCAGCCAGGCGGTACAAGTAAGAGCTCTGTAAGTTGTTTACTCATTAGGGGCTTTCGCACCTAGAACTATTGACTGAAGTACCCGGATTTTGCCGTGTTCACATCACAGGAGCTAGGAACGATTTTAGTTCTAGGAACTCCTTTTGGGGGAACTAAATTAGCTCCTACTTCAGAGCAGGGTCTAAACCAGCACTATAGGAACTATCAGTGATGTAAGTGTACGTTAATAGGTCAAACGCATGTCAAACACCGGCACCCGGTAAACATATTTACTTCACGAACATGGAAAACAGTGATAACGACATTTATTCTCTGCAGAGTGATGTTCTTTTCTCCGACTCGATGATATGTAATACTAAAAAGAGATTGTCACTTTGCCCCACTTTTTGCCTTTTCTGTAATTATGCATTTACATTCCATCTCCTTTATCATGAAATGCTCCAATCACGGTGTCCTCCATCCACCATTTCTTTGGGTTTGTAAAGGCTGCGCTTAAAGATGCTGCTGTCAGCCGCTTCAGAGTTCCTATTGCTGGTGCGAATACAACCAGGAACATGGCCCGGGGGAGAAATTAGTTCTCAGGGAACTACCCTAGGCTAGTTCCTATAACTGAGTTCCTAGAACTATTCAGTGCGAAAGCCCCTATTATCGTTCATCACTTGAGGAGCACTAACTGTTTATGTTACAGGCAGGCAACTTCCTACGTAAAGAGTTTCAAAACTGTCAGTTATGATATTCTAATTCAGCTACAATGTTGCCTTAGAAGGCAGCTGCCTATGCTGGCAGTAGAAAGCAAGGAAACTCAGTTTTAGAACGGAGCTAAATGCCATTAATCCAACCAACACTGATATGACTCAAATCACCTGTATCAGAAACCTTCCTCACAGACCCAAAAACACCACAGTGGTAGTGTACTCACACACACACACACACACACACACACACACACACACACACACACACACACACACACACACACACACACACACACAGGGACTCCCTCATTAAGTGTATTGCAGAAATGCTGATGTCATGAAAATGAATCTGTTGGCCTCTTTTTGGCTGAGAAGTAAGTGTGATCACCCACGTACGGGTTCATTAAGTCTCTGTGTGAATGTGTATGTGGGTATTTCAATTCACAGACAATACACTGAGGGATTAGATCACAAAAGTGTAGTGAGCATGTGCTTTAAAGCACGTAGGCTACAGCTGAAAGGAAACGTGAGAGCGAGTGAGTGGCACTCCTGTTTCTGAGCAAGTAGAGGAGAAATTGCTGAGCTCACTGTCTCGAGAGAGACAGGGGGCTGTGAAGGGAATGTTCTGAAAATTGGGCACGTGCATGTGCGGACTGTTCACTTCAAAGCAGAAGCCCCAGGGTATCTTGACACCCAAAGGCCCAGGTCAACATGAGGGCCAAAGCCCTATTACACTCACTCATCTGAAGTGCACATATTTGACTTCCTGAAGTGTTTGTAATAACAGAAAGGTATTAAAGATATTAAAATGAGAACATTTTGTTTAATAATTTTAATCTAATTACACCATTCAGAGTGCAAAAAGCATATTTTTTAATCAAAAATGACATTTAAAATCAACATTTATGAATTAGTTTGACGCTTCTATTTAGCTGAATTCAGTGGCATTGCAAACTTGTACAGAGTGAACTTGGAGCTATATTGAACTCTCCACCAGTCAGAGTAGGGGATGCTGAAGCATTTGACAACTTTGCACTCTCAGTACATGCTCTTGTGGGCATGCTTCGTTCCTTAGAGGGTGAGAACGGCTGGTCAAACTGCCTGCCAGCTACCGTGATGGGTTTGTCAAGCATTGTCTAAGTCGTGGTATACTAATCACAGGGACAGACAAAGCATACACTTTGCTGGACCTATCAGCTTGGCTTCAGTTAAAATCACAGGTGAAGCACATCTCCAGAAGATCTGTTGACATGGTTCAAGAACAGATGAAGCCTCAGAGGAAAGGGAAGAGAAGTCCAAGTCAGCCATCATCTTCTGTGTACTACAACACAAGTAGTAGTCCAGATAAATTACCTCTCAGACTCACCTCACCTCCCCACTAAAGCCCAGAGACAAGCCTAAACCTTACTGCCCATAGTGTAACATGTGTGAACACTATCTCAGTTTGCTGTAGCAAAATGTTCTTCCCTTGGATGGACACTTCACTTTACCACAGCAAGCTCTCCCCACTTTGATCTCCAAAAGCATGTGGAGAAACTGTGGCAAATTGATACATTGCCCTATATCAGTGAGAAAGCTACCACCCGATCCAAGCTTTACCAGCAAGCACTTGAATTGCTTGAGCAGCGCACTGTAAGGGTAAATGTAGATGGCACAATAAGATATGCTACACCGCTTCTCAGACGGAAGGACAGTCCTTGTCTAAAAGCAGCCAAATCTGCCTGTCTTTCACTACTTCGAAGTACAAAGCGACAGATTGCAAACGACACCAAACAAGCCATGACCTATTGTGAAGAGGTACAAAAGCTTGAAATTGCAGGCTATGTGAAGAGATTGACACCTTGTAGATTCCTCTACTGAGTCATGGTACCACCCTCATCACTTGTCCACCGCAATAACAAAGCAAAGCTTGTTTTCAGTTGCTCATATCAATACAGAGAACAAGCGCTAAATGATCACCTTCTTCCGGGTCCCATCTTGGGTCCTTCCAAGCTTGGTGTGCTCCTTCAGTTTTGCGAGCACATGGTGGCTATCAATGGAGACATTAAAGTAATGTTCCACCAGATCAGTCTTTTGCCAGAAGATCGCTCACTGTTATGCTTTATCTGGAGGGACATGAAGAGGGACAAAGAATCAAGTGTCTGAATGGCAGGTTATTCCTTTTGGGACTACCTGCAGTCCTTGTTGCTCCACATAAACACTCCAAAGGCATGCGAAGGGCAACAGCAAATGATACAAAGATGTTCAAAGGTCTGAAGAGGTCTTCATTGGAATTGTCTCACTGACCACCTTTGATACCAGTATCACCAATTTGACTACTCCAATCCCAAGCTACGAAATGTGTACATAATTATGGCCACACCATATGATCCACTTGGATATCTTATACCCTTTACCACCGAAGCAAAAATGCTGATTCAAGATCTCTGGAAACTCAAGATTGGTTGGGATGACATCAATCTTGAAAGCCTGTTAGTACAATGGCAAGCCTGGGAGGCTGACCTGGCCAATTTGCACACTGTGGAGATACCCAGAGAATACATCCCACCATGCGCTGACACAGAAGGCACCCAGAGAACCATCCATATTTTTTGTGATGCCTCCGAACGGGCATACAGATCGGTTGCTTACCTTCACACTCAAGATCAACATGTAGCCTTTGTGAAGGTCCAGAGTGGCTCCTCACAAACAGATCTCAATGCCCTCCTCAGAGTTTTGTGCAGCTCTCACATGAGCGCAGCTGGCGAAGTTGCGCAGTAAAGAGCTTTCTGTTCCTTCAGATGATATAATTCTGTGGATCTATTCAACAACAGTCCTGAGCTGGCTAAGATAAGACTCCTGCTGCTACAAAGTCTTTGTCGGGACACGCATTGCTGAAATCCAGGGCATGAATTTGGTGTAAAATTGGCATTGTCAATACCTCAGAGAACCAAGCGGATGACCTGACTAGGGGGAAGGCTTTGCTAGAGATGGATGTCAGGGACCACTGTTCCTTCGCCAACATCCCAACACATGGCCATACTTTCCTTAATTAACAGCTCCTGATGACAGTGATAAGATAAAAAAAAAACAAAAAAAAAACAATCATTCTGTGGTAATGCATGTCTTGCCAAGCCCCAACCTGACATCTACAATATTAAGAGTTGGAACAAACTGTTGAAAGCAACTCACCAGTCCCTTCACGGGGCGGCTGCTATCATGACTGTAGCAGATGCCATAGCAGCTGAACTACACCTGTTAAGACAAGTTCAGAGAGACAGCTTCCTAGAAGAGGCGGATGCGCTGACCAAAGGTAAATCCATATCTGTCCAGAGTCGTCTTGATTCACGTTTCCCTGAGTACGACCAAACACTTGGTTTAATCCGTGTTGGGGGATGACTCCATCGAGCTGAGGGCCTAGATCCATACACTATGCATCCAATGATACTAGATCCTAAACATCAGATTACAATGCTTCTAATCAAAGAATATGACAACCAGCTTCTGCATCCAGGTCCAGAGAGGGTCTTAGGTGAGATCAGATGGATTGTACTGGATTATGATATCAGATGAAGTACTGGATTATGCATGGTAGAGAATCCATCAAGAACCACTAGTACAATTGTGAAATGTGTCAAATGGAGAGCAAGTCCTGTAATTCTGAAGATGGCAGACTTGCCCCCATCACGCCTATGGCTATACAAACCACCATTCTGGTCCACTGGTAAAGGCTGTTTCGGACCATTCACTATTAAACTGTGCAAATGCACTGAGAAACCCTGGGGCATCGTATTGAAATGTATGACAACCAGTTTCATACATCTTGATCTCTTAGAGATCATGGACCTGGTGGCCTTTCTGATGGCATTAAGACAATTTGTGTCACATCGTGGTAAGCCATTTGAGATAGAGGCACAAACTTCAGAGGAGGAACTACTGAACTCCAGGAAGCCTTTGCACAGGGACCTTCAGGAATAACATCTAGCAGGCCAGGAAACTGCTTTCCAGTTTAACCCTCCAAATGCTCCAAACTTGGGACCTGGGAGTGAGAGATATGATGAGTGGGCAATCGGCAAACAGTGACCGAACCAGTCTTGCATACAGTGCTAGTGTAAGTTGAGGGAATCATCAACTCTAAGCCACTCGGGTACATTTCATCAGATGTTGCCGACCCGGACCCAGTCACACCAAGTCTATTGCTAATGAGTCATCACAATGCATCACTCCCACAAGCAATCTACTCATCTAGTTTTGGTTAGGAAGACCACGTTGGCGACACAGCCAAATTCTAGCTGTTCACTTTTGGGTTAACTTCATCTGGCATTGCTTACCAAGCCTACAGCCCCGCCAAGAATGGCAGAAGGACAATGCCAATCAGAGCAATGGTCAGATTTTCATGATAATTGATCCAGAGTTGCCCAGAGCTTTGTGGCCTATAGGTAAAGTGACTAATACATATGCAGGAGCATATAATCACATACGCACTGCAGAAGTGCAAGTAAAAGGGCAAACTTATCTTTGGCCTGTTTCCCGTTTAGTTAAGCTGCCATCATGGGAGGATGAGGAATCTCTGAATGAGGAATAACTGACACTGGAATTTTCCTAACTTTAGATGCATGCAAGTATGCACAGTATGTATGTGTGTATGCAAGTATATAAGTTTGTATGCATGCATTTACATTTAATAATTTAGCAGACACTTTTATCCAAAGCGACTTATGCAAGTGTGTGTATGCATATACATACACACAAGTATGTATATACATATATATAAGGTAGTATGCATGGATGTATGTATCCAAGTATGTATGTATGCATGTATGAATGCAAGTCTGTATGTATGTATGATGGATGGAAGATTGTATGTATGTATGTATGCAAGTATTTATTTATAGTATTTTTTTTTTTTTTTTTTTTTTTTTAGCAAATTGGTTATTTAATAAATATTCAGGCTCCTCCACTGACCAGTTCAAAAGAAATAAACATAAGAAGTAAAACATATGCAAATGTGTGCAAGGTTTTTTCAAATCTTACTGAGAAGATAAACAGTTACATACTTTTTTCATATTGATCAGATTATTTCAGGTCTACATCAGCCACTTCAATCTGATCAAAAATTCAGTTGGATCGAGCTTTATCAGATCGATTGAGGTGTTTACACAAGGCTTCTCAATCCAATTGAGCCATCAATCTGATTACTAACAGATTATTTGGGTGCATGTAAACATAACCAGTCTGGACTAGCAAGAACATTTATTAAGGATGACAGATGTTTCAAACAAAATCAAAAAGTTTCATTCCGAAATACTGAGGCAGCTAAGCCACTGGACATTGCAGTATTCTCTTCAGATGTCCTCACCATTGTACCAGTGCCACTGGAATTGACTTTACCAGACATCAGAATCCCTCATCCAGCATGTAATCGAGCATTTTCATATTTCACATGGTAACATTCACACACTTTTATGGTTTTTCTGCAATCTGTGGTCCATCTGAGAAGAGGTCCAAGAATGTGGCTCTGTCATATTGCAAGAGAGGGTTGTGTAGTGCAAAAGCATAAAACACCATTTCCAGGAAAGACACTCATTTGGTTCATTTAGAAACCACTGCAATCTGCAAGCCAGACAAAAACACTCGGCAGTTTAATAGCAAAACATCATCAGTCCAGTGTTCTATCGCAGAGGCATGACTCGTGCGCTTGGCCACCATCTGTAATGATCACCCGTGCATGTATATTGCATGCCTCAGCTAATCAGCACCGCCTACGACTGAAAGCCCAGTCACGTTTATGTGTTCCAGTGCTGAATTAAACATGTCAAGAGTGTTTAAGAAAGACGTGTCATATATTGTACGTTGACAGTCATTAAGAAAATATTTGCCTCCGCGATAAACCGATGATCCCCTTGTGATGGCTGTTAAGAGCTTGGCAATGAGACAAGACAAAATGGCACCTCATCATCTTCTCAAGAATCTTTTCTGGAACAAATTGGACATGAGTAAGAGCCACTATTTATTTGCTGCTAAATATTTGAGCTGAGATTTTTTTTTTTATATATAGAGGTTGTATATTGAGATAAGGCCTTTTTTATCCAGTGTGTTAAATTTATTCTCTTTCTCTTTCAGTTCACCTTTTGACAGCAGGCTTTGTGTACAGACTGTGGGAAAGTTTCCTTTCCTGATGAGGTCATCCCTTCAACCCCCCCACCCCACCAGATCTGTTTCACTCTCACACACACACACACACAGGAAGGAGGTATACAACAAGTTCTTGGCTTTTCGGCTGTTTGTGTATGCACACATATGATTGCGATGAAGGTTACGTGTGGCTTTTATGGGTGTCTATGATAAAGGAAATATGTAGTTTGAAAAAATGTGTAAGTACTTAGAAATAAACCTTTTGTGTTCATGCCTGGTTTTAATGTGAATTTTAAAAATCTTTATAGAATTTTAAGGCAGAGTTTCAATTGAATAACTCTAAATATGTACACATCTTAATCATTATTTTCAAAAATATTCTTAACATGTTTTTCAAGGTAAAATTTTTTTTTTTTTTTTACAAATACCATTCATTATTAGTTAATAAAAATGAACGTTTTTTTGAGGAGTTGCACCACGTGACATCTTAAAACCTTAACTAACCTAAAAAAAACGGTGGACAAACATTTGTCAATTTTCGGTGGACAAACATTTGTCAAATATTAATAAGCATGTAAAGCAGTTTAGTTAAAAAATTATACACATAAATATATAAACAATAAAATATACTTTAAGGTTTTCTTTTCTTTTCTTTTCTTTTCTTTTCTTTTGTTTTCTTTTCTTTTCTTTTCTTTTCTTTTCTTTTCTTTTCTTTTAATGAGGCTTTTTTCTTTATTATTGTATCACCCTGAAATTTTTGACTTTGCCCCCCCCCAAAAAATATCAAAACAAAATTGAATTCAGGAATTAAATGATTGTGATACAAAAAAATGTATGTATTCGGTGTATGTAAATCCAATTTTACATTTTTAATATATATATATATATATATATATATATATATATATATATATATATATACACACACCCAGGGGGAAAAAGTCATGTCCCTGACCCTTACATAAATAAATAAATAAATAATAAAAAAAAAATATATATATATATATATATGACACATTGGTATATATTGCAGTTTGCAACAAGAAACACCCAACCATTTTAATTATTGGTTTTAATTAATTTTAATTTTTAGAATTTCCTCTTTCATTTTAATTTTTGTTAAAGTTTTAAATATTTTTTACTAATATATATTAGTAAATATTATATATATATATATATATATATATACACACACACACACACACACACACACACATTTTTATTCCAGTAAAAATTATTATTAAAAAATATTACTAAACCACCTTTTAGTTGATTCAATACATCAAGTTCAACTAAATATAAAACTGAGATGGTAATGAGATCAACCAGCTGATATAAAACTGAAATATCTTTTAAAATATTTTATTTCAAGTTCCAGTTTTTATGGTTCTAGTTTTAAACCCTGCACCCAACCACGCACTGCACGTACCCCTGTCTATCACATTTCATTCAAATACAAATTTCCAGTGACCTCTTACACCCCCAACCCACAAATAATTAAGCTCAGGGTCAAAGTCTGCATCCATACAGAAAATACCACCCCAGGGCCACACTTATGACACAGCCGCCCCTCACAATGTGCCTTTATGGTCAAAGCTCACACTCCCGGTGTAATGTTGGAACTTGACGGCAAGCGAAAACGTGCAAAATTAAACATGCACAAAAAACACAGAGCTCATAGTCGTGACCGTGAGTCTGATGAAGAGGAATGGCTGACACACACAGCTCTCCAGACGTACACACACACAGGTCTTTGTTTGAGATATGCGTAATACACTCACGGCGCTTAATCAAACTCTCCCGACTGTGACTCTTTTCCAGTGTGTGCGTTTATGCAAACATGTGGAGACCTGCGGGGTGTTGAGATGAATTGTGTGTGTGTGTCTGGAGAGTTGCATGACTGGCATTGCTCTCAATCATACTGAAGCCCATAGTGAGAAGGCTAAAGAAACAGAAAAGCAAAAGAACACACTCTCAGAGCTTGATGTATTTGGGAAGGTGGGCCAGAAGGGGGCGCTCAGCTTAGCTGACTCAGAAAACTCGTTTTCTTTCTCAGTTTCTTTGTGTCTCATTCTTTCTTGTTTAATTTCCACCTCCACCCCCTCGCCCCGAGCCTGTATAAAGGGCAGTTTGTTTAATCAGTAATCACATCTGAACAAGTGAGACACTATCTTTAAATCCGACCAAGTCTGAATAAGCAAACCATTATACTACCCTCTCTCTCTCTCTCTCTCTCACCAGAGAATATAGTGAGCTCATGCCACCTGCAGTCTACCACATTATGCTGAATCAATGTCTTTGAAATGGTCAAAGTTGTAATATTAAAGCTTTTCTTGTCCTACAATAGCTACCTGACAGAAGTGTCCTGAGGAATTCATTTTAAACATAATTTCAACCAGTTTATGTGAGTCGTAGCATAGGCCTACCTGTAAAAAGGTCAGTCGTTAACATTCCAATTCATTTCAATGGCAGTTGCTCAGCTGGTGCACACAGTCCTGGAAATACACAATCAAGATGCTGCCATCTTTGCTTCATGAGGATTTTTTGAGCCAATCACCTCGTTTCTAAATGTCATGTGACTGATCATGCTATTTAAGAACTTCCTTCAGCAGACAAGACAACACAACACAGTGACAACTGGAGATGCACCCGTAGTCAAAAGCAAAAGACTTTGGACTGCAGAGTGGCTACAGAAATTGAAATCTTCAGGTAACGCTAATACACACGCAATGCTGATGTTGTTAACATTGACAATTTGAGAACAAAGTATAACAGTAACAGTGCTTCCCACAGGTTTGAAATATACTTGCGGTGGTAGCCGGGCGAAAAATCCTCCTATTACCCACGTCACAAAAATGGTCTACTACATGTGACAAACAAACAATGTGTGATTTTTAACAGTATTTTTATTTATTAAAATTAATTTTAATTACATATTACATTTAATTACATACTAATATTATGCATTATTATGTATTGTAAATTATGCAAAATTACAGCATTTAAATGGTTCACATTTTCCTATGTTCTCCTTGCTGTCATATAGTGTCTCTCTCAGTGAATGGGACACAGATTTTACTAGTAAAATTTATAAAATGAATAATATATGTGCCAAATAATGTTCTTAGTCTTTTCTTTCTGTGGGGGAGACTACAATAATTTATGAGTTATAATTTATGAATTAAATGGAAATCAAATAAAATACAATTTATAGTGTAACCAAAATACCAATAATGCCCAAAAGAAAAAGAAAAAAACTTAGCGTGTGACTTTTAATTATAAACAAGCCCGAAATACACAGGTACTCTTATTTTGAAATGTCTGTACTATTGCAGGCTGATCCTTCAGATTCTTACAACCATATAAAACATTTTATATAAAGGTTATAAAGTAGACATTGTAATATTTCATCAACTTAAGTTCATTAGCAATCGCTTGGCATAAATCTGCGCTTTTCATTGATTGAGAATCACTTTGAAGCAGTCTGAAGCGCTGTTGCGCGAGCTTGTAGAACCTATGTGTAGAACATGCAACAGCGCCCCCTTGTGACTTTGCAAAATGCAGCGCCCGTGGGAATGTTAGCGGGAGTAAACAGTTCTGACACACACATAACAAGTAGGTACGAAACGACTAGTTAATCGATCGCGGATGGTTTCGTTATCTTGCGCAGATATAAAGAGGATAAGAGGATAAAAATAATAAAAGCAAAAATGTGTCTCCGAATATACCGTTATTATACGTGGGCGGGCCCCCCAAGTAAAGTCTATGTGTGGGATGCACTGAGTAATAATAATTTGCACGGTTTGATGTGATATGAGGTGATGATTAGATTTAATCACCATTGGTAGCGTGATTTATTGTAATGTTGTTTTTCTCACTTGGTCAGAACAAAAGTGGCAGACATGTTACTTACTTGTTCAGATGACATTTTCCGGTAAAAATCCTTATTTTGGTCATACTTCCAAGAAGTACAGTATCCACACAGATGTGGTGACTGACAGCAAACATTAGATTCATCCGCACTGATGAGCCGTGCCGATGCACAACCCATGTAAAGATGATAATTCCACAAATAACTGCAATTGCGGGATTTCAAACAGAGATGGCGACAAAGAGGCAAAACTTACAGACTGCAGCTTTAAACATTTAAATGCTATATTAAATATGGATGCTAATATCATTAAAGGTTTCATTCTTGGTGTGAACAGGGCAATTACTGTAAAGGCAGAGAAATGGTTTGCAAAAAAAATAAAAAATATATGCTGAGCAAGTTAAAGCTAAAAACAGTCAATCCTTATGTGTAAATGCCTATTTCCATACTATATAGTAGGTGAAAAACAGTATGTGCGCTAAGTATTAAAGGGTTAGTTCATCCAAAATGAAAATAATGTCATTTATTACTCACCCTCATGTCATTCTACACCCGTAAGACCTTCATACATCTTCAGAACACAAATGAAGATATTTTGATTAAATCTGATGGCTATTGAGAGCAAAGCCATTGAAACTGTCAAGATCCATAAAGCTACTAAAACATATTTAAATCAGTTCATGTGAGTTCAGTGGTTCTATCTTAATATTATAAAGCGATGAGAATATTTTTTGTGCACCAAAAAAACAAAATAACGACTTTTTAACAATATCTAGTGATGGCCGATTTCATAACACTGCTTCTTGAAGCTTCGGAGCTTTTTTACAAATCAAATCAGTGAATCGGAGCGCCAAAGTCACGTGATTTCAGCAGTTTGTCGGTTTGATATAGACCTTATTTACCAGAGAAACAAGCGCGCCGCCATCTTTATAAAATTGTCTTTAAACTTCCGTTTTGCGGTAGCTCTGTACATTTCTATGGCAACGCTGTCAAAGAATAATTAGTTGGTTAAGTGGATTTACTTGCTGTAGAGTTAATGAAAGTTATCATGAGCATTGTTATGTTTAAAGCAGATGTCTAAACAAATGTCAGTAGATCGGGAAGATTTTAAAACGAGCAGTTCATTCATAAATGTAATATCGCTGTGGAAATACAAACCAGAAATCAAAAGACAACGAGCGCAGCGCTGAAAAGGGGCGGGGCTACACGCGATCCGAATCACTGATTCGACTCAAAAGATTCATAACGCTCTAAAGCAGTGTTTTTTAATAGGCCATCACTAGATATTGTTAAAAACGAGTATTGGAACACGAGTGTTTACCATCGGCATTCGCTGTGTCCTGTTAGTGGATTCATTATGTCGGACTCACCGCAGGTAACTCATAATCTGCAGTTGTTACTCCTGTCTCCTGACAAAAACATTGCATGCAGCGCCTGTGGAGTGTGGAAAGTTACTGGAGAGCGCAGCCGCGCTCGTCTCTCACAAGGAACGTCATGGCAGTGATTGACAAGCCAGAGGGCCAATCGTTTACGCAATGATCGTGTAAACGATTGGCTGATGTTTTAAGGCCCTACCTCGTGCACAGGTGATGTATATTAATATTATTACTTTCAGTGCACCTAATAGACCCCTTAAAAGTTTGTAAACATTGCAACGTTTCCTTGTGGGCGGGGCTTAGCTGGAGGCAAAAAGAGACGCTGGACTCAATGTTGACAAGCGTAAGCTAGCATGTTTTAGGAGGGATTTATTAAACATAGATGCAGAAGAAGGTTCAGAACTGTCCGAATATGTACAGTCACTGACTCTGCGGGACCGTGACAGCTATTTTTGTAAATTATTTAAGTTTTGGATATTTCCTAGACAACATATGAATTACTTTCGGATGGTTTGGGGCATTTTGTCAAGGCTTATTGTCTAATGTAACCTAACGCTGGGCTAACTATGATTATGGCTAGCAATGTGGATTATTTTAAGAGACCATTCAAAGGATGGCACACACATCTATCGCTGTATGTTTGTTTATCATTTAAGCTAGCTAGTGCGCTGAAAGTTGGCTACTTTTCACCTATAAAACAGAAACTTGATGATTTGTACTAGATAAAACCAACACACCATTACATATGCATCGATTATTTTACCTGATATGAAGTGTGCACTGCAAACACAAGCATTATTTATGATCGTCTCCGTCCAGTCTGTACGCCGTATTGCTTTCAACAACAATTATCTTTTTGATTTCTGTGAAGGAATGTCTGCCGGGATCTGGTAAAACTTTAGTTTTGAACCAAAAGTCCTGTTCCTTCTATTCTGGCAGCCAAAAACACAACAAGACGACATTTTAAAGTCAAAACCTCAAACTTTTAGCACGCCCGCTATTAGTTCTTATTTATGTTTTGCCTCCAGCTAGAGCGGTGACGTCACAGTGACGTAGGCGATTAAGGGGTCTATATATAGTCTTTTATCAGTAAAGACAGTTTCAAGTAATATTGCAAAAATGTATAAAACAAAACATCCTCTGTAGCACCTTTAAGATAGAACCACTGTACTCACATGAACTGATTTAAATATGTTTTTAGTACATTAATGGATCTTGAGAGAGTCATTGCTGGCTATGCAGGCCTCACTGAGCCATCAGATTTCAACAAAAATATCTTAATTTGTGTTCCGTAGATGAACGAAGGTCTTACGGGTGTAGAACGACATGAGAGAGAATACAAATTTTGTTACATTTTTGGGTGAACTAACCCTTTAACCTATGTCCAAATTCATAGAATTCAAACAGTAGGTGAAAAGTACCTGGATGACTACTTCAAGTCCAATTGGCACTTTACTATCCCATGAGGCCACGGGAGAAGTTTTGTGAATAGCAGTGAAGCGATGCAACTGAAGCTGGTAGGTCACGTGACAAAGACAACAGGACAGATGTAGTAGCCTAGCTATGTTCATTCACACACATACTATACAGAACATACTTTTTGTGAGCAGTTAACTAGCTAGCTAACTACAAAATATCACAACATCACACTTAACAGCCATTTTAAGGATAATTACCACTAACTCCTGAAGTTTGTTACAGCCATATTAAGGTATAAAAACAAGTCAGCGTAACTAGCATTTGCATTTTTGTGGCCTTAAGCTGCTGGTGAACCAACTAGCATGTCGAAAGAAGCTCATGATAGATGTCCTTTCATGACAGACACTGTCTCAGTTTAGTACCATACAATATCTTTATTGTATTCTGTGCATGTATACAGTCCATAAAACATTAGTTTACAAATAAACCAAAGAGTTAGACAGTACAAGAAAAGTACAGAACAGTTTTTGTAATGAAAACACGGTCCTTGCAGCTTAAAGTAAGGAAAGTAATGGCACATGCAGATTTATGTCTGATTCAGATTTATTCCAAGTGAAACTTTTAACCCAGAATCCTCTTTGATCAAGCATTTACACACTTGTTCAGTGAAAAATAATATGCCAGAAGTACTGAGTTTACATGAGTAATGTCATGCTGCTTACCTCAAAAGAGGTGATTTATCAAATAAGACGTTTTAACACTCATGCCGCATAGATGAGTAAGAGATGAGTATACACAGAATATGAGTTATATGATAAATATTTCCAAATATATAAACAAAGTAAAGCCAACATGCTTTTTAAGGAAACCACTTGTCATTGACTGAAAATGTTAGCTCCGCACTTATAAACAAATACACAGATAAACAACAATGCACTGAATATTTTGAGCTATAAAAACATTAAAAGTGGTATTTGATAATGTATACACATATATATATATTTATAAAATTGAAAAGTTCTGTAAATTGATATGCAAAATGCTCTTTGGTCTGCATCTTGTGGATGTGCCCAGACACAAATTAATCATTATTATTTACAAACGAAACCAGGGACCTCCGAAATACTGCAAAAAAAAAAAAAAAAAAAGTCTTCTAGGTAGCTAAAATAAAATAACTGTTAGTCATTTTTCCCCTAAAGCCTTCAACTTTGTTTTCATCAGACTCTGTTTATGGCAGTGCGAGAATGAGCCAAAGAAGTGTGGCGCCCCCTGATGGATGTGTCCTGTGATGCGCCAGCACTGCATGGATTTCAAAGACATCCTGTGGAAATTATCCTCCGGGATAATTAAGGTCCACCTATAAATCTGCTCCTGGTCCTCATGAAGTTTAGCGATGCCCCATTTTATCCAAATAACAGGGTGAAGTTTCATCCATTACAATACTGAGGTTTCATTGTCTCAACACCATTAACAAGCGAAACCGATCACAACTGCAGCAAAACTGTAAATATGTTTTGGTCTTCTACATTTGAAGTGGAAGATGTGGAGTCGGTTCCCATCCGCAAGAATATCTGCGTGTGTTTTTTCTATTTGGTCTTCTGAGAGCCTATCATCACCTTGGAGACAAAGTTGACGATGGCGCTGGCGGGCTGCTCGGGGTCGTGTTCGGCAAACAGGTGACACACATTCTCTGTGCTGCTTCCGCTTTTCCTCGCAATAAAGCCAAAGATCCTGTTACACACACACGTACAACAATGAATAAATGTGCGCACATGTACAAGATGCACGTTTACCCAAATACACAACTAGCACTACTTCGAAACTGAGATTGGGACTGATTAAAAGAGGGACTCACTTTGCAGCTGTGCAGCCGTCTCGTGTCCATCTGTGAACAGATCAGTAGAGAAGTCAGAACATCCCACAAAATCCCAACAAAAAATGAAATGTTGAATTAAATTGTCAACCGATATTGGATTATATTGGTCTATCATCGTTATGTGCATGTGCTGTTCTGCATGATCATGAAATCTTATCGTTTACATGCGTTTTTAAGCATTGCTGTTTAAACACAAGTGATTTTAAACCGCTGAAGCACAGTGAGCAGTGAAAGAGAACTCATTTTGCTATATGTGCACACTGTGTGATCGTTTCTGAACGCTGTCTGAGAGATACAGTACAGTCCAAAAGTTTGGAACCACTAAGATTTTTAATGTTTTTAAAAGAAGTTTCGTCTGCTCACCAAGGCTACATTTATTTAATTAAAAATACAGTAAAAAACAGTAATATTGTGAAATATTATTACAATTTAAAATAACTGTGTACTATTTAAATATATTTGACAAAGTAATTTATTCCTGTGATGCAAAGCTGAATTTTCAGCATCGTTACTCCAGTCTTCAGTGTCACATGATCCTTCAGAAATCATTCTAATATGATGATTTGCTGCTCAATAAACATTTAAGATTATTTTCAATGTTGAAAACAGTTGTGTACTTTTTTTTTTTTTTTTTTTCAGGATTCCTTGATGAATAGAAAGTTCAAAAGAACAGCATTTATCTGAAATACAAAGCTTCTGTAGCACTATACACTACCGTTCAAAAGTTTGGGGTCAGTAAGAATTTTTATTTTTATTTTTTTGAAAAGAAATTAAAGAAATGAATACTTTTATTCAGCAAGGATGCATTAAATCAATCAAAAGTGGCAGTAAAGACATTTATAATGTTACAAAAGATTAGATTTCAGATAAACACTGTTCTTTTGAACTTTCTATTCATCAAATAATCCTGAAAAAAAATATTGTAAACAAATATTTTGTACAATTGTACACATTAAATGTTTCTTGAGCAGCAGATCAGCATATTAGAATGATTTCTGAAGGATCATGTGACACTGAAGACTGGAGTAATGATGCTGAAAATTCAGCTTTGCATCACAGGAATAAATTACTTTGTGAAATATATTCAAATAGAAAACAGTTATTTTAAATTGTAATAATATTTCACAATATTACTGTTTTTTACTGTATTTTTAATTAAATAAATGTGGTGAGCAGACGAAACTTCTTTTAAAAACATTAAAAATCTTAGTGGTTCCAAACTTTTGGACTGTACTGTACGTGCGCATAAAGTTGCTGCTCATAAAGTGCTTGAGCACTGAACTCAGTTCTTTTTGCCATGTAATTGGGCTTGAATGGTTATATACACATACTTGCGTGTCAAAATGCAAGTATCCTCATAAACACAATCATTTATGTCTTAAAGGTGCAGTATGTAATAATTTCGTCTGCTAGAGGTCGCTAGAGGCTTATTCAAAACAAAGGCTTAGCTTGATGACGGCAAGTTTGAGTGCGGAATCTTGGGACATGTGGTCTTCACCTCAACGGACGATGCAAAAGAATAGGGATAGAACTCGGGAAGAAATCATGTTCATAGATGCGATTATTAACATTACTGTAGTATGAAGCAGAGCAGGGCCGAGTGTTGTGGGAGCTGAACGAGGAGCTGGAGCGATTGATCAACACACGCCTTTGTGTCTTCGTTCTATTGTAGTTTTGTCCCATTGCTTGTAATTAGTTTCTTTGTTCTTATTTTATCACTGACTGTTTACTTGTCTTCAGTAAGCTTGAGAGTTAATATAAGTGATATAAGATTTTGGTCATATCGCTCACCTCTAATAGTAATATCAGATATTTTTGACTTTGTAGGGACATTTTTTTATATATCATACTAATTGGTGTTTTTTGAAAATGTAAAAATGCAGAACATTTTCTGTGAGCTTTGTGTTTAGGGTTAGAGGATTAAATATGCAGTTTGTACAGTATAAAAATCATTATGTCAAAGGAAAGTCCCCATAAAACATGAAAACCCAACGTGTGTGTGTGTTTGTTTGTTTGTGTGTGTGACGTACTTCCTGTCCTGAGGATCCAGGGCACAGAATATCACTGTGTTGACAGCATAGTGTCTCCTGAAGAACAATCTGGAAACACAAAGTAATATAAAAACTCAGGACTGAAAGAAATTTTTACTTTTATTCATCAATGATGCATTTAATTAATCAAAAGTGACAGTGAAGACATTTATAAAATTAAAATATATAAAATTAATATATAAAAAAAAATCTATTTCAAATAAATGCTGTTCTTTTGAACTTTCTATTCATAAAAAAGACAGTTTTCTACAAAAATATTAAGCAGCACAACTGTTTTCAACAATGATAATAATGAGAAATGTTTCTTGAGCACCAAATCATCATATGAATGATTTCCGAAGGATCATGTGACACTGAAGACTGGAGTAATGATGCTGAAAATTCTGATTTGATCACAGGAATAAATTACATTTTAAAATATATTCAATTACAAAACAGCTATTTTAAATTGTAATATTTCATAATTTTGTTGTTTAACTGTATTTTTGATTTAAAAAAAAAAAAAATTGCAGCCTTGGTGAGCAGAAGAGACTTCTTTTAAAAACATAAAAAATGTTATAAAAATTATAAAAATTACAAAAACAAATTAAACAACAGCTGATTAGAGACATCATGGGACAAAACATTTCACACAACATTACCTACAATTAGTTTTCAAAATAGTACTCATCTCTGAATAACGTTGAAGTGGAAATGTCACTAACACAAATGTTTATCATTATTACATTAATAATGATAAACATTATTACATTATTGCTGCCTGACCATGAAATATGTGAATACTCAAAAGAAACAGAAACCTAAAGAGAGAGACTCACTTCCTCTGGTTGTCTGTGAGGGTGATTCCCTGTGCAGACACTTTAAAGTGAACGACAGTGGATGTGGTTGGTGGATCCATACTGAAAATCACAGTGGTGGCCTTCTGAACACCCTGAACTCCTGTCAGAGACTCCAGCTCCACGCTGCCCAGGAACCACACGTTACACGCTGAACAACACACATACACATTAGCACATCAAACGCATTTCCTATACAATAACCACTGAAGAAATTCAACACACGCAAATATTCAATTACCTGCTCCCTGTTTAAGTAGCTCTGCTGCAGAGTTTGTAGATGTTTGTGCTGGAGATTCATTTGACTCTTCTAGAGGGTCTAAAAGAAGTATCCAGTTAGTACAGAAACATTATTTAAAAAAAAACATGCAGACACTCTAATAACTATGGAAGCTTGTTTCTGCCAATGAATAAAAAAATAAATAAAGGTAATTGCGACTTTGTATCTCACAATTCTGACTTTTTTCTAGGAATCTGTAGTCATAAAATGGCCTATTCTGATTTTTTTCTCACAATTGCGAGTTTATATATTGCAATTCCGACTTTTTTTTCTCGAAATTGAGATTATGTCTCGCAATTCTGACTTTTTTCTTGCAATTTGTTGTTATAAAATGTCCAATTCTGAGGAAAAAGTCACTTTATCTCAGAATTGCAAGTTTGTATCTCGAAATTCCAACTTTTTTCTTCACAATTGTGAGTTTATATCTCACAATTCTGACTTTTTTCTCACAATTGTGATTTTATATCTCACAATTCTGACTTTTTTCTCACAATTGTGATTTTATATCTCGCAATTCTGGCTTTTTTTCTTGTAATTGCAAGTTTATATCTCACAATTCTGACTTTTTCTCACAATTTGTAGTTATAAAATGTCCAATTCTGAGGAAAAAGTGACTTTTTTTTTCTCAGAATTGCAAGTTTATCTCTCTTATAACATGCAATTGTGACTTTATCACGCAATTCTGACTTTATAATTTTATATTTTATATCACTTTATACGTTTATATCACACAATTGCGAGAAAAAAAGTCAGAATTGTGAAATAAAATTCGGAATGACCTTTTTTATTTTTTATGCAGTGGCTTCCATAAATAACATTACGTACCTCTGCCTGGGATGATAAGTCTGCAGGGTAAAGCCAAGGGTGTGATGGAATGTTGACACACCAAAGCTGTGAGACTTCCTATACATACAAGAAACATAACATTTTTAATTAGTTTAGCTAAATGTTTTACCATATTACTTTTCATACAACAATGCACAGTTGTTGCAATTTTGCTTATTTAAAAAGATATGCACTACTGTTCAAATGTTTGGAGTCAAATGTTTTTAAATGATTTTGAAAGAAGTCTGTTATGCTACAGTATATTGAGAAATATTATTACAATTTAAAATAAATGTTTTCTATTGTAACATATTTTAAAATGTAATTTATTCCTGTGATGAAAGCTGAATTTTCAGCATCATTACTCCAGTTTTCAGTGTCACATGATCCTTCAGAAATCATTCTAATATGCTGATTTGGTGCTTCAGACACATTTATCACAAATGTTGAAATCATGCTGTGTAATATTTTTGTTGAAACTGTGATACATTTTTTTTTTTTTTATAGAATTGAAAGTTTGAAAGAACAGTATTTATTTTGAAATAGTAACAATATAAAAGTCTTTAATGTCACTTTTGATCTATTTAATGCATCTTTGCTGAACAAAATAATTAATTTCTTAAAAAAAACAAAAAAACCTACTGATCCAAATGAGTGAAAAGAAAATGGTAACAGCCACTAGAGGGAGATCTTGACCATGCAAATGATGAGGCTTTAACTAGCAGCACTCATGTCCTCATTAAAATCATGCAGACAATAACAGGTTCTTACCAAAGTAGGGTTCGTTTGGACAGCCTTTTAACCGCACACCTTTCGGTGTGCACTCGATCAGGAAATGCCGCACAAGCTCATTGGTCAGATCACCCACTGTGCAAAGAGACAGGAAATGACTTCATATGTAAAATTATTAACATAAACATAGTAGCAAGAGGAAATGGACTGAAACGTATCACACAAGCTGAGAAAGTAGCTCTGAAATGATCAGGGATCTTGTTATAAAGAGCATTTCAGCTGCTTGTTTCTAATTTTGGGCTCTACAGAGCAGCAGCAACAGCACAAGGACAGACTTTCCTGCATTTTACTCTAATCATGAGTACTTCTGATGTTTAGGAACAACAATATGTATCCTGCTTCCTCCTTAATACCTCATTCTGACTGGGCAGGCCAAGTTTCTGAACACCAAACAGGCATAATTGATGTTGAGGATAGACAGTCTTTGTTTGTTTGATACAATAAACTCTTATCTCAAAATGCAATTTCTCATGATACAGAAAATAAATAATAGCTAAAAATACAGCATTATACTGCATGAAACCCCCTCCAGCCATCTAGAACTAAGAATCAGATGGTGACCGACAGTGTGTGTGTGTCTCCCTTCCTTCCTGTGATTGAGAGACACACCGTGTTTACGGAGGGGCTTTGGATATGAACGCTCCAGCTGTGTTCACACTCATTCAGCTGTTCCTCACACAATAGTGTTGGGATGTTCAGCTCTTCAGGGTCTTAAAGTCCATCAAATATTTCTCTGCAGTTCATTCTTGTACATTCAGAGTCTATGGACAGTTCATATTTACACAGAGTGTTTAAAGTTGGCATGAAACGGAAGTCTTTTCTTCCCTATTGTGATATACATGGCAAAGCTGAATTTTCAGCATCATTACGCCAGTCTTCAGTGTCACGTGATCCTTCGTTCTAATATGATTTGCTGCTATTTATATATTGGAAATACATTCATACTTTTATTCAGCAAGGATGAATTAAATTAATCAAAAGTGACAGTATAGAGACATTTATGTTACAAAAGCTTTCTAATTCAGATAAATGCTGTTCTTTTGAACTTTCTATTCACCAAAGAATCCTGAAAAAAAAAAAAAAAAAAAAAAAAAAAAAAAATGTACACAACATTGATAGCAATAAGAAATGTTTCTTGAGCATCAAATCATCATATTAGAATGATTTCTGAAGGATCATGTGACACTGAAGACTGGAGTAATGATGCTGAACATTCAGCTTTGCATCACAGGAATAAATTACATTTTAAAATATATTCAAATAGAAAACAGTTACTTTAAATTGTAAAAATATTTCACAATATTACTGTTTTTGCTGTTTTCTGAATCAAATAAATTCAGCCTTGGTGAGAAAAAGAGACTTCTTTCAAACACAAAAAAATCTTACCAATCTAAAACCTTGCAAGTGAAAATTTCTCAAACAAACAAACAAAAAAAAGACAAAAATGTTGGGCGGGAATAGACTTAGTAAGAAGTTATTTTGATTAAAGATTACAAGGGAACATGAATTTAAAAAAAAAAGAGTGATGTGCACAATAAATCATTTATAATAAATACTGCAACATTCCATAAAAAACGAGAATTGTCAAACGAGGAACCCAGAGTCGGATATTTTCCACACCAAGTACTTGTTAAGTTACATAAAATATGTTTTCAAAACTCTTTATGGGCAGGTTGTGTGTTTGCCCAGTCAATTGCTTCATCGTTCAACTCGAGTTGTCATAAAAAGTAATGTGCAGCATTCTCTTACTTTTCCTGCTCTGCTGTAGAACGGAGGGTGGGGGCGTGGCCACCTTCATGGCCAATCCGTAAGCTCCTCTGAATGAGTGACTGTCTCTGATGATGAAGGAGCCTGGCTCTTTATCCTTGAGAATGCCAATAGCTACAGCAAAAAATAAAATAAAATAAAAAACACAGATGTATTATGCAGTCATCTTAGAAGCAAAAGAGAACGTAAAGCTTATAAACCAGTGTAGACTTTGGTGATGGAAGCTACTTTGAGATCCACTTTAAGATCCTTTGAGAATAATCAGTTGATCAATTAACAATATATAACACCAATGAACAAAAAAAGGCAGAATAAAGCATTAATATGTGGTTTATAAGTACTAATAAACAGCCAATATGCAACCTAATAAGCAACTCGATAAAAGTGAGAATTGTTCCCCATACTGAAGTGTTACCAACTATTATACAGTTTTGCCAAAAATAAATAATATAATTTATATTCTTGACACAAAAAGATGGAAAAAGTTAATGCAGAATAGGCATCTGTATAAACAGTCAAATGAATTGGTGAATGTTTTATTATTTTATTACCATCTGAATGAATTGATTCACTAGAAGGAATTTAAAAGGATTTTCCATTTCTTAATATGACTGAAAACAGCTGCCAGACTTTCAGTTTGCTTAAAAAAGTTGCAATAAAAACAAGGTTGTGAGGGACAGAAGGAACTTTAGTCCAAAGTATCACATCACTGTATACATTAGTGTTCATAATATTCAGCAAGCATTATTGAGATTCATCTTTCCATAAATTTTCAGTGGTCAACTCTAGACAACATGACAAGTGAACTATGACCTTAAAAGGTCTAGTTCTGGAGCTTCTGCAAGAACCATTGAGGTTCATTCTCGTGTTACGCAGTACGTTTGAGCTTCAGCGAGAACCAATGAGGTTCATTCTCGTGTTATGCAGCACGTTTGAGCTTCAGCGAGAACCAATGAGGTTCATTCTCGTGTTACGCAGTACGTTTGAGCTTCAGCGAGAACCAATGAGGTTCATTCTCGTGTTACGCAGTACGTTTGAGCTTCAGCGAGAACCAATGAGGTTCATTCTCGTGTTACGCAGCACGTTTGAGCTTCAGCGAGAACCAATGAGGTTCATTCTCGTGTTATGCAGCACGTTTGAGCTTCAGCGAGAACCAATGAGGTTCATTCTCGTGTTACGCAGTACGTTTGAGCTTCAGCGAGAACCAATGAGGTTCATTCTCGTGTTATGCAGCACGTTTGAGCTTCAGCGAGAACCAATGAGGTTCATTCTCGTGTTATGCAGCACGTTTGAGCTTCAGCGAGAACCAATGAGGTTCATTCTCGTGTTATGCAGCACGTTTGAGCTTCAGCGAGAACCAATGAGGTTCATTCTCGTGTTACGCAGTACGTTTGAGCTTCAGCGAGAACCAATGAGGTTCATTCTCGTGTTATGCAGCACGTTTGAGCTTCAGCGAGAACCAATGAGGTTCATTCTCGTGTTACGCAGTACGTTTGAGCTTCAGCGAGAACCAATGAGGTTCATTCTCGTGTTACGCAGTACGTTTGAGCTTCAGCGAGAACCAATGAGGTTCATTCTCGTGTTATGCAGCACGTTTGAGCTTCAGCAAGAACCAATGAGGTTCATTCTCGTGTTATGCAGCACGTTTGAGCTTCTGCAAGAACCAATGAGGTTCATTCTCGTGTTACGCAGCACGTTTGAGCTTCTGCAAGAACCAATAAGGTTCATTTTCATGTTACGCAGCACGTTTGAGCTTCAGCAAGAACCAATGAGGTTCATTCTTGTGTGTTATGCAGTACGTTTGAGCTTCCTCAAGAACCAATGAGGTTCATTCTCGTGTTACACATCACATTCAGACTAAACCGCTCAATTCATATGGATTAGTTTTATGATCTCTTTATGAACTTTTTGAAGCTTCAAAGTGTCAGTTGTGTAGCTGTCTATGGAGGGACAGAAAGCTCTCAGATTTCATCATAAACATCTGCATTTGTGTTCCGAATATGAACGAAAGTCTTACAGTTTTGAAACACATAAGAGACTTCTTTCAAACACATTTAAAAAGCCTAATCTTTTGAATGGTAATGAATACAGTTGCATACATGTCTTACAGTCTCACTTTTGTTCAACTCATATTTAACATGACCTCTACCTTCAACTAAGGCCTACTGATGATCTAATATTGTTACCTTGCTCTCTCGAGATATCCGGCTTGTACCAGAACTTCGATGTATCCTGAACAAACTTCACGTTTTCCGGTTTACTGGCCATGAAATCTGTAAATAAGAATAATATCATAGTATATATTTAAAGGTGAATCTGGCTGTGTGTGCACTTGCAAACAGGCCCGATGCTCACCTGGACTTGGTGTAGATCTGGTAGGTGAGGTGTTGTGACTGGCATAGGACGTGCTGGTAGCACTCCTGCTGAGCGGGAAACTCAACATTGTCTCTGAGCCCTCCGTCCCTCGTCTCTTCAGGGGCAGAAGAGGAGGTTGAGCCACATCCAGACCCAGAGCCTCAAGACCCTCCACCGCCTCCAGCAGGCTGCTCTCCAATCCCCCGACATCCAGAGAGGAGGTCAGGCTGCGGGGAGCTCCTCGAGGGGAGCTGTGGGAGTTGGGTGCCGAGAGGGTGAGGGGCGGGGAGGACTGGGGGGTGTAGTGACTCAAGGGGGTGCTGGATCCACCCTCTAACCAGGAATGAGCTGGAGTGGGGCTGCAGGGAGAAGAGACCACAGAACAGGGTTATCTCTTACATATCATGTACATAGACAAACACACCCCACCGTGTGTTGATACATTGTTAAGTATAGACTAGATAAACAATAGACCACACATGCAGCCCGTTGTTACGGAAATGCCAGAATTTACTTTGTGTGGGAGATGTTTTGATTTGGCTGTTAGGAATGTAGTAATAATAAAATTATATTATTTGTGAAATAATGGTCAGCTTTTCTTTTTAATAGTCATCTTATTCATCTTAGTCATCAAGCTTGTACGCACTGGTCAGTGGTCACAGACACTAAGATGTACCTTTCATTTCACCAAGCTGATTGCTCACTAAAACATCCCCAGAGTCATCATGTTCCCATTAATGGCATCATTCAGGCCGTTGAGAACACGTACGAAAACAAGAAGCGTGATTTATTGCGTGAACCAATCATATTCAATCATAACCGATCTTATCCAATGAAAGCGAGATGGCGGAATTGCCTCCTCTCACATGATTTTGCCCCACTTATTCTCAATTACTCCCCACCAAACCCAGCGCACGCTTTAGGGGGTCTGTTTAAAGTCAATGGGCTCAGGGGAGGCAAGTTGGATATAGTTACTTTATAAAAATGAGTGACTTTTACATTTTTTATTGTCACTTTTTGTAATATCTGCGTTGTTTTATTTTTTTGTAATACCAATTATTTTCTCAATCAGTTTTGTTGTGGAGGCACTGCCTCCCTTGCCTCCTCGGAGGAAACGCCCCTGGTGTGTGTGAGTGTGTGTTTGTGTTTGTGAGTACACTTCCATCACACCATTATAATCTACAGTATGAAAAATGAATATTCATTTTGAGATAGGTTAAGATTAGATTTAAGTGCATGAATACATTTTTAGCGTTTTAAAATATGAACTCTCTGTGAGTAATCTAAATGTGAAATTGGGGAAATGGACATACACAATTTAATATCCAATATAATCAATAACTAATATTGTACTGATATATCATGCATCCCTATTGGTTGCTGTTGTTGATTGGCAGTCAGTACCTGTCTGTGTTGACCAATGGGCTGGGGGTGGACATAGAGTGCATGGATCCAAACATCCTCTGACAGGAGGCGGAACTTCCTGTGACATCAGAGTGGAAGAGCTCTCCGTCGGATGACATAGATGTGTGCGTCATGCTGTCCACGTATCCTCGTGACTCTAAGAGAACAAACAAACAAGGAATTTTAAGACCTAAACACACACTTACACTTTTTATGGGGACTTTCCATAGACAGTGATTTTTAAGTGTACAAACTGTATATTCTATCCCCTAACCCTACTACTCATCACAGAAAATTGTCTGCATATTTAAATTTTCAAAAACATCACTTAGTATGATTAGGATTAGTTCACTTTCAAATAAAATTTTCCTGATAGTTTACTCACCCCCATGTCATCCAAGATGTTCATGTCTTTCTTTCTTCAGTCGAAAAGAAATTAAGGTTTTTGATGAAAACATTCCAGGATTATTCTCCTTATAATGGACTTCAATGGGCATCAAACGGTTGAAGGTCAAAATTACAGTTTCAGTGCAGCTTCAAAGGCTTTAAACGACACCAGACGAGGAATAAGGGTCGTATCTAGGGAAACGATCGGTCATTTAAAAAAAAATAAATAAATGTATATGCTTTATATAAACAAATGATCACCTTCCAAGTGGTTCCGCCAAAACCACACTTTCGTATTCTTCAAAAAGCTTACGCTGTATGTCCTACACCTTCCCTATTCGCCAGTTCCATTTTTTCTGGTATCGTTTAAAGCTCTTGACCTTCAATCTGGAGGCCATTGAAGTCCACTATTAGGAGAATAATCCTGGAATGTTTTCATCAAAAACCTTCATTTCTTTTCGACTGAAGAACGAAAGACATGGACATCTTGGATGACATGGGGGTGAGTAAATTATCAGGAAAATTTTATTTGAAAGTGAACTAATCCTTTAAAAGCTGATTTCCTCATGGGGACCAAAAATGTCCCCACAAGGACAAGGAATTTGGATATTACCATTTTTGTGGGCACATTGTCCCATAATGTAGGGAATACACACACAGACACACACACACCTTCACCCAGTTTCTTCTGGAAGATTCCATTCAGTATAAGCAATGTCTTATTGCACACCCACAAAATATTTGAAGACCTGCACTGTGCAACCTGCTACTAGTTGCCAAATCCAGGTAATAAATCAAGTGGTATTATTGGATAGACTATTGTATGGGAGTTGGGCTTGTGGGTTTGGCAAAAGCCCATACACACGCATTCTTCAGATTGTGCACATAACAAACCACAGGGGAGGGACCCTGGAGGAATTTCTCTCTGTTTGTCTCCCTCTCCCACCCTTTCTGTCTGGAAACTGGCTGGATATAATCAAATTAATTTTGTGGTAAATCCTCTTTGACCTTACCATTAATTAAATATGAACAACAACAAAATAATATAGCTTCAAGCAGCAGTTAGCAGAAGCATAATGAAGTGACTGTAAAGAATCAGATGTAGTTGAATTTCATCTATAATATTGATGCTCAACATTGACACCTGTGCATTCATATTATTTTACCCATTGCTCTCAGAGAAATTAGCATGCATGTGTTCAAAACTTCAATGATAAACCACAACAATCACAAGTCAAAACTGCAACTTTTGATAGTCTTGTAAGCATTAGTTACATTGAATGAGGAGTTGATGAGATGGAAATTGTCCAATACTGGGAAAAATATTAATAAATAAAAATATCGTAGAGCTTACTGGTCTTTGAGGCAAATTTATTCCCATGGCATAAGGAAAGAGACTCACATGTGGAATTTTAAGTCCATAACTCCAACAGAAATGCTAGGCTGATGTTTTGTACATTTATCCAATAGTCCCAAAGTAACCACCCCTCCATAATTACACAAAATGCAATTAGCTACAGACTTTTATGCTGGATTCCCCATGAATGTTCTCTTTCAACAGACGTTTACTAATCAAACATACACCGAAGCATCATGATAGCTTCTTCTTCAGCCATGACCGCATCCATAATCACATCATATGATAGGGTTGTCAAGGAGACGTGGTGTTTGAAATTGTAACCAAGAATACATAAAAACATAAACAAATACACAAACAACATCTGGAGGCAGAAGACTCTAAAGTGTTCCCAAAATAGACATCGTGACCCACCCAGAAAACCCTGAAACTCATTCCCAAGACACAGGAATCCCTAAATCGCTTCCCAGAGATTCATCTGGTCCTCTTCTCCTTGATCAAAACAGCAGCACAGCTGGTCGCCAGCACATGTTGTGTTTTGGATGCAGGTGGTCAGTATGGGATGCTGGTTTGCTGGTGTCCCACCAGGCTTCATAACTAGCTTAACCAGCAAGGTTTTCTTTATTAATCATCTTCACCAGGAGCCTCCTAGTTAACTTTTCCTATTGAAAAGCATATCTACATAACACAAAACCAGCATAAACCAGCCTGGACTTGCATGAAAGTTCATTGAGGTACAGAAAATAGATACAAATGGAGCAGAAAGGCATCCCAATATCATTCTATGGAAACTGATGACATCAACAGATGTCAGGGTCACATGAGGATTGCATCATCCGGTGGGCCAAAAGGTCAATGATCTGATGAACTACACCGGCCCTTCAAAGAGAAGAGAAGATCTGCATGACCCTTCCAGAAAGACGGAGACTTATTACGGGCCACAAATGAAGCAGCACTGAATTTAAGACATCAGACGTCCCAGTTCAGTGTTGAAAAGATAACTTAAACATTCCAAAATACCAAAATTTACATGAATGCGGATGCTTCTAGCTGTTCAAGCTTTCAAAACCCAAGTTCGAAGACCAGCTCAGCACTCTGGGATGAAACATCATCACAAAAAGAGCCAACAAATCACAAATGACCTCACTCAAAGAAAGAGTATAATTAAATATTAGATCCTGTATTATTTTTTATATATTTTCTTTATTATTATTTTTTTTAATGTAATTAAAGGAAAAGTATTTAATATTAATGCTGCTTTTTATTTTTATAATGTAATTATTTAAGGCAAAGTATATATATGTTAATATGTTTTATTCAATTAATTAAAGGAGGTGTTTAATACTAGATAACTGGTCACTGTTTATTTTTTTTATTTTATTTTTTTACAATTTTAATTATCTTTTATTTTATTTTTTATTTTTTTTGCCAGTTCACTTAATTATTTGACATTTATTTTGCAATGAGACATTTTTTAAAATGCATCAGGTTATCATTAACTAAAAGTCAAATGATAAAAACATTTTCATTACTTGAAATAAAAAAAACATTAACTGAAATAAAATAAAATATAAAAAAACAAACTTTATTTTATTTAAATTTATTTTTTTTATTTATTTTAGTTGAAGTACTAAAATAACTAAAAACTTAAGAACTATAGACATTACAAATAGACAACACAACAAAATTACTAAAACTTTAAAATAAAAAATGTAAACAAAATATAAAAATAAAATAAAGTATTAGTATTAACAAAAACTTTAATGGTACAACAATGATACTAAAATAACACTGAAAAGTACTATCATCTGCAAATGAATGAAAAGTATATGAAAAAAAAGACATAAGTTTAAAAAAAGGCATAAATTTGAGTATCAGACTGTTAAATGCAGTCATGCTGAAAGTATAAGCCTCATCAATTTCAGCATGTCATATCATCCTCTTACAGAGTTGGGAATTTGTCTGGCAAATGAAAGCGAAGGGCGATAAAAGTGTGTGTAAGCGTGTTTGTGTGTATGTCTGCTCAGTCCAGGTCTTTCAGGATTAAATCTCCCGCATGCCAGTGAGACAAAGGACGACTTCAGTTTTACGGACTTAACAAACTCGCCATTCAAAGGAGGAATGCACGCACACACACGCAGTGAGCCGAGCTGAAAAATGTCCAGCTGTTGTGATCAAAGCTGAGCTGGATAGAGAATGTGTGGAGGGAAAATAAAGAGAGAGAATTCAACACAGGAGAATTAAATACTTTCCAGTCAAGGGCATTACTTCAGCGCTATGATACATGGTCTAAAATATGTCTGCAATAAGATTTAGCTCATTTGAGTTTTAAATGTGACACCTGGGCTTCCTCTAAGACTTCAGATGCCTTCATGACCACATGATGCACATGATTTCTTCGCTGTGTTAAAGACCCGTCCACTAGTCCCGTTATCCTTACAGCGTCAAAACATGCAGACCAAAAATAACACTTTTTCACTGCTTAGGTATTCAGCACACTAAAATAGCTATTTCAGTCCATTTGTGGTCTTAATATGGCAATATACTGTACACACTCAACACATCAATCAAACAGCTGATGGACTGAATGTTTTCTTTTCCAACATCATAAATTTAGGAGAAATTTTATATGTATGTTAATTTTTTAAGATAATTTTTTTTTAAATATTAGTGCTGTCAAATGATTAATCGTGATTAAATCGCATCCAAAATAAAAGTTTGTTTTTACATAATATATACACTATATTGCCCAAAGTTTTGGGACGCCTGCCTTTAGGTACACATGAACTTTAATGACATCCCATTCTTAATCCGTAGGGTTTAATATGGAGTTGACCCACCCTTTGCAGCTATAACAGCTTCAACTCTTCTGGGAAGGCTTTCTACAAGGTTTAGGAGGGTGTTTATGGGAATTTTTGACCATTCTTCTAGAAGCGCATTTGTTTGGTCAGGCAGTGATGTTGGCGAGAAGGCTTGGCTCACAGTCTCCGCTCTAATTCATCCCAAAGGTGTTCTATCGGGTTGAGGTCAGGACTCTGTGCAGGCCAGTCAAGTTCCTCCACACCAAACTCACTCATCCGTGTCTTTATGGACCTTGTTTTGTGCACTGGTGCGCAGTCATGTTGGAACAGGAAGGGGCCATCCCCAAACTGTTCCCACAAAGTTGGAGGCATGAAATTGTCCAAAATGTATTGGTATGCTGAAGCATTAAGAGTTCCTTTCACTGGAAATAAGGGGCCGAGCCCAACCCCTGAAAAACAACCCCACACCATAATCCCCCTCCACCAAACTTTAGACTGGGCACAATGCAGTCAGGCAAGTACCGTTCTCCTGGCAACCGCCAAATCCAGACTCGTCCATGAGAGAAGCGTGATTCGTCACTCCAGAGAACACGTCTCCACTGCTCTAGAGTCCAGTGGCAGCGTGCTTTACACCCGTGCATCCGACACTTTGCATTGCACTTGGTGATGTAAGGCTTGGATGCAGCTGCTCCGCCATGGAAACCCATTCCATTAAGCTCTCTAAGCACTGTTCTTGAGCTAATCTGAAGGACACATGAAGTTTGGCTGAGTTGCTGTTGTTCCCAATTGCTTCCACTTTGTTATGATACCACTAACAGTTGACCGTGGAATATTTAGTAGTGAGAAAATTTCACGAATGGACTTATTGCACAGGTGGCAACCTATCACGGTACCACGCTTGAATTCACTGAGCTCCTGAGAGTGACCCATTCTATCACAAATGATTGTAGAAGCAGTCTGCATGCCTAGGTGCTTGATTTTTGAATTCAATTTGGAGGGGTTTCTCAATACTTACTTGGCAATATAGTGTATGTGTGTGTGTACTGTGTATATTTATTATGTATATTATGTATAATACATACACATAAAAATAAATATATATATATATATATATATAATCGTTTGACAGCACTACTCTAAAAAATAACTTTAAAAAAATGAAAAATTTACACATTAAAATACCGTTTTCCATGGAAAAATTAATATTCCAAAAAAAAAATTCTGGGTAATATTTGAACAATGCATTCTGGGTAATATTTGAACAATGCATTCTGGGTAATATTATTTGTCGTTTTCTAGAAAGTAGCCTATAGGCCTCTTTTCTTTAAACGACAAATATTACCCATTAATGCATTGGAAAACGGTATTTTACTGTGTAAATTTGTTTCAATTTTTACAGTTATTTTTTAGAGTATACATAAAAAGTTTAATATCAGATAATTTATTTAATATTAAATTATTTAATATTATTAATTTTATAAAGTAAATTAAGGTAAAGTATTTAATATTATATATGGTATAATTTAAGCCTTTTTATAATTATTAAGGGAATTATGAAATTATTCAGGAAAAAGAGTACTTAACATTAGATGTTTATTTTTTTACATTTCTAATATTTTATAATGTAATTATTTAAGGAAAAGTATTTAATATCGGGTGCTGTATTCAATTTTATAAGTTTATTGTTTTTATATTATTAAAAGAGAACAAAGATTTAATATTAATATTAAAATGTTTTAAATGTTATTAGTTTTATAATGTAATTATTTAATGGTAAGATGCTGTTTTTTTTTTTTTTTTTACATTTTCAATTTAATTATGTAATGGTGGTGTAAAATTAGAGATGCTATAACTGACTTATTTCTTTTAGTCTTTTAGACTTCTAACTTTTTTTTAAATCACATTTGTATTTTTTGTAACACAAGCACAATTTACCAATACAGTATTTGAAATGTTTTGTTGCTCCATTCAGTGTAAGCCTCTGTTCCTATTCTTTGTCAAATTCTGTCATATCCTGGTAAAAGAACAGTAATAAACAAACCAAACTGTGTGCTTTGGATAATTTAGTTGCGTGCTTTTCATTCTCAAGCTCATATTAAATGAATTTCAGGTCAAACTGACCCGATTACATAACACATTCTTTCCTCGTCCACATTCATTTGGACACAGGCCCACACAAAACTATCTTTTGTCCAGAGACGGAGAGAAGAATAGCATCCACTGTCTCCACTCCACCTCCATCAGAGAACTCACTACACACATCCACTCATGACAAGAGCTCCACATCCATCTCTCTTTGTTTTAGTACCTCCCATGGTCGCTTGATAAATCTGCCAGGCCAGACGAGAAAGAGCCAAAGCCTAAATCACCAATCTGAGGTGAATTACAGGACAAGTCAAGTGTAAATGAGCTTTTAGAAAAGAGTGAAAGCAAGATGTTTTCCACAAAATACCCCATGGTAAAGTGGTGCTCTGCTGTTTGTGAGAAAGCACATGAGGAATGCCAAACACTGACAGAACCAACAAAATATAGTGTAGTCTAAGCACAAATATTGGGGCTTTAAATGTGTTTGTCTTTATCAGTAAAGTTATTGCAATGCAAATAACTAATTAAGGTCTCCAAGCACAGTGTGCATGTCTAAGAGCCAGCTGAAACAGGAAACATTCACATATAAACAAACCAAAAGAGCACACACACACACACACACACACACACACACACACACACACACACACACACACACACACACACACACACACACACACACACACACAAACGTCCTTTTCAAATGAAAACCACTCCCCTTTTTTGCCATCTCAGCAGTTTGTTGTGCAAAAATCAAGCATATACTGTGAACACATATATAAAAATCCATCCTATAATCCTATATAAAATCCTCATTTTCTAATCAGTATTTGTGTCTCGTCCAGTAAAAGACGTTTTTTATTATATATATATATATATATATATATATATATATATGATACATGACAATCATGTCATATATATACAAATATGCATTTTGATATGACCTACACTCTAAAAAAAAAATGCTTGGTTATTTTTCTAAACTGAAATGTTGGGTTCATTAGGTTACTTTTTCAAAATAAAATAAAATAAAATAAAATAAAATAAAATAAAATAAAATAAAATAAAATAAAATAAAATAAAATAAAATAAAATAAAATAAAATAAAATAAAATAAAATAAAATAAAATAAAATAAAATAAAATAAAATAAAATAAAATAAAATAAAATAAAATAAAATAAAATAAAATAAAATAAAATAAAATAAAATAAAAAAATAAAATAAAATAAAAAATAAAATAAAATAAAATAAAATAAAATAAAATAATAGTTATGCATTTTGATATGACCTACACACTAAAATATGCTGGGTTATTTTTCTAAATCGAAATGTTGGGTTAACTGGGTAAGTTTACTGGTCATTTTCATTATTTTTACCCAGGTGCTGGTATTGGCAAATTTATTTCATTTATGCTTCACATAATCTTCATTACATTAAATTTAATTAATTAATCTTAATTTAATAATATAATTTTATTTTCTCTGAAAACAAGTCTTTGTCATAAGAAATTTTCCATAAAGACGATATTTGCATGTTTTTACTGAAAATCAAGACTGATATAGAGATTAAAAATGATTTGAAGTGTACTAAAGATGTGAGAAGAGAAGAGAAGAGAAGAGAAGAGAAGAGAAGAGAAGAGAAGAGAAGAGAAGAGAAGAGAAGAGAAGAGAAGAGAAGAGAAGAGAAGAGAAGAGAAAGTCTTCTCCATAGTGAGGGGGATGTTCACATAGACTTCATGCTGACAAGGAGACAATTCAAGTCTGCCAGAGATGATTACAGCAAATGGCTGAGGTATTAGCATACAAACACACAGGCAAATGTTCACGCACAAAAATGCAAGCAAGACTCAAAAAGGTGCTCAAAAATCTTTTCCAGCATACCTAGAGAAGCAGTCATGCTGAAGTATTCCTCACAAGACACTCATCCACAGAAGATTAGCTGGACTTGCCGGCCACTGCTGCGTCCTGATGCTCTGCACGCTTACTTTGTTTCCCAGTGTCACTCTTTCATGGCCCCAGGCTGCCTACTTTGTCACTTATTCCACCTCACATTCTCTCTCTCTCTGTCGGCTTCCCGGCACAAACACTGACCACGGGCGGCACGTCACACAGTTGCTGTTCTGTCCAACTCTGTCCCCTTCCTCTCTCTCTCTCTACTCATTTGTGTCTAGCCTGAATGAAGTCATTGAGTTTTTGGAATTCTGTTAAACCCCAGATGGAAAACTACTTCACGTCACTCTTCCAGCAGGACTGTGCCGCTGGTTTACTGACTCCAGCTTTGAGGAGGGAGGGAAGGGGGAGGGCTGAAGGAAAGGAAGAGGGAGGGAGGACGACTGCCCCCAACTGGCATGAGGCAGAAAGGCAGTGAAAGACCCCCATGGCTTCATTACCATATGAGTTCATGAGTGCTCTCCTGCCTTTGATAGGCCATTCAAGCATTGTTCTCCGCAGACTCTCACAGTCTGCTTCACCTAACCAAACAGCAGCACTGGGGTCAGGGGTGAGGATGTCCTTTTATGGATGCCCTTATGTTCAACACCATGTGCTGCTGCTCACAACATCTGCTTCTATGCAAAACAGTCTTAATCTGCATTTTGGTCTTGTTTTGGAGTAAAAACATGCAAGCATTCTTATCTCTGACAATGACTTGTTTTCAGAATATGTGTATTTTGACTTTCTTCCTTTGAATAGAATACTTCACTTGTTTAAATATTGATCAAATTTACGTAAACATCTTTAAACAAAATAAATTCACCAGAAGTTTTCTGATAAAACCAAATCGAACTGTTGCTGGAATCAAAATAGACTTAAAAAACAAGACACAAGAAAGTCTGTGCTTTAAAATTTTGAAACAAACAAACAAACAAAAACAACTAAAATATAGCTGCAAGCAGCAATGCTGGGTCTAAGCCCTGGTGGCTTTAGGGCAACTGTGCATGACGGGCAATATGCATTTAAACTGGGTAAATGTAAAAGAATTATGTCAAAATATGAGACTTATTTTAACATCTTCAGTGTCTTGCCACCATGTTCAGAAAGTTTGCTGTGAATCACATGAATCCCGTAGGAGGAGTAGTTAAAAATTCAGAGACTGATTATTTAATAAAAATAAATAAATAAATAAATAAAAAAATCACATTCAAACCTAAATATCTGACTTCCTGTTGGTCGGAGCTATTGACTGTAAATTAGAAAGTTGTCCGGCTTGATGAGAACAATATATGTACCGAGTGACTTTAGGTAAAACTAAACCCTCCACTTTTGACAAAAGGTGACGCTATAGAGCACCTCCTCCCTGTCAATTTCTAAAAAAATTTGCCCATGTCTACTGGACAACATCTCTGACGTGTGCTGAGTTTCATCCAATTTGAAGCGTGCCAAAACACCCAAGAATATTATTGTGTCAGTAAGAATTATTCAGCAAGGATGCATTAAATTGATCAAAAGACACTGTGAAGATTTATACACTCTAACAAAAGATTTATTTTTTTTAAATAACTGAAGCTTTTTTATGTACTTTCTATTCATGAAATAATCATGAAAAAATGAATCCTGTTTTAGGGTATTTTAATAAAGTAAATGCAGCTTTGTTGAGCATAAAAGACTTTTAAACATTAAAAAAAAACAAAAAAACATTTTGAACAGTAGTGTGTATAGTCAATGACGTGAAGGGACATTTTTTTTTGTCCAAAGGCCTTAATAATAATAAAAAACAAAGACATGACATCCAAATTATGTAAGGTAGTACAACTAGATCTCTTTTATTTAATCCAAAAGGTTTTAATTAGATTTTGCTCATTCGGTTTAACTGTGAAAAGGCCAATACAGCCATTTCATTTGTGATTAAAATATCTTAAAATGTAATAAATGTATATATTTTTTTTCTGACACTAATTTTTAACATCATATATCAACATAGTGCAAAACGGTATTAAAATTACTGTAGAAGTCGTTGCTTTGTTATGAGAAAAAATGTCCGGAAAAAATTAAATTTCATTTATGTAATTCGGAGTAACCAATATAAAGGGGCCTTTTTGGATCAAGTCATGCGGTCAGTATCATGTGACATGATGTGCCATTATTCAGACACCTGCAAAGGACCACATGGTCGTGAAGCAAAGTAACTAACTCTAATTTAACTATATGTTTTCACTTGCTCATACGCATGTCCTGAAACATCAGGTCATTCAGTACAACCGCTATAAAACATGGAAAATGTTGTAATATTTTAAAAACTTGTACTAAATATCAAATGTTTGATTGTCCTTTTGCTAGCTAGCTAGATATCAGCCAGTTAGCATTGTTTGAAAATATCCTCATTCGGTCTAACTAAAAGTGTAATTCGGTAAAACCAAAATTTTGGTTAAACCGAATGACTTTTTTGGTGACAAATTTTGTCCATCTTATAAAGAAATGACGAAAGCAGTGTTAATTGATTATAAAAACCACATAATCTCATTGTTAATGCTTAATAAAGTTTTAAAATTAATTATATCTCAATTATGTTTTTTACACTTTTAAAAACCTTATTCATCAATGACTTTATATGGGTCATTGATGAACCTTATTCATCAATGACCCATATAAAGATAAATATCTAAATAACATTTTCAAAACACAAAGGAAAAAATCTCTTAAATAATGGTCAAAATTCATGGCTAAATTTATCCTTATATCTAAATTAAATTACTAAGAAAAAAAATCAAAAAAAAAAAAATTTCCTGTTCCCCCTTTATCAGACTGTAACATCCCTAATGTGACCTCAGCCACAGTAGCACATAAATCCATTTAAAGGGGCAGTGCTTTTCCCTTCCTTCCCCCTCAAACGTCTGTGTAAATATTTGCATTTGTCTGTCAGTGAGAGTTTGGCTATGAGAGCTTCTATTTTCTCCTGTTTATTTAGACACTAAAACATAGATGGAATGAAGTTACATAACCTGCAAATCTTCCCACATCAGGAAATTAAAATTTACAACATCCCCCCATTCCTCCATCCTCTAGGCCAACTTGCTGAAGGCCGGACGTGATAAACATTGTATAATTAAATTGATTTCATAATCACTTTGTTTATTGTTTTTATTATTATTATTTTTTATTTAAAATACTAAGAAATCTTGTAATGACCAAAATTGGACTATAAGACAGATAATCTGACTAATTTATTATTTAATTGTAAAAACATTTATTGCTATGTTTACTGTCCGTAGCTGCATTTATTTTAATGTTATTCATCTGGTAAAAAAGTAAAATATATAATATAAAAAGTGGCAACAAAAATCCACAAATAAAATATAGTCTTTTTGGATTTGTGAGGTATGTTGTAATATAAATGCAACATAATACAGTTATTTTTCTCTTGAAATCTATCTTTATTCCTGTTTTCCTGTGCCTCCTCATTAAGATGTAATCAGGCAATAGTATTTCCCTTTTTAAAAGTTACATAACTGACCGATAAAATGATTTTTTTATGAGTGCTATATGAATCTTTTTCTGAGTTTTTGCGAAAGTGATGTTGTTTTCGATTATAATTAATATTTCAGGGTTTTTTTTTGTTTGTTTGTCTATTTACACAGGTTTAACAAATATAGAGTTGATAGGTAAATAAAGAAATCAAGAATATATTTACAGAATAACATTTGTTAAAGTGACATTTACAGTTTTTACATGCAAAGGTGAGTAGTAATGACGTATATTTACTCCATTACATTTACTTGAGTACATTTTTCGGAAAAATTGCACCTTTAAGAGCAGATTTAAATATGGGTACTTTTACTTTCAATAAAAACAAAATACATTCTTTTTCAGTACATGTTAAGAAATATGTGTGTATGTGAACATCCCCCTATTTCAACTATACCCTGTATCCCCTATTTCTTTTTTCGAGGGCATGAGCGATGCCCCATTCACAAATGAATCACTCATTAGATTTTTTTTTACTCTTAGTCAAGTAACTATTAAGATTATTACTTTTACTCAAGTAAATATTTCTATAAATACTTGTACATTTACTTGAGTACAGTTTTTGAATACTCTACCTACCTTTGTTTACGCGTATGCTACAGTATGTCTACACCGAGTACACATTTCGTCATCAGCATGACTGCATACGCTTAGCTATATGTACCTTGAATTTTTTTTTGTGCTCATTAGTTGGTTGACAAAGGTGGAAACACTAACCCGGCTGTTGTTTCACAGTGAAAAAAGAAACGGATAAGACAGAACAACAACAACTAGCTACTGTAACTCTAGATTAAATTAGTACAAATACATTTTTATCACTCTAACTTCTGAAGATAAATGCAAACAATGGACAAGGATGAAACTTTCTAGTGCACGTGTCGAGAGCATCTGTGTTTGTGCACAATATGAATGGAATGTACTTTGAAAGGCTGTGTGTTTGCACACTGTAAGCGTTTGTGTCAAAACTGAAGTGTAACTTGGGCTTAATTCCAAGCACCCAGTTCCAAGTTCCCAAAGCACTGAATGGCCAGGTTACAGGAAGTATGCATCCTGACCCAGAGGGCCACATCCTGTAGCAGAGTTATTTTGAGCAGCACAGATTTTGTGACAGCAGCAAGACAAACTTTGCTACGGGGGACCGATTTGAAAGGTCAAATTTGTGCAAAATACAGTTGAATGTTTTCCTTGAATTGACCAAAGACATACACAAAATTATATCTGCACCATTCTCATGTAGACGCAGATGCGATTTTGCTAAAGTAGCAGTAAAAGGAAGTAGCATAAGGATGTAGCTGATTACCTTGCCATATTGGAGAGCTCATGTAGTGTCTATTGGTTTGAGAACCAGGTCTTGAAGGGGTGAAGTCATGTGCAATCTTCCCTGTGAGGAGAAAGTGACAATTAAGCACATTAAGTAGTGTTGTGCCACAGGGTTCTATACTGGGACCAATTTTATTGTCATTGTATGCGTGTCCATTAAGCTCCATTTTTCACAAATACAACACTTTGTATCATATATATATGTTGATGATACACAACTATATATTCCACTTGATGCAAGTGAGTCTCAATTGTTTTGTTCACTAGTACATTGCTTAGGTGAGGTTAAAGTGCCATCTTAACACTAAGGGTGTTTTCACACCTATAGATTTGTTTGTTTTATTCCGAAACAGGGACTCATTTGTTACAATGTTGCATTTTCTTCTTGGTTCGTTTCGCTTTCACAAGGTGACATTTCAATGCGTACCAAAATGTGTTTATGCAAATCACATGCGAGTAAAACTGTCCTCTTATTGGTCAGAGTTTCCCCTACGTCATCCATCAACAAGTTCGCTCCATGAGCTTAGCTTATTGTGGCTTTATTTGTAACTGTAGAGACACGCAAAAAGTATACAAATGTAGCCGTCATTCCAGCTGTTAAATTATATACTACATTCATATTAATACTGAGGTAAATTGAAACGCGCTCTCTCTGGATCTCCCAGCACTGTCTAGGCTAACTGTGTCAAGACACATTCAAACATTATATCAAATATTATAATGCACCTAGTGGGTTGGATTGCTTTCACATCTCAAGCGAAATGCCCCAGAGTTCGTTTGCAATCGAACTGAGGCCACCTCGTTCAATTGATCTTGGAGCAAATGTTTTGGTGCGGATCCGAGTGCGATTGCCGCGTTCACATACAGTATGCCTAAACGAACCGAACCAGGGGAGAAAACGCACCAGGTTCTGAAACAAACACTCAGGCGTGAAAGCACCCTTAAAAGACACTGTGTTGTTTTTGGATCTCCTTCTGCTACCGAGGAGACTATAAGTAGGCTACCCTCTACTTTGCTAAGCGTTTCTAATTGTGTTAAGAACCTGGGTGTTATTCTAGATTGGTACTTGATAAGTGTTGTTAAGGCTGGCTTCTACTGACTTATCTCCAAAGTGAAATCGATTTTTTCTACTAAAGACTTGGTTACAGTCATTCATGCATGAAGCCAGGCTTCTGACCCATACAAAGAAGATGGATATTGCTCTAGTTTTAACATTATCACATCAGTTGCCTATTAAATTTAGTTCAGTTTAAGATTCTTTTTCTTTGTTTAAAGTTTTTAATGGCATTGCAGCTCAATATACTTCTGATCTCTTGATTTTTCAACAAAATGCTAGAAAATTGAGGTCATCTAACTATATGGTGTTCCAGTTCATAAAACTAGATTAAAATTTGTCCCTTTCTGTTGTTGCTCGCTGATAATGGAATCCTCTTCGATTGCATATTAAATTTCCTCCAACAGAGGATGCCTTTAAATTGCATTTGAAGGCATATATTTTTATTATTGCTTTTACATCTGAGCAGAGTTCACAGGTTTTAATGTATCTGTGTATGTAATTATTTATATTGTTTAACTTATTTGCTGGAAAGCACAATTGCATTGTATTATTAGGTCATATGATATGATATATACCATAGTAATAATCATATACCATGATATTTCAAAGAAATTATCATCATGGTAAAGGTATTACTATAGTACTATATGTCTAAATACCATGGGATTTTTCATAAGTGACCACACGAGGTTGCTATGATGTCTTTAAAAAGACCATATTAAAAAAGATTACATGAGCAGAGGGTAATAAGACTGTGAAAGGCTTCACATGCCTCACAAACTCACATAACAAACATCAAACACTGTGTCAGCCTTACCATATGGAGTGGGGGGTGTCACAGGAAATGCTGGCGTGGGCGGGACTTGATTAAGGCCTACCCACAATGGGCTGTCAATCTCTGGAGGGAGGTCACCAAAGTCAACAGTGTCAGTGTGATGTAGACCTCTCTGGAACAGACAAAAACACACAAGGTATTGTTGTAGGAATGTTCCAGGTTCAATACAAGTTTAACTTGTATTTATTTGACTGGGCAGAAGTTTGCACAGGGTTGGTGAGCAATTTAATCAGTTTCCAGTTAAAATGTGTAATGTTTTACGTTTTGAGGCTATACATTTATGAGGTAATTGTGCAGGTATAAATATGTGTATATTTATAAATATGTGTATATTTATACCAGAGATTGTGTGTCAAAGCCGAATCTCTGAATATTCTGGGTTCGATCCCCACCCGTACTCCGCAGCACAGAGTATTCAGAGACATCACTGAGCTGTTTCTGTCTCCAACCTGCACAGAGAGAGACACAGAAAGAGAGTTATTTAGTAGGCATTCATAACTGATATCCTCTGAATGGTAGTTTGACTGTGACCAGCCATTCAGCCTTAAATCTCACTCTCATTCAAGATTTTCTAACAACATCAAACAAAGTTAAAGTGTTTTAAACAGCATGACCCAAAATAGCATATTCTGATGCATGTTTGTTTTGATAAGATCCATGAGGAGAAGTTTATGACCTTACATAAACAAGAGCCATTTACTTGTAATAAAATACATTCCACAATTCCACACTTTAAAATAAAATAAAATTCATTTCATACATAAATAAATATGTTTTATAAGTAAATACATAAATATTAAATATAGATAGTAAATAATTATTAAATAAGTATTTAATTAATATTAAAAAAATAAAAAAATAAAAAAATACATATTTAATTAAATATTAAATAAGTATTAAATTATTATTAAATAAATAGGTAACTGCATATATACATGAGATTTTTTGTATACAAAATAAAATTGTGTATATACAAGTGGATTTTACGAGGCTAATGAAAATGCTTCTGTTTTACTTTTTTTAAACAATTTCCAATATGAATTGTATTATCCCATAACAGTATTATGAAAAAGTTCAATTTCATAAAATATATTTTTAATTTCTGTCTTTTGCTTTAAAAACAGCACCAAATGAACGCTGTATGAAAATGAAAATTGATGCATAATTTTCTCCAGAACTATTTGAAATCCAGAGTGCATCTTGAGCTTCAGTGGAAGCAAAAAACATCTGAATGTCTGTACAGAAAAAATCACATGATCAATAACGCAAATTTGCTTATTCCATAAGTGACAGTCCAGAATCTTAAAAATTCTTATTCATTTTACATAACATTTCTTGGTTATTGAATCTTTTTAATCCTAAACTTTTTGATTATTTGCAGGTTTAAACAAAATGACTATAAAACATGGTAATAATTGATTACAAATGGTCAGCAGTACAAGCTCTGTTAACTATCACTGTAAAAATCCTCAAGACTCAACGATGGGGAAAGACAACATGTTTTGTGTGTCAGGATACGCTCGCTTCAAAAGCATTCCTCAGCCCTTACACCATGTGTATTCAAACACACACACACACACACACACACACACACACACACACGCACACACGCGCACACACACACGCACACGCACACACCCCTCAGGGCATATATCTGGTGACATACTACAGTAATAATAACACCATGCATAGATTTCTGTTCATCAGGATGAATTCACCACTCAACTCAAGGACTCTCCATTCCAGGTGCCAGAGCTGCTCTGACATGAGCTGATCCTGCCGAAAGGATCTTAGGATCTTATAAAAGAGTAGAAAAGGGACACATGCAAGGCAGGGGACACACTTCAAAAGCAACAAGACCCGTTCAGTCTGCTTAGGGTCAAAGGAGCCAGAGTATTGAGTTCATGCAGACTGCATCACAGATGTGTTTGGTAAAGAGCTGCAGTCAATATAACATTATTAGGAAGTCACTAAATAGTTGTCAAGGGCAGTTTTATTACACCACTAGAAATATGATTATGTCAAATTTTAAACAAAAAGGCAGCTCAGAGGTCACAATTACAGGATGCAAGCACTCCATACTAGACCTGGATGTTTATATATTCAAACACAGTCACGCTTACACACACACACACACACACACACACACACACAGAGAGAGAGAGAGAGAGAGAGAGAGAGAGAGAGAGAGAGAGAGAGAGAGAGAAATGAAAGGCAGGACTTTATTTTCTTTAGCAAACCTGTCAGGAGCTGCACATAGAGACCCATTGTATGTTACTTGTGTGCATTTATTAACATAAATTAGGCCCCTGCCAATAGAAACCTCAATGGAAACATCAATTCAAAGTCACTAGACTGCAGGCTCAGAAATTAACCAGTGAACCATGCAAAAATCCCACTGAAAGCAACAAAAATGCATATATATTTGAAATGTGATGGTAATATATATGCTTACATACATACACAGTATCATTCAAAAGTTCGGGGTCTATAAAATTTTATATGTTTTTGAAAGAATTTGAAAGTGAGTCTATTATGCTCACCAAGGTTGTGTTTATTTGATTAAAAATGCAATAAATGGAGTAATATTGTGAAATAATATTACAATTTAAAGTTTTCAGCATCATTACACATGATCCTTCAGAAATCATTCTAATACGTTGATTTGATGCTTAAAAAACTTCTCATTATTATCAATGTTGAAAACAGTTACTTTTTCCATGATTATTTGATGAATAGAAAGTTCAAAATAACAGCATTTATTTGAAATAAAAATCTTTTGTAATATTTTAAATGTCACTTTTGATCAATTTAATGAAATATATCTTCTTTTGAAATGTAGTGTATATAAAATAAACACCATTTTGTTGGATGTGTTATGATGTCTCTTTACAGTTACTTTTGTATTAGATATTCAATTGATTTTACAACCATAACAATGAAATGCTGAGTATTTATTTCAATTAAAATTAAAGTATCTGATATAAACTGACAGACTGCTATTGGTTTGTTTAGAAAAAAACAAATATAACATACACTGCACTAGACCATCTAAAGTAGCTGTCGCAAATTAATTTATCCTTTGTGTCAGAAGTATCGCAAGCTAAAATATAACTTGAACTGTTTTTGGTGGACTGCTGGTCAGCTGGAATCAATAAATGGATTTAGGATTGGTGAATGTATCAGGATTTGCTCTTACCTGATTGGTGGGATTTGGCCTTTTCACCTGAGTGCGTCTTTCCATTGGTGTGAAGGGAGGCTGAGCGGGTCATGTGACTCCTTGCTTGTGTAGGGATTGGCTCAAAGTCAGGGTCGAGGTCCAGGATCAGCTGATTGAGCTGTTCGATTGATTGATCTACATCCAAAGCCAGTGTTGCAAACTCATCGTCCTTGTCTGGCTCTGACTGAGCCTCTGGAAAGCCGTTGTCTGGTAATGAAGGTTTGCTTGCACCTCTGTGGAGCTCCATCTCCTTCTTGTGTTTGTCTGATGGAGTGTGTGTGTTAGAGGTGGACTGCGACACCGACTGCTGCTGTTTCACCCATATATGTGTCTGATATCCAGCAGGTACTATAGAGTGTATGAGCGTGTTTGAGGAACTCACATCATCTCTAAATGTGGCAGGAGGAGCATTACTTTGACAATAATCTGATTGGATGGAGGTCTGACATTCACCTGAAGACAAATCAGATAATTCCTTTGAAGACAGCGTGTCTTTAGAGTCTGAAACAGCAGCATTAGGGGTGGTGATGTCGTCGTCATCATCTATAATGTCTGTCTCCCGCTCTATGAACAGAGCTTCGCCGTTTAAATGTCTGGAATGATCAAATGCAGCTTGACCGGCTATAGGGTCATGTCTCGGGATGTCTAGAGAAGGTTGTTCCTCCTCCATTCTGGGCCCAGGAGTAACTCTGTGGAGCTGGGTATGCTCCTCAGAGCTGTAGCTGATTGTGAGGCCAGAGGCTTGTCCTCCAGTCCACTGGGAGGAGCTGGAGAGTCCAGAGTCACTGCTCAGAGAATGGGTGCCTTCATTTGGCTTGGCTGTGGAAGAAAGAATGAAAAGAATCAGTACAAGAGTGATGCAGGGATGACATAAATTTGTAGGCCAACCTGGAAGCTAGCATCACACTGGATCCCTCAACAAAAACCCAACAGGATTTTTCCATAGGCTTTTGGATTATCGCAAAAAACAAGATCTGTGATCAACAAAAGTTTATGATACTTACACATTTTACACATCTTCACAAATGAACACAGCTTTTATGAATTTTGAAGCCTAAATACAATCGGCAGAAGTAAAAAGCTAAACATAGGCTATAAACAAACTACACCACGGTTGCATGACTTCAACGTCACCATTGCTTCCGACAACTTTCAGTTTTTATCTAAAAAGCATTTTCCCTTAAAGTTTGAGTTAGAATAGTTTATAAGAGCATGATTATAAGCACAACAAGGCTGAAAAAGCGGATTGAGTTTACTTGTTCGGCGTGATGACGTTTAATGTCCGCGACAGCCTCTGCAGTCCCATTTAGCCACTTGTTAGCAACCACCTTTTTCAAGACACATAACAGCTTAAAAAAAAAACAGGAGTGGGGTAATACTGATGTGTTTTATGTCATAGAATAAAACACGAAAGTGTTTCGAGCTTGTGCTCACCACAGACCTTATTTCAGCAATTTAACCCACTCAAAAAACACATTGACTTTGGGACGATGGAACCTGAAGTGCTAAAATGCTAATTCGTTTTGGGTTTTGGCCTACAAAAATGCATCATCACTGCACCACTATATACATTTACGGGATTAAAAAAAGTTGCATTTCAATTCACAGTGACCCTACGTAATGTTCACTACTCCCTACAATTGACAACATTTGTTTTGAGTGCCTTGCAACATAATGAAACAAACACTTTGGGCAGCAAATATAACATATATAGTTCTAGAAGACATAATATCTTTAAAATAAATTATATTAAAATAAATTATTATATTAATAATATATTATAATAATATTTAAAATATATAATATTAGATTAATTATATATAACCCCTAATCTTGGTGACTATTACAATCTTCAATACGAACATAAATGTGATTTCTTCTAAATGTTTATGTGATTTACGTTTGCATTTCACTTTCTGTAAAATTATATATTGACCAGTGTTGCCAAGTCTGCGGTTTTCCCTCGGAATTGGGATACTTTAACACTGTTGCCGTGGGTTGTTTTTCATGTCCGGGTGTTGAAGCAACCCCAAATAACATGATATTTAGTCCCTGGAATGTGAATTTTACCAGGGGAGCCCCACCAAAACAGAGATCTTTATGCGATTGGGCTAGTTTTGAGTAGCAATTGGGTGGGTTTTGTTGTGAAAACCTGGCAACCCTGATATCGATGTACACTTGTGTCCTTTGCTGTTCGCAGTGCCCTTTGGGCTGAACATAAACGCTTTTTATGATTTGAAAAAATCCCTCAAGACGCTTATAGAGTACCTCAGGGATGACGTGTTTTTGTAGGCCAACCCGGAAGTTAGCGGCGCACGGGTTCCCTCGGTTGAAAGCCTATGCATTTTCCAATAGACTTTTGGAAAATCGCAGAAAATAAGCTCTGTGTTTAACAAAGGGTTATGACACTTACACGTTTTGTCTATCAAGATAATCTTTACAAGTTAACACAACATTTATACATTTTGAAGCCTAAATAAAGTCATCAGATATAAAAAGCTAACAGTAGGCTATAAACGGACTACAGCACACCATGGTCGCGGATCAACGTCGTCACCACCAAGCTTCCTTAAACTTTATTTAGAAAACAACTTTATTTAAAAACATGCTCACTGATTATGATCTGCGCGGTGTATGAATACTTATCCACTTTTTCATGAGAAATGCTGTCCAAATGTCCTGTTTTTAATGATGACGTCTAAAGTCCCCGCCAAAGGAAGTAGTCCCTTTTAGCAATTTGTTAGCAACTGCCGATTTTAAGACACAGTAAAAGTTTAAAAAAAAAATCACAAATGGGTTATAGCTGGTGTGTTTTATGTCATAGATCAAAACGTGAAAGTATTTAGAGGCTTTGTTAACCACAGACCGATTTCAGGCGATTTAGCAAAAACCCATAGACTTGACGGCGTTGGAACCGGAAGTCCTAAAATGCTAACTCGCTTCCGGATTTTGCCTACAAAAATGCGTCATCCCTGAGGCACTCTATAAAGCATTCAAGTCCTCTTGAACTTGATTTTTATGAGTTGGGAAGTCATAATTATGACGTAATGTGCATTCAAATCACTTTGGTCGGAGCAAGATGGGCAATGTACCTTTTCTATAAAAAAAATTCAGAAAGGTTTTTACTTCTACAAAATCATCAAAAAATAATGTACATCAGATGTGTTTTTGCTTATGTTTTACTCAAATTGAAGGTGTTGTAAACTGAATTGTTATATTCATCATAATTGTACAATACTAGCATATTTGGTAGCCATTGTATCTGGCCTATATGACTTTACAATGACACCTACTGGTGTGGAAGAAACATTATGCAAAAGCAAAAGATTTCAGCTACATTTGCAATTATAGAGACTTTCCCAGTTGTATTTGGCATCCATGATCTGTGTGCATGTACTTCATTTTAAACACGTTTGTCAGGCCAGAAGTACTTATCTTCACCCACTCCTCATTTACATTTAGACCTGTGTGTCATAGTCTGGGGTACAGTGGTAATGTTAACACGTCTCTAGCGAGTTGCAGACACCTTAGTCATCACACAAATACACAGACCTAGATTTGTCTTTGTGCGGCCATTGTGTGTGTTCTAGCAAAGACAAATCAGTCAGCCAGCGGCAGCTGAACACAGATCGCAGCAGATAGCATCCATGTGTCACGACACACTCAGAGTCTCGCAGCATTGATCATGACTGATAACACATATCTATTGTTCAACGTGAAGCCAGAAGGCAGCATCACACATGCAGGCTGTACAAACACACGTAAACACCGACATTTAGCATCACGCCACACTCAATTTTGACAATTGAGTGCTGCAGGGATGAAGTATTTTTATAGGCCAAAACCAGGAAAAGAGTTAGCATTTTAGCACTACCAGCTGCATCGTCCTGAAGTCAATAGGAGTTTTTGGTTAAATGCCTGAAATAAGGTGTGTGGTGAACACAAGCTCAAGATATTTTCATGTTTTATTCTACGAAATAAAATACATCAGTAATACCGCCACATGATTTGATAAAGCTTTTATTTGTCTTGAAAAAGGCATTTGCTTACAAGTGTCTCAATGGGACTGAAGAGGTTGTCGTAGACATTAAAAGTCATCAGCCGAACAGATAAACTCACTTACTCACTAGTCCGCTTCCACAGCCTTGTTGTTTTTATAATAATGCTCTTGTAAACTCATCTCAACTTAAACTATCAGGCAAAATGCATTTAAACAAACACTGAAAGTGTTGACAGAAGCTTAGTGATGGTGATGCTGAAGTTTGTTTATAGCCTACATTTAGCTTTTTACTTCTGCCGACTGTATTTAGGCTTCAAAATTCATAAAAGTTGTGTTCATCTGTTAAGATCACATTAACAAAACATTTAAGAATCACAAACTTTAGTTGATCACAGAGCTTATTTTCTAATATAAGTTAAAACCAATGGAAAAATCCTTATGAAAAACCCTAAATCTTAACATTTAAATTAATCATTTGATATAATGCACTTAATGTGCACACGTTTTTAAATTGTACTTATATTTAAAAATACCAGTATGTAATTACATCTGTACCCTGAAAGAAATATTATCGTTATAATATTTCGGTTATCACAACATTTTTTCTTTTGTTAAATCAACTTAAATAATTAAAGTGGTACAGATAACATAATATTTTGTGTTTCTGTTGATTAAATCAATTCATTGTATTAACTCAAATTTTTAATTTCAATGAACTCAAAATTTTAAGGCAATCAGGTAACTTATTTTAAGTTAAACAAACAATTCTTTTTTTACAGTGTAATTAATTTCTGCAATTACATTGTCGACCCTACCACTTAAATCAACTCTTTAACCTAACTAGACCACCAAACCTGCACTCTAAAAACTAATTCAGGGGACCTTTAGTCATTACTTATATATATATATATATTGTTGTGAAATAAAAAAATCAAGTTCTGAAATGCTGTTAGACTTTTTACTTGTAATTGTTATTTTATTGAGCTTGGATGACACACAAATTATGCCTATTGATTCGATATACTATCATGACTTGTCATAGTTTAACATTTTCAGTTCATCAAAAATGTATTTAATTTTAAGTTCTGTTAATGTAAAATACAACCTGATGACGTGTAAACGTGTTTCATTGTTTTGAGTTGTATGAACACTTCTTTTAATTTAGACGAACTTAAGTTAAGTGAAACTGGACTGGGATTTATATTTCCCATCATGCTTTGCCCATGGCACTTGAAAGGGAGAGTAAATGCTAAAATTAAGTGTTATATAATGTTTTTTGCACAAGATTAATGGTAAGGGAGATTTAGCAGTAATTAGTGATTTATTATGCTAATTTAGTAGAGTTTCTGTTAATGTGGGTTTTTGGAGATTTACCATCATGGTGACAAGCGGTGCTTGGTAAGTTCATGTTACTTAGAAATGTGTTTTATTGTGTCCAAAAAGCGTCTTCACCTTACTTAAAACATTATGTTGGATCAACTCAAAATATTGCTTTGAATTAATGTAATTCTCCCAATTGGCTTAAGTTAAAAATTCTAGTGGAAAACGTTAACATTTTTTTTTTGTTGAACCAATGTTTTATTTTTTAGAGTGTGCCCCGTACCATACCCATATCCCACCTAAATAGTAGCAAAAGTGTTCTTCAATACAACATGAATACATTAAGTACACTGTACTTCAATATGTAGTAGTGAAAGGCACCTAGACTGTTCAGACAATGGCAAAACTGGTCAGTATGTCAACTGGTGAAAAACAGACTCTTTTTAACTAAACCAGTAAAGCTTCTCTAGTCTCAAGAGGCTGAAATCCAAATACCAGGCATGCATGATAAAATGCCACAGCTGGCAAATCTCTCACACACAAACACACACACCCAACAACTGAGATTCAACAGTCACCATACTATCATACAAACTTTATCATATTCTAAAATAAATATTTAACAGACCACTTGATCAAAACAAACTCGCTCAATGCCTCAAACAGACCAATGGATCAACACAACAAACTTGACTTTGACTTTCAATATGACCTTGCATTTAACAAAAAGTCATTTCTTAGTCATATTTCTTAATATTCTGCACATGTTTTATCAGTGTTTTTCAAAAGCAAAACCAAAAACTCTCAAAAGTACTTCAAAAGTGACAACTTTTCCTGATAAATGAAGCACAACTGCGTTCGTCTATCACAAGAGCTTTCAACAGCTCACAGAATAAATCAGCCGTCTTGCTGTTGAAAGTGTATCCCACCACCTCGCACCACTTCAAAAATGCACGGAGCGGCACAAACCTAATGCTTTCCAGAAACATCCTCTCGAATCAGACCCCAAAGGTATCTGAGAGGACAACAGATGACTTTGACCATGGAAACTATCACAAAGAGCAAGAGAAAGAGACACAAGTGAAAAGAGAGAGCGTTTATACAATATACAAAAAAAAGAAAAACAAACTATATTTCTTGAATGAATAAAGAAAGGGGGGAAAAGGCAAGCAGTCCTGACCGTGTTTATCCTGCAAGCGACTGTTCCCATTTAGTCCTGCATGCCCTGTCTTTCTGTCCTTCTCGCCTCATGCAGTTTTAAACAGACAGGCAGCTTGCATTCTTTCCCATAAGGTGATAACAGCTCCCCTGGGTCTCCTTTTCTTTCCTCTTCTTCTTTTTCTTTCTCTCAGTCAATCTTTTTCCTCCCTTTCCCCTGTTTTCCCTCCTCCCTTTTCTCTTACAGTGCTGCTCGCTCTCCCCGTCTCTCTCTCTCCACCTCCACACACAGGTAACCCCTTTCAGGTGCCCCTCCTGGGTGTACGGGAAAATCCTGGCTTGGGAAGCATTATTCCGCTTGAACCAGCCAATGCTCCTCGGAACACAGCTGTACACACACACATATGCTTGTTGTAGAGTGCGCACGGACGCTCGGAGGACCTTGAGCCTTCCAAATATGGAGTGGGGAATGTAAACAGAAGGGCGGAGTTATGTGTGGGTGGAGAGATGGAGTGCAGAGACACAGAGAGAAGGAGAGAGATAAGGGAGATATTGATGTACTAAAGAACAAGAGTGCCAGGTAAAAAGAAACACAAAATGATGAAAGGGAGATTGAAAGAAAGCAAAAGAAAGATAACAGGAGAGAGAAAAAACAGCATGAAACTTTGGTCGGCTGGCAGTAGCATTCCTTCAGACTGTTTGTCGCTGCGACTGGCAATAATTACAGACGTAAGTGTGTGTTAGTGAGCGTGTGTAATTCTATATTTGAGCTTATGTATTGTAAATTGTAAAGGCTGTTTGTGCTCCAACCATGAGGTATCTCTAAATTACACGGCTGCTTGGGACGGAATCACACAACCAGATGTGCATCAAGCCTCAGTCCCATATGACACACGCACATTAAGCTGTTGGGATTGATTTTTTACAGTTGTGAACAGAAACTCCCAGTCTTTAAATATCCGGCCCTGGAATTTCCAATTTTTGTGCATAGTCCAACATTTTGCTATCTGAAACACTAGACTCTGTATAGACAAAAACAAAACAAAACAAAGGGCCACCATAACAAGAGTAACTTACTAGTTCCCTGATCACTGAACTTTAACTGGACAAGGAGTACAAAGTTCATTTTCATAAAGTTAAACACTCACTATGTTCCGCTCCCTGAAGCAGTTACGTCTGCAAAACTCAATATTGTGTATTTGGGAAGGTGGGGTAAGATGTGCCAGCCACCTTGAATTTTGTTATGTTACTCTATACAGTACTGTTCAAAAGTTTTGGGTCAGTGAGTTTTTTTACATTTTTTTAAGAAAAGCAAGGATGAAATAAATTGACCAAAAGTGGCAATAAATACAACAAAATGTTACAGAAGATTTCTATTTTATATAAACGTTTAACTTTGAACTTCTGGGAAAAAAAGCATTACGTTTTCACACAAATATTAAGCAGCACAACTGTTTTCCCGCAAATGACATGCAAGGAAAAAAGTAAATTGTGTGCACGATTTAGTAATTCGTTCCCTTGATTTACAAAATTTTGCGCATGATTAACTAATTCATTCCCTTGATCTATAAATCGTGCACACAATTTAGCAAATAGAGGGAACAAATTAGTACATTGTGCACACAATATAGTAAATCAGTGGAACAAATTAGTCAATTGTGCGCACTATTTTTTTCTGCATGTCATGTGTGGGGCTCCATAGTTTTCAACATGGATAATAATCGGAAATGTTTCTTCAGCACCAAATCAGCATATCAGAATGATTTCTGAAGGATCATGTGACACTGAAGACTGGAGTAATGATGCTGAAAATTCAGCTTTGGTCACACGAATAAATTACATTTTACATATATAAAATATTAAATATATTACATTTATAAATATATTAAAATTAAAAAACAGTTATTTTAAATTGTAATATTTTACAAAATTATTAATTGTTTTTGTGTTTTTCAAAAACATTAAAATGTCTTAGAGACCCTAACTTTTGAACAGTAGTTTATCATATAGTTCCCATAATTTTTAGCCTTAAAGGTGCCCTAGAATCAAAAATTGAATTTACCTTGGCATAGTTGAATAACAAGAGTTCAGTACATGGAAATGACATACAGTGAGGCTCAAACACCATTGTTTCCTCCTTCTTGTGTAAATCTCATCATTAATCATTAATATGTACGCCCACAATATTTGCATATACCAGCTCATGTTCAAGGCATTAGACAAGGGCAGACAGTATTAACGTCTGGATCTGTGCACAGCTGAATCATCAGACTAGGTAAGCAAGCAAGGACAATAGCGAAAAATGGCAGATGGAGCAATAATAACTGACATGATCCATGATTACATGACATTTTTAGTGATATTTGTAAGTTGTCTTTATAAATGTTTCGTTAGCATGTTGCTAATGTACTGTTAAATGTGGTTAAAGTTACCATCGTTTATTACTGTATTCACGGAGACAAGAGCCGTTGCTATTTTCATTTTTAAACACTTGCAGTCTGTATAATTCATAAACACAACTTCATTCTTTATAAATCTCTCCAACAGTGTGTAATGTTAGCTTTAGCCACGGAGCACAGCCTCAAACTCATTCAGAATCAAATGTAAACATCCAAATAAATACTATACTCACATGATCCGACGCATGCATGCAGCATGCATGACGAACATCTTGTAAAGATCCATTTGAGGATTATATTAGCTGTGTGAACTTTGTTTATGCACTGTTTTATAGTCGAGAGCTCGGGAGGGCAGGGAGCGAGAGATTTAAAGGGGCCGCAGCCTGAATCGGTGCATAGTTAATGATGCCCCAAAATAGGCAGTTAAAAAAATTAATAAAAAAAATCTATGGGGTATTTTGAGCTGAAACTTCACAGACACATTAAGGGGACACCTTAGACTTATATTACATCTTGTGAAAGAACGTTCTAGAGCACCTTTAAATCTTTCTTTATTTTTGAGGAATAGGGATATTTTTACATTTTTTACTTAATTGACATTGTTGGCTTGTAAAGTAAATGATTTATACTGAAATAAAGGCTTATTTCAAATTGTATCAACCCTGTTATCACAAAGTTTTTCCAATTTAAAGTAACCAACTATGCCCAAAATAAAAACTTTGTTATAATGCCATAAAATAATACTGCCAATAAAATCATCTCTCACATTTAGCCGTTAGACATTAAGTCTTCCAGAACAATTTTATTTTATATATTACAATAAAATATCAACTTTATTATCATGATTTTTTATAGTAACCATCTAATAACTGAAAAGTGGATATTTGTAAAAATATCAACTTTGAAATAGCTTTCTAAAAAGCACACTGTAGTTTCACAATCTTGAGCTTGTAATTGACCCTTTGCCTGGAGTTTGATTGACAGGTGATCTAACCAATCATAATGCAGAATCCGCTCTTATGTCTGACAAAGTCAGTCAGGAGAGTCAGAAAATTAATGTAGGTGGACTTGAGCCAAAGTCCCTTTAAGACAAGTCATTTCACTCGGCGACCACCTTAGAAACGCCTCTTGGGCAAGCAAGTGCAGCTCCTATCTCTTTGAATGGGGAAACATCAAATTCTCCAAAGCTGTTCACCAAGCTTTCGATTAAATTTCATATTTGAAATCACCAATGAAATCTAACAACAACTGTCTCGTAAATTTTGTTTCTAAACGCTAGAATCATGACAAAAAATGCCATTTTTCAGGCTGGATCGAGCTAATGTGCCTAACGGCTGCTGCAGTGACGCGATGACTTTACCAACCGGCGATTGGCTCTTATTTAGAACGCGGGACTTATTCCGCCATATTGTGTGTTGCACTTTCTCCCATTCAAAACAATATGAGTGAAGCGTCTATGATGTTATTCTAGTCTTTGCTTAACCTTAAAAATGTATGTGTACTGACATCTTTTCTCGGTAGAAACAGCATTCCTTCTGATGTTCATTCATGTTTACTTGATGCTATAAATTAACTAGTAGGAAGACATGATCGGTTCACGAGCAGCTTGAACCAAGACATTACAGCGATCTGTCACGACACATTAAAGAGCCACAGAATGGTATTTGTTTAAATTTCTTTAAAAATTACAAAATTTAAGACTTTGTTTCATATCAAAAGTAACTTGTCCTGTCTTGTCTGTCGAAGTGTTGTGTCTTCTTTGCTCCACGATGTATTTTTTGCTGCATGAGAACATGATGTGTGGCGTGAGAGCGGCATGGCTTGTCGGACAAAGCAACAGTAACTAAAGGGGGTGGGTCTTTGCGAATGGACAATATCAAATTGAAATGTACAATTATCAACCCCATTACTGTTAAATCTGTTTCCTTTCAGAAGGCATAATTATATCTATTAAGATTATTAATTTATCCTGTAAAATTTATAAACATCATTTGTATGATTAGATTAATTAAATATTTAAAAAATCTATATATTTTATATATCACCTTTTTACATAGAATAATCCAATACCATTATGCTTGCTGTCAATAATATATCACAGCGTATTATTTTCTTCTCTGCTTTATTTCTCTTTGTCTAGAAGACAAATTAAAAACTGGCAGTAAATGTTAGCCCATACCCTACATACTGGCCCTTGAATAACACGAGTCATTTGGGTCTGTTATGTCTGAGCTCCATCCCACTGCTTTGATATTCTGACTCGCTCTTCTGGACAAAACATCATATACTTTGAGCAGCTCTCTATTACTACAGTTCATTTAGTGCAGCAACGTTAACATTTACAGTAATTACAAACCCTCAAGGGAAAGGCAATAGCATGGCGCACTGTGGCGGTACTATGGTAACTGGCAGGTCATTATGGTCTGGAGGCCTCAGACCAAACAAGATTAGATTGGGGTCAAATACAAGAATTTTACTATTATTGTATAGGGGGTTAAGCTTTTCCACCCACCCTGAACAGTCCCGCACAGCCTCATATGTTCCAATTAACCTCAGCGAACAGTGCCCAGACTTAATAACGGTAGTACAGTTAAAGCATGTTTCCTGTAGCAGACCGTAACTTCACAATTACTAGACCATTACAGAGACTTCATGTCTGAGAAAACTATTCTTTGCATCCTGACATAAACACTGCTTACATGTGCATTCATGCTTTTGTTTTCCTCTCCTAAAATAAATACCCACAATCCCATGGTTTCACCATGGAAGTCCCACAAGAGGCCTATGAAGTACAATGAAAACATGTCCCAAATTAGTGAATCCAAAGCCAGATTTAGTGCGCTTGTAGGATGTTAATAAAGTGTATACAGACTCAGTTTGAAACTCTACAACACTCCAGAAAACAAAAGAGATGTGATGTGTCACAAAAGTTAAAACAACTGTGATTCATGATGATTCATAACATGAGCAAAAAAGAAAGAGAGATGTGATGGATTTAAAAAATGAACGTACAACAAATCATTGTACAGTGATAATCGTCCAATATTTGGCCTTTTTGACTAATAATTATAATCACTTTGCTGATTAGCAGAACTTTTCCCTTGTTATTTTCCTTAGCGGACCAATAGTTTGAGTGAATTATTGTGTGAATAAACTTAAGTTAAATCAACTCTGCTCAGAGAACATATGGTCCCTCTCTATATAGACTTAAAATAACACTGAAGCACAGTTAAAGTTAATGAGATAATATGCTGTTTGTGGAGTTGTGTAACTAATCAGATCTTGAGAGATTTATATTCAGTTGAGTTCATCTTAGGCTGTGGCTGGAAGTCAGTTGTAGTTCTTGTGTTTCTCTTCAGTGATTCTGCTTGTTAACAGCAGGTGTTCATCACTAATGCTCAATCATCACTTAATTAATCACTTAATTATCTCATTAACTTTAATTCTGATTTTGCTGTGTTTAACTCTCTTTTGCTGTGTAGTTGTCACAAGGGCTAGATCTCAGTATATATGAAATGTTGTGTTAATGATTATTTAGTGGTCGATATTGGTTTTCGCTTCCAAAACACATTGGCCAAACAGAAAAATGTATCAGCCGATGCCGATATTTAAAAAATACCAAATATCAGTCGACCGCTCATTCTTTTACAACAATGCTTGTTTTCATTTCACTCAAAACCCACTTAGATTATATATATATATATATATATATATATTTTTTTTTTTTTTTTTTTTTTTTTTTTTTTACTTTTGTGCTTCATAACTGCCTTACTGTTTCAATATTTCTGAAACGCAATTAAATTACCAATAACATTTTATCTTCATAAAGCACTTCACATTTCAATATATTTGCTGAATTACACTACCTTTCAAAAGTTTGGGGTCTTAATGTTTTTTAAATAAGTCTCTTCTGATCACCAAGGCTGCATTTATTTGATCACAAATACAGTAAAACAGTAATCTTGTGAAAATTACAATTTAAAAATAAATGTTTTCTATTTTAATGTATTTTAAAATGTAATTTATTCCTGTGATCAAATCTGAATTTTCAGCATCATTACTCCAGTCTTCAGTGTCACATGATCCTTCAGAAATCATTCTAATATGTTGATTTGATGCTCAAGAAACATTTGCGATTATTATCAATGTTGAAATCAGTTGTGCTGCTTAATATTTTTGTGGAAACTGTGATGCTTTTTTTCAGGATTCTTTGATGAATACAATGTTCAAAAGGGCTTTTGTAAATGTACAAAATCTTTTGTAAAATTATAAATGTCTTTACGGTCATGTTTGAATTTAATTAATCCTTGCTGAATAAAAGTATATAAAAAAAATAAAAAAAAATCTTACTGACCCCAAACTTTTGAACATATGTGACAACAAGTCTTGCTTTTCCTGTGTATACAGAAGTTTGGATAGAAGTCTAGATATCGGAATCATGCATTGGAAAACTAAGAGTTCTTTTCTAGACCTTATGAAGAACTTGAGGTGTTCAGTATTACCTGCTGCTGTTAAATTTTCACTGAAGTCCCATTGATCCTGTAGTGAATCCAGAGAGTCTTTTTCAATGACAACGGCTGAACTGTTCCTCCTAGAGCCACAGTCTTGAAATAGAGAAACACAGTGTGATCATTTATAACTAAATTTGTTAAAGGGATAGTTCACCCAAAAATGAAAATTAGGTCATCATTTACTCACTCTCAAGTTGTTCCAAACCTGAATTAATTACTTTCTTCTGTTGAACACAAAAGAAGAAATTTTGAAGAACGTTGGTAACCAAACAGTTGATGACCATTGACTTCTATAGTATTTTTTTTTCTCCATACTATGGAAGTCAGTGGTGCCCCACAACTGTTTGGTTACCCATATTCTTCAAAATATCTTCTTCTGTGTTCAACAGAAGAAAGTAATTAATTCAGGTTTGGAACAACTGGAGAGTGAGTAAATGATGACCAAATTTTCATTATTGAATGAACTATCCCTTTAATTCCTAAACCAGCCATATTGGATAATACAAATTCACAAAGACCTATAAAACATCTTCCATTACAGAGAAATGTGAGGATACCTGAAGCAAGGAATGGATCTCTCTCCGCAATTTCTGAAAAGATCACCTCCACCTCACCGTCCTCAGGGAATCTTGGATCTTGAATGGAGACAAAAGCAAATGATGACTGAAAGGATTGAAAGGGATGGAAAAAACTACGCCACACAGCAATGTGGGAACATCAACACACATGAGTTCAATGATAGTTGATGTATATGTGACTCGTAAGCATACTTGCCACAACCATGTGACTGTTTTCGCTTCTGTCCATCCACATTACAGATGTCTTGATTGTGTAAGGTTTCCCATTGAGTAAGGACCGGAATTACAGAAGTGTTTGTGTAAAGAGTTAAGCTGTCTGACTCTTTCTCAGATCTGCTTGGGCCACCATACATCTTGCCTGTCATTATTTACCAAAAACATTCGGCATGCTCACATGCTCAGTCACGCACTCACTCACACAACAGGAAACACCAATCTGCATTCAAAATAATGAAGTACAGGGCTTGACATTGACACCCGCCAACCCGGGTGTATTTCAGCAGTGGTGTGTAAAGCAGTCACTCCTACTAGGCAATTTGGTGGGTTAAATTGTATATATAATATATTTATTTTTCAACTGAAGTCTTTTAAAAAAAGGCATTTGTACAATGTAGTGTCAAAAATATTGATTTTTCAATACATATCGATACCGAAACTTCCAATACTCATTTTCCTCAGAACAGAGACACAATACCAGCTGCTCTTTCTCTCTCATCTCTCCGACAGCGCAAACCCTCCTCCCCTCACTCACTCGTTTCATTTGCTCCAGATGAATATTGTTGGTGTTACAGGGCTTAAATTTCGCCGTGGGATTGTGCAAATTGTGCAGAATTTTACTCATTCCCGCAGATTTTGTGCTCACACTCAAAGTGTGCACACGTGAAGGTGCCTCTCAGTACTAAATTGAGTTCATTTTTACTGCTTATTGTGCTTAAAAACTCAAATAAAGACAAAATAATGACAAAATGCCGGTCTTGGTGAGTATTCACGTAAACACAGTCAGTTATGTTTTAAGTGAACGTAAACAGTTAAGAAAGAAAACGTCAGGTCTTAAAGTGACAGCAGCCTAATAAACCTGCTGCCAAATTATGAGATGATATTAAAAATATCTTTATGGCAGTTTTCCCCTATGGTATTGATGTCAAAATTGTGGCCAGTGAAAATGCTAAATGGCTAGTAACTTTGGAAAACCACTAGCCACAGTGACTGGGGAGCAAAAAAGTTAATGTCAATCCCTGATGAAGTACAAACATATGTTTGCCACAACCGGTATGGAATACATTAGATAAAAAATATCAAATCAAATAGCGTCTGCAAAACACTGCTGCTTAAAGCTTTTCTCAGAGTCATCTTTAAACTAACTATGAACATTTTCCAATAACAATTGTCAACCAGATTTACAGTAAAAGTCATCAGTTTGAACAATGTATCTAAGTGTCTTTATGTTTGTAGCATGTACTAACATATAAAATAACCATTTCATGCAATGCACTTATTTCTGTACATACATGTTTTTACATTGTACTTATATTTAAAAAATGCCTGTATGTAATTACAGCTGTATTTAAATACTGTAATTACACCTTACCCTTTAACCCACCTTTAACCTTAAACATACCACCAAACCTGTCCCGTACCATACCTGTATCCCACCTCAATAGCAGCAAAAGTGTTTTGTAATACAACATAAACACAATAATTACAATGCACCTAATATAAATGGTGACCATTTTGACTTTTGAATCGTAATGTTTGGTCTTGAAATGTTTATGTGTGCTACAAACGAGATAAAATTTGCAAATGCAAATACTTTCTTAGATTTTTATCTCTTTAAATAATTTTGTGCCACTTTTGTGAGAGATGATTTTTACCAAAAACACTTTGTGTACCTTTGTTGGCATGATCAAGGTCTTCTTTCTGCAAGGAAAGTTGGTCTCCAGACAGAGCGCCGGTGTGAAACTGCACACGAAACACTGTCTCATGAGTCCTCACAGGAACATTTTTATGATAACACGCAATCTGCAGAGAAAGAAGAAATGAAGATGATACATTGTGCAGTTTTCATAAGATTAGTGCAAAAACTAAAATGTCCTCACTGGTTGTCATCATTATATTTCCCTATATAAGTGAGGACATTTGGGCACTATCCCTAACAAGGATAGCCAAACCTTTACACATGCTGTGTGTGTGTGTGTTTGTAAGAGACAGAGAGACGTCTCACCATGACATCACCTTTGATCATCTGTGGGGGCTCCAGAACAAAACACACACTGTCCGTCTGACCTACGGCAACCTGACTGAGAGTTATACACAAGCACTGAATATACACATATTCTAAATATACTGTAGCTAATCACATGGATAAACATGATGATACACATTTTACAAAATCTACTTTTTTATATTGTATTTATATGTAATATCCAGTGTCTTACTGCACTCCTGATGTGTATACTGTCTGCGTGCCTTGATACACTCTGATAAACAGCTGACACACTGAAAACAAACAACCCCAGAGAAAAAACTGCATTACATTCTTTTAATAGTTCACCTAATAGAGATCTCAGTTGTGTCATTAAGTTTTAACTTTGTCTCAGATGTTTCAACGTCCTTGGAGAAATAACAGTGAAAATGAATTAAACTAAATACAGTTGACACACTGTAAATTCATTGTGGAGGTCATATAGCTTATTGTAAAATGGTTTTGGAAGAATCTGATACAGAAATACTTTATTAACCAAGTTTAATGTTAATTTCTACATAAACAACTTAATAGATTTTTAGCGTTTCAAGTTGTATAAATAAATAAAAAACCTTAGTTAATTAATCTATGAACAAACATGAATTAACAAGAACAATACTTTATATTTAACAATATATTTAAAATAGAATATTTAAAAATAAACATTAACCTAAATTAATTTGATGATTATTATTAATAAAAAAGAATATTGCATTCATTTTAATAAACAACTTTAATTTCCAAAAATTAAAATTCTTTCATCATTTGTATGACTTACTTTCTTCTGTGGAAGACAAAAGAAAATATTTTGAAAAATGTCTCAGGGTCATTCTTCAAAATATCTTCAACAGATACAAATATCTGTTCAACAGAAGAAAGAAACTCGAACAGATTTGGAACAACTTGAGGGTGAGTAAATGATGACAGAATTTTCATTTTTTGGGTGAACTAATACTTAAGATTACTGAGGTATATTTTTCTCAGGAGAAGAATTTGACAAGAACAAGATTCTTTTTGATCTCTATTATCATTCAAGAGATAATAATTGAGATATTAAATGGGGTGACATACTGAAATTATTTGGAAACTAAAAATACTTTCACTTAAATGACTGGATGTATATGGGTGTTTTCCTCACCTGTAGGGTGGAAGTCAGGAATGGGTTGGATATTAATGCGGTGGATGGAGAGCAGGGAAGGGTTTATGTGGATCTGGTGGGTAAGCAGCCTGCCAAACACCTGCACATACCTGGACCATCCACAAACACCTCAGTCACTCATACTGACACCAGACAATACTAAATCAAGCCTCACAACTTTAGATGAAGCCAAAAATAAAACAGCAAAAAAGCATCAGTCTTGGCAATTATCAGCATTTTAAAACAATGGAATTTAGGGGATGTATTCCTGATAATTTCCACACCCCCATGTCATCCAAGACGTTTATGTATTTCTTTCTTCAGTCAAAAAGAAATGAAGATTTTTGATGAAAACATTCCAGGATTTTTCTCCATATAGTGGACTTCACTGGGGTTCAACGGGTTGAAGGTCCAAATGTCCGTTTCAGTGCAGCTTCAAAGGGCTGTACATTAGAGCTGCAACTAACGATTATTTTTTCTGTCGACTAATCTAACGATTATTTTTTCGATTAGTCGACTAATCTAACGATTATTTTTATTAAAATATTTTTTATTAATTTAGTGTTCTTTTTTTTGATTAGCTAATGAATCCTTTGGATAACTTTACAAAAAATTATAAGTACAACTTCTAATATAATATTTCAACTTTTATTCATTTTTTTTTCAACTGACTGACTTCTCATGTGATTTATGAGCTTCTACAACTTTTGACCTCCTAACTGAACTCCTTTCCACAAACTGATCATAGAAATAAAAACAGTATAAATAAAAATGGTAACACTTTACAATAAGGTCTCATTTATTAACATTAATGTATTAACCAACATCAACTAACAATGAGCAATATCTTTGCTACAGTATTTATTAATCTTTGTTTATGTTAGTTAATAAAAATAGTCATTCATTGTTAGTTCATGATAGTTCACAGTGCATTAACTAATGTTAACAAATGAAACCTTATTGTTTGTGTTTAATAAGATTAAGAGAAAACTGTTATTCATTTTGATGGTAACACTTTACAATAAGTGCAACCATAATCGCACTCTCTCAATATTCAAAGTGCAAATAAGACCAATTTTTTCTTTGATACAGAGCTAAGAGATGGTTACAACTACACAGCCCAGCCTAAAATAGCTTTCATATTGAGAGATAACTGTATTCATCAGAAATCTCGTTTGAATGCGCCCACGCGTTTACTTTCACTCTCACGATGACGCGTACTCTGTAAATATGGAGCGGCGGCGACCGTTAACCAACTGAATTAAATGTTTTTTTTATTTAAATACAAAGCAAAACAACAGTGGAGGCGTAATGTAAACGTAGCGGTGGCATATTCTTTCCTAATCATCCTAACACTCTGTCATGGCAATATCACGAGAGACTACTTTTAACCTCGACGAGAAATCTCGTCACATTTTAATCTCGCGTCACACCCCTAGTGCTCGTGCATCGCAGTTGTGCTGCCGCGGTACGCCATCTCGGTTTTGCAAAGGGAACAAAGGACCATTTTATTTGGCCTCTGTTTAAAGTATTCCCATACTTTTGATAATCGTGGTCTAGGTTTTTGTGATAGAATAGAACTTTCTCCATTCCCAGGAGCAGAAGCCGCCATTACGCGAGATGAATGTAAACAATGTGACGCGTCGACGCATTTCACGCACGTCGACGTATTTTCGTAGTCGACGTAATCGATTACGTCGCCGCGTCGTTGCAGCACTACTGTACATGATCCCATATGAGGAATAAGTGTCTTATCTAGCGTCATTTTCTTTAAAAACATATTATATATTATAATTATTATAAATTATATATATTATTCTTTTTAACCACAAATGCTCATCTTGCACTGCTCTGTGATGCGCCACGACGTAGGCGGAAGTACCGTGGAAAAACTCTCATCTCATTTTCTCCTCCAACTTCAAAATCATCCGACATCATTGTTGTATCTTTTTTGGTAAAGGCCATTTGATTTAGTCTTTGCACGCTCGCTTTGTAGACACTGGATCTGTACTTCCGCCTACATTACGCGTGACCTTTCCAACATGATTATGTAATGTGATGTAGAGATCTTTGAAGCTGCACTGAAACTGACATTTGGACCTTCAACCCATTGAACCCCAGTGAAGTCCACTATATAGAGAAAAATCCTGGAATGTTTTCCTCAAAAACCTTCATTTCTTTTCGACTCAAACATCTTGGATGTCATGGGGGTGAGGTAATTATCAGGAAATTTTAATTCTGAACTGAACTAATCCTTTAATGATTCTGAAACCTGAAAGAGAGACAAAAAACAAAAAAAAAACGCATTTCTTAAAATGAAAATTCTGTCATCATTTACTCACCCTCATGTTGTTCCAAACCGTGTGAGTTTGTTTCTTCTGTTGAACACAAAAGAAGACATTTTGAAGAATGTGGGTAACCAGGCATTTGACAATAGCCACTGACTTCCATAGTAGGAAAAAAAAAATACTACTAAAGTCAATGGGTGCCGTCAAATGTCTGGTTACCAACAATCTTTAAAATATCTTCTTTTGTGTTCAACAGAAGAAAGAAACCAATACAGGTTTGGAACAACATGAGGGTGAGTAAATGATGACAGAATCTTCATTTTTCAGGTGAACTATCTCTTTAACATTCCTCCATGAAATACTGTTATTCTGGGTGCGCCACACTATCAAAGAGAATAAATAGCTTCTTTTCAGTGTTGCCAAAAACAGCTTCTTTGTGTTGTTCCAGCAACAGATCAGAGCAGAATATTTATGTTGCCATTTCAAAAGCTTTACAATAACTCATTTTACTGAAAAGTGTTTCTAGAGTCAATATAGATGGGAGAGCATGAGGAAAACAATAATACACGAAACAGCAGGGAAAGAAGTGTAGAGTAAAAACTCTTCCTCAGTTTGCACTTGCGTGAGGGGTGACGGGTGGTGGCTTTTAGGATTACATAAAAAGTGTAAATGAAGATGTTTCACAGAAAAGGGAAGTGGGAATAATGTCAGGACATCCAGAATGCAATCGGGGGATTTCCTCTCATGTGTGACCCTGAACCGCTCTCCAGAGTGAAACCTTCACTCATGACAGACTGCTGAGTGACCAAAAGCCATAGCATGACCAACACCACAGTATGCTTCAAGACGAAAAGCAACAGATTTCATCTGTAACACCTCTTCACAATGAAAATGCATATAAAGTAGGGGGAGAATGGGTTGAGATGGATCATTTGGAGGCATGTGTCACCCTCTTAATCTAGCAAAGTGTGCAAAATGTTCCACATGACCATATAGTATACTACCTTTCAAAAGTTTGGGGTCAGTAAAATGTTTTAATGTTTTTAAAAGAAGTCTCTTATATGCTCACCAAGAGAAAAATTATTATAATTTTATGTAATACATTTGAATATATTTTTGGTAAAGCTGAATTTTCAGCATCATAACTCCAGTCTTCAGCGTCATGATCCTCATTTTAATATGATGATTTGGGCTACACTTTATTTTAAGGTGACCATAATAGTGTAATTAGTACTGAGTAATAATAATTAACTAGATGTACTTTCTATAGGATTAGGGCGTTGGTAAGGTTAATTGCATGTAATTATGCACAATTTATAGAAATAGTAACTACATGTAACAATAAAATAAAGTGTTACCCTGATTTGAATGATCAAAAATTAGAATTTCATAATTAGAATAATCATAAATCACTCTAATAAGAAAATCTTCTTCTTATTTACATTATTGAAAACCATTGTGCGACTTTTTATATATTTACAGAAACCGTAATACATATTTTTCAAGATTCTTTGTTGAATAGAAAGATCAGAAGAACAGCATTTATTTGAAATATAAATCTTTTGTAACATTTAATGCATCCTTGCAGAATAAAATTATTAAATTCTAAAATAAAATAAAATAAAATATATATTTTTTATAATTTAATTTTTTTTACTGACCACAAACTTGATGGCATTAAATGATAAAAATAATTTGGCGAATTGTGAATTAATGAATCATTTTCCCTAATATCCAGTAGTAGCAGTAGGGTAAAGTGTATCAGATGGTTCTTGTTAATTTCCTTTCATACCTAACTCTCCCCTTCTGTGTAAAAGGAAAAAAAAAAAATAAAGTTAATGCATAAACAAATGAGTCTTGCCTTTTCTGAGATGGGGTCATGAGGTTAACCATTTTATCACTGCAGAACTTCTTCATGGAGTACAGATCTAATGCATGTTCCTCACTAGGTGCAAGAGAATATGAAACAGGTCACAAATTAATGTACAAACCTATAAAATGCATTTGTTTGTCACTTGTGCACTCAGTTAACACAGTACATGCCACAAAATGCAATTCAAAATCAAAATCAATTCACAATGCTTATATAAATATAGATTTTTAGACTGATGCAAAATGGAGCTGTTACTATAAATGATATTAAGACTAATATCAGAAAAAAAAAAAATTGTAAAAAACATTGCTCATGAACTCTCCGAGGCAACATTTTCAGTGAATAATGACTTAAATCTGTTTCTCATACAGAGCTAGCATATGAACTCAGAAGATTTGAAATATAGTGCATAATCCATATGGACTACTTTTTATGGTGCATTTGTGTGTTTTTCAAATCTTGAAAGCTCCAGTGGCCATTTATTATAATCATACAGAAGATCATACAGGTTTGGAAAGACATGAGGGAGAGTAAATCCTAATAGCAACGATTGTCATTTTGTGGTGAACTATTCCTTTAAGCAGCTTTTCTGAGAAGGCAATTGACTTTTTTAAAGATATTTTGACTTGGTTACAAAGGATATGAATTTTTAAGTTGTACCTGGAGAAAACATTAGATAGTTGGATGTAAGAGGATATTACCACACCCACCCTGTCTTTGCTGCCCTATGAGAGAGACAGGAAGAAGTTAACCAACTGTGACATTCCTATAGGAGACCCTACAGGAGTCCCAGAGACAAATAATGGACTTTTAACCTGAGAATAAGCTGCAAATAACTTCACATCTCACTTTGCAGTGCAGCAGCAGCACATTTTCAGGATGTGCGCTCAGCCAGTTGTTCATGTTTTTACACAGCGAGCACAGCAGATGGAGTGATGGAGCGTGACTCTCCGGCCAGCCCAAATCCACCACCTGTCAATCAGATGTGAGGCAACAGTTACACATATACTACCATTCAAAGTTTTGGGGTCAGTAGGATTGTTTTTAAAGGAAATTTATACTTTTATAATTATACATTTATTCAGCAAAGGTGCATTAAATTGATCAAAAGTGACAATAAAAGACATTTCAAAAACATTTTCAAATATTTAAATATTACATATACATAAATATACAAATATTTTCACATTTTCAAATATAGGCTGTTCTATTCCATCAAAAAAATCCTGAATGAAAAAAAAAAAAAAAAAAAAAAAAAAAAATATATATATATATATATATATATATATATATATATATATATATATATACACACACACACACACACACATATTTCATTCATATATTTTATTTATTAATATTTCTTATTTACAAGTAAAATTTAAAAATATGTATGTGTGAAATTAATATATTTATATAAAATTTATAAATATATTTATAAATTTTATATGTAATTTACTATTTTATTCATATCTTATAAATATTACATGAATTATAAATTGTGTGTGTGTGTGTGTGTGTGTGTGTGTGTGTGTGTGTGTGTGTGTGTGTGTGTGTGTGTGTATATATATATATATACACACACACACACAAAATATTAATTTATATTAATATTTAATTTCTTAATATTTTATATATTTTAATTTCCTTATACAAGTAATATTTATATATAAAATAAGAGTAAAGTTAATGTATTTATAAAAATATACAATTTATAAAATATAAAAATGATTTAAAATATTCATTTATATATAATTGTAAAGTTTTTATATTATATAAATATTTTATTCACATATTAAAAGGATTAGTTGTTTATATATATATATATATATATATATATATATATATATATATATATATATATATATATATATACACACAGTACAGTCCAAAAGTTTGGAACCACTAAGATTTTTAATGTTTTTAAAAGAAGTTTCGTCTGCTCACCAAGGCTACATTTATTTAATTAAAAATACAGTAAAAAACAGAAATATTGTGAAATATTATTACAATTTAAAATAACTGTGTACTATTTAAATATATTTGACAAAGTAATTTATTCCTGTGATGCAGAGCTGAATTTTCAGCATCGTTACTCCAGTCTTCAGTGTCACATGATTCTTCAGAAATCATTCTAATATGCTGATCTGCTGCTCAATAAACATTTATGATTATTTTCAATGTTGAAAACAGTTGTGTACTTTTTTTTTATAGATAGAAAGTTCAAAAGAACAGCATTTATCTGAAATACAAAGCTTCTGTAGCATTATACACTACCGTTCAAAAGTTTGGGGTCAGTAAGAATTTTTATTTTTATTTTTTTGAAAAAAAATTAAAGAAATGAATACTTTTATTCAGCAAGGATGCATTAAATCAATCAAAAGTGGCAGTAAAGACATTTATAATGTTACAAAATATTAGATTTCAGATAAACACTGTTCTTTTGAACTTTCTATTCATCAAATAATCCTGAAAAAAAATATTGTACACAAATATTTTGTACAATTGTACACATTAAAAGTTTCTTGAGCAGCAGATCAGCATATTAGAATGATTTCTGAAGGATCATGTGACACTGAAGACTGGAGTAATGATGCTGAAAATTCAGCTTTGCATCACAGGAATAAATTACTTTGTGAAATATATTCAAATAGAAAACAGTTATTTTAAATTGTAATAATATTTCACAATATTACTGTTTTTTACTGTATTTTTAATTAAATAAATGTAGCCTTGGTGAGCAGACGAAACTTCTTTTAAAAACATTAAAAATCTTAGTGGTTCCAAACTTTTGGACTGTACTGTATATATTATTAATTATATGTAATTTATTTATAACATTCCTTATTTACAAGTAATATTTATAAATAAAGAGTAAAGTTAATATATTTATATATATAAATATGCAGCACAACTGTTTTCAGCGTTGATAAGGCCTTGTTTACAACTGGTCTCTTTTGTCTACTTCTGCAGGGTTGTCAGGTTTTCACAACAAAACCCACCCAATTGCATTTCAGGGGGTTCCCCTGGTAAAAATTGCTTTCCAGGGGGGTAAAATCCATGTTTTTGGAGGAGATCCCCTGGTAAAATTTGCAACCCATGGCAACAGTGTTAAAGTAGCCCACTGCTCTTCTGCCCTGATTTCTTCGAGGGGAGGGTCTATGGGCAGGTAAATATAGGGTTTTTCAGATCTTTCAATTTATTGGACAAAATAAGCTCTCGCACTTTACATATGAACGCAAATGAAGATGACGGAAAAACTTAAGCCCAAAGTATATTCACTTTTTACGCGTTTGCGAATTTCGCACATTTGTACGCGCAGGTCGCACAGGCGCATTTGATTTTTTTTTTTGCAATAATTAGTTACTGCAAAAAACGTGCCCTGGGGGCATCGATTCACAAGGTAGTTGAAGAAAAACTGCATAAACAGAACAGACTGGAACGCATGCAAGCTACAGTGACAATGGAGGCCTATATAGACGAGAGATTGTGTGAAGAGGTTAGAGAGTAGCCTCATTTGTACAACTCTAGCATGAAAGAAAGATGTTTACATGGTTGTAACTCATGGCGAGATACTGCTTAAAACTGCGTTGAACGCCTGTGTACATATACGAATAAAATTAAGTATACTTTGAAAGGCTGGGTAAACAAAGCATACCCGGGGCTTTTCGTTTCTGAACTGACAGCCGCAAGACCATGCCTAATACGGTGAGTGTGTGTTAGAAATCAGGAATGGTGAAAGAACATTGTGCTTTTTATGTGTTTTTTGTCTTCAAACCAAACTTGGGTCTTCAGGGGACAAAGTTTAAATCCCATCTGGCTAGCTCCCCATAATTAGTTTTTACTGGCTGTTCTAACACATTCGACCACATGAGCATTTACACTACAAAAACAATCCGGTCGAATGCGTTTTCGACTTCCTCTGGAAGTGGTTGAAAGTGGACAAGCTCAAAATGTCTTACACCCCATTTACACCTGTATTTAGCGTCATCCACTCGTAATCCTGTCGACCAAAACGCATCTTAATACCAGGTGGAAACAGGTCCTATGAAATGTTTCTTGAGCTCCAAGTCAGTATATTAGAATGATTTCTGAAGGATCATGTGACACTGAAGACTGGAAATGTAATAATGTTGAAAATTCTGCTTTGATCACAGGAATACATTTTAAAATATATTCAAATAGAAAACTTATTTTAATTTGTAATAATATTTCACAATATTACCGTTATTACTGTATTTTTTTTTTTTTTAAATAATTGCAGCCTTAAAATGAAAAAAATGACCCTAAAGTTTTGAATGGTAGTGCACATTCCATCACACATCTACAACAGTCACATGACACAGTTTAACTTTACCCTGTGATTCATCCTGCTGAGATCATCACTGTGTTCGGATAAGTTGAGGACCTGCATGCAGGAAAAAAAAGGTTTTGTTCCATGTGACCCCAATAGTAACACTCTGACACAGTCATGTGATTTGTTTGTTTTTCTTGCCTGCTCACCATGTATTGATCAGCATGTTTGGACTGCAGCATCTGCGTGATTCTGCGCAGGTTGTGCTGGTACATCTGCTCTGTGCAGGACTGGTGGAATGTGACGCTAATGATGCGCTCCGTAATGTAGTTCAGGTCAAATTCAGATTCCTCCGCCATCACAGTAGTGTTCCCTCATATGAGGAGATCTGCAGAGAGGACGAAAGAGGTTTCAGTTCATTAAAGGATTAGTTCACTTTCAAATAAAATTTTCCCGATAATTTACACACCTCCATGTCATCCAAGATGTTCATGTCTTTCTTTCTTCAGTGGAAAAGAAATTAAGGTTTTTGAGGAAAACATTCCAGGATTTTTCTCCTTATAATGGACTTCAATGGCCTACAAACGGTTGAAGGTCAAAACTACAGTTTCAGAGCATTCAACTTACGGAACGAACACGGTGCCAGTTCCATTTTTTCCTTAAGTAGAATAGGGAAGAATAGGACGTACAGCGTAAGCTTTTTGAAGACTATAGGAAAACGGAAGCACGTGCAAAGGTGATCATTTGTTTTTATAAAGCATATACAGTTGTATTTTTTTCAAAAATGGCCGATCGTTTCTCTAGATAAGACCCTTATTCCTCGTCTGGTGTCGTTTAAAGCCCTTTGAAGCTGCAATGAAACTGTAATTTTGACCTTCAACCATTTTGAAGCCATTGAAGTCCACTATAAGGAGAATAATCCTGGAATGTTTTCATCAAAAACCTTCATTTCTTTTCGACTGAAGAAAGAAAGACATGAACATCTTGGATGACATGGGGGTGAGTAAATTATCAGGAAAATTTAATTTGATAGTGAACTAATTATTTAATGTGCAGGACTCTTTACAAGCATTTGTTTGGCATGTAGGGATGAGCAAATCTGCAAGGATCCATGGAAGAACAACACTGGTTGGAACTACAGGCAAAAGACAGTAACAGTAGTGCTTTGTCAAGCCCTTGGACATGCAGGACTTTTTGCATAATTTAAGTTGCATATAAATCTTCAAGTTTAAATGCTGTCGGTTCTGACATACAGGGGTTGGAAAATGAAACTGAAACACCTGGATTTAGACCACAGTAATTTATTAGTATGGTGTAGGGCCTCCTTTTAAGGCCAATACAACATCAATTTATCTTGGGAATGACAGATACAAGTCCTTCATAGGGATTTTGAGCCATTCCTCTTCCAGAACAGTGTTCAGGTCACTATGTGATGCTGGTGGAGGAAAATGTTTTCTGACTTTTATCTGTGTAGCCCACTTACTTTCATGTTCATCAAACCATTCTGTCACAAGTCTTGCTGTGGTTATTGGTGCATTATCGTGTTGACACATGGCACCACCTTCAGGGTACAATGTTTGATCCATGAGGTTGCACATGGTCCTCCAGAATGGTTCGGTATTCCTTAATAGTGACGCACCCATCAAGCACAGAAGGGAATGCCATGATATTGCAGCCCAAACCATCACTGATCCACCACTGTGCTTCACTCTGGGCAGCAACAATCTGGGTGTTAAGCCAGTGTGTGGGAAAGACAGTAATATATATATATATATATATATAGATATATATACATATACATGCATATATACAAATATAGGTGTGAAACCTCCAACACTATTTTGGCCAGTGTCAGTTTCATTGTCCAACCCCTGTACATGATGACTTTATTTACATTACATGTTTTAATCTCACATACAGTTAAAAACACATGCTTTGATTAGATGGGTGTATTTTTCTCTTAACACTTTTCACACTCACTAGTTTTTAATATATGAAAATGATTAATAATTTGTTCTCTCAATTTACATGCATACAGTAAATGCATCACAAGAGAAGTCTTCTGTAGTGGAAAAACTGATGGTGAAAATAATATTGTCATAACTTTCTTAATAAAATGGTCAACCCCTTTTTCTTGCAAAGCTTGATATCAAAGCTAGCATTTCAGGCATAATAAATACAAAGAATGAATCTCTTTTTACATAATTTGATAAAGCCTGATTGGAAATAAAAATATCTTCTTGTTCAAGTAATATTTAACTTGATTTTTCTTTGCTTTCTTCACAGGTCTCACATTTCACTGTTGCTGTTTTTCATAAAATAAAATATCAAATGTGACAAATAATTTAATAAAGTTCATATTTTAAAATGTAATAGCTAATATTTGTATGATGGATTTTCATAGTTTAAGTTTGGAAATCTGGTTAGGACAAAAAATGATAAACTACCCGTTCAAAAGTTTGGGAAGATTTTTTTAAATGTTTTTTAAAAAAGAAGTTACTTCTTCTCATCAAGGCTGAATTTGTTTGATCAAAAATACAGTAAAATCAGTCATATTGTAAAACATTATTAAAGGTGCTAAAGAGGATGTTTTGTTTTATACATTTTTGCAATATTACTTGAAACTGTCTTTACTAACTGATAAAAGACTATTTATTATTAGGTGCACTGAAAGGAATAATAATAATAAATAATACATCATCTGTGCACGAGGTAGGGCCTTAAAAACATCAGCCAATCGTTTACACGATCATTGCATAAACGATTGGCCCTCTGGCTTGTCAATCACTGCCATGACGTTCCTTGTGAGAGACGTGCGCGGCTGCGCGCTCCAGTAACTTTCCACACTCCACAGGCGCCGCATGCAATGTTTTTGTCAGGAGACAGGAGTAACAACTGCAGATTATGAGTTACCTGCGGTGAGTCCGACATAATGAATCCACTAACACGACACAGCGAATGCCGGTGGTAAACACTCGTGTTCCAATACTCGTGCACGAGTTTTGGGAGGCGTTCCCTTGAAATGAGCTGTGAAGGTGGGGGGTTGTTCTTACGCATGCGCTCATTTCAAAAACTCAGTAACGGTCTTTGGTTTCTCAGTCGACGAAAAGATCCTCTTTAGCACCTTTAAGATTTCAATTAACTTTTTTAACTTTTAGCTATTGCAGCCCAAACCATCACTGATCCACCACTGTGCTTCACTCTGGGCAGCAACAATCCGGGTGTTATATAGGCATATATAAGCATGAAACCTCCAACACTATTTTGGCCAGTGTCAGTTTCATTGTCCAACCCCTGTACATGACGACTTTATTCGCATTATATGTTTTAATCTCACATACAGTTTGCTTTGATTAGATGGGTGTATTTTTAAACTGCACTTTCTGCGCTCTTAACACTTTTCACACTCACTAGTTTTTAATATATGAAAATGATTAATAATTTGTTTTCTCAATTTACATGCATACAGTAAATGCATCACAAGAGAAGTGAAAAACTGGAAAAACTGATGGTTATTCTTAATAAAATGATCAAATCCTTTTTCTTGCAAAGCTTGATATCAAAGCCAGCATTTCAGGCATAATAAATACAAATAATTAATCTCATTTTATATAATTTGACAAAGCCTTATTGGAAATAAAATTATCTTGTTCAAGTAATATTTAACTTGATTATTCTTTGCTTTCTTCACAGGTCTCACATTTCTCAGTTTTTCATAAAATAAAATATCAAATCAATAATAATAATAATAATAATAATAATAATAATAATAATCATAAAATAAAATATCAAATTTGACAAATAATTTAATAAAGTTCATATTTTAAAATGTAATAGCTAATATTTGTATGATGGATTTTCATAGTTTAAGTTTGGAAATCTGGTTAGGACAAAAAATGATAAACTACCCGTTCAAAAGTTTGGGTTGATTTTTAAAATGTTTTTGAAAGAAGTCTCTTCTTCTCATCAAGGCTGAATTTGTTTGATCAAAAATACAGTAAAATCAGTCATATTGTAAAACATTATTAAGATTTCAATTAACTTTTCTATTTGAATATATAATTTTAAAAGTTATTTCTGTGATGCAAAGTTGAATTTTCAGTGTCTTCAGTGTCACATGATCCTTCAGAAATCATTCTAATACATTGATTTACTGCTCAACAAACATTTCTTAGTATTATTAAGAAATTTTCAGTGTTCTCTAATCATTAAAAAAGTTTTAAAGAACCAGATTTATTTTAAATAGATTTGTTACAATGTAAATGGCTTTTTTAATGTAAATGTCTCGTCACGTTTTAATCTTAAGGGCCCCAAACTTTTGAAAGGCAGAGTACAGAAAGGATATTTGAAGAGTAGCATTTAAAAATACATGCATAAATGAAACTGAAACCACAATCTGATTAAGCAGCCACAGTTCCCCCATCAAGGACTCTGGGTCACGAGATTAAAATAAATCTTTTGCTTTTGTTTGGACACATTCTCTCTTTCACATCAAATATGCTTCCTCTATTCTTTTTATTCAGTATCTCTCTTCCTCTAGATAAAGAAAATAACTCTTTGACTCATACTACAACTACTGCACTTTAGGTTACAATACATGGGATCAGCGTTTTGCCCCAAACCCCTAACACATGTAGTTCACAAGACTACACAGCCATAAACACATGACAGCCAGTGAGTCTCTTAAATGTCATTGTCTGACCCCTGTCATGTGATGGTGGAGAGGCAAAACAGATCCAAAATTAGCCAATCAGACCATTTCTTTTGAGTTGACCTGACACAAAGTGGACACACCTATTGACAACACATTAAAGAGACAGAGAGGACTTCACAATGACTTCGCTTCTATTTACGTCTCAGTATAAATACCTGCTTCTGAACATACCCATCCTCCACTTTAAGCAAAGGGTTTTTTTGGTCCATTTATTGCAATATGGAGAATAATATAACTTTAGATTGTGTATAACACAATAGATCTGCTCACCTTGTTCCCTGTTCACAGCAGATCAGATTTCTTAAAGTTCATGCACCTTCACTTTCAGCAGTGCACACCTACACCACGTGCTCCACCCATACGTGCGTCTGGTCACTTATCTACAGTATGTTTAATCCTTAACCTGTTTAACCTTCAACCTCCTACGAGATCCGTAAAGAACAAGAAACAAAACACAAATTATCGCTCACCTGAGTGCTGTATTAGAAATATAGAAAAACGGTTGAAAGAACTCACCCTTCTGTCTAGCTGAAAATGAAATCTCCTCTCAGTAATCTTCTGCGTCTACGAATACGAAAAGAGAAAAGAAAGGCAGCGAAAGGCTTTGTCTGGTCCGAGCTCAAATGTACTTTGGCCGTTGTGGTGTATGTGCGTGTGTTCATCCGTTGTCAGCACTTGTTGTGTGGCAAGCATGAGTAAAGAAACACTACCAAGGGAAACACACCTCCCTTTTACAAAGAAAAAGTCCTGAGTCACAATGGACATATGATGTAGTAATAATGGACACTTCTTTTTTTTCTTTGCATACTGGAAAGGCTAGACCTGATATGAAACAGACTGCATCATAAAATACAAATTATCATAATAATCCACTGATTTCTGAATAATTGAAATTATGTGAGCCCACATACTTTTTCTTCCATGCATTGACTGTAACCGGGTCATAAAGGTTAAACATTACCAGCATATGCATTCTACATTCCTGCTGTATCTAGAGCTGCGTGATCATGACTGTCAGTCACAAACTGAAAACAGCTCTAAACGCAAATTTATTTCTAGTACTGCTGAAAAATTTGAGGTTCTTGCAGTTATTGCTAATAAATACATCTACCGTTTAATTCCAAACAACTTAATATCCATAAGGAATCTTAAAAATAATTTTTAATAACATCTAGAAAAATATTACATTTGTCACAGTTGGAAAAAAAGAATGTATCATGAATGCTAAAGTCATATTCAGCTGTAATGCTATTTAAGGTCATAGTGTGAGGTCAGACTGACGGGGCCAGAATTGCAAGTGTTTCTGCTGCCCCCTACTGGACAATCAGCCATAGATAATCAATAAGCTTAAAGGGACAGTTCACCTAAAATCATTTATTTTCACTCATGTCATTCTAAAACCTTTCTTTCTTCTTTGGAACATAAAAGAAGATATTTTGAGAAATCTCTGTTTTTTTAGGGGTTCAAGCACGTAGCTCCGAAACCCTATTGTGAATATTAGATTTCCCAGGGATCAGCATTCTCATCTAAAACTGATCAGACAGACCTGTGAAAAGTACAAAATCGCTCATAACTCCATTAGGCGTAGGCTCGAGTGTCTTATATAACTGGAATCCTTGGCTCAAGATGCTCAAACGCCTCGGATTTGATCATCACACTGGCAAATTTTTGGGGGTATTTTAGATTTTTTTGAAAAACCTACTTTTGAGAACTAATCCGAGGTTTTTGGCCCGATCGGAACTAAAACTTCTCTGGAGTCTGATTGTCAATAATTATCAAAAAAGTTGACATTTCAGTTCACGGTCTCTAAGGGGCGCCAAAACGTTTGAAGTGCGCCGAGCCAGTTTTACTAAAATGGCTATAGCTGGTCAACAGAATGAGATATTTTCACTAAACTCGGCACACAAGAGCTCATTCTGTGGTTGCATGAAAAGCGATGCAGTGACTGGGCCACTTGGTGGCACTATAAAATGGAAAAAAAACATAAAAATGGCTATAACTAGACAACTCAAAGTCTGATTGACCTGAAAATTGCCATTCAGTGCCTCAGGTGCCAAGACTGCCTTAGAGGACATTGGCTCATCTCTAAAAATGCATCTGGCGGACAATGAAATCTGAGCACCTGACAAGATTAATGGAGGCCGATCGGAACGAAACTCACTGGGCCTGTTTGGCTCCCGGCCCTAAATGCCTGTGAGATATTCTAAAGAATCACATTTTTCATGTGCCTAAAGGATCAGATATCACGCAATTTAATCGCACTGGCCCACAGCATTCATAACGCATGGTAGAGCTCCTCATTCTGAACAACTTTGCCTCTAGGACCGCAGCTGTCAATTGAACTGTTCATGTATTTCATTAGTAAATTGCTGTTATTGGCTGTAAATTGTCTTTTCCATTTCAAATGTAAATGGTTGTATGCTTGCTAAAGAAAACATCATAACTTTTTACACAAGTGCTTGAACCCCAATATTTGCTGCTCGCAGCTATATTTTACCTTCTATTTTACCAATAGAAGTCAATGGTATCCAAAACAAACCACTGAACAGTCTTCAAAACATCTTTTGTAATTCTGGATTGGAACAACATCAGGGTGAGTAAATCATTTTTTGGATGAACTAACCCTTTAAAATGCTCAGCATAACTCAATAATCAATGCCAAATTTCATGTCTAAAAATTACGTAATTCTACTAATATCTATTGGTTGAACTTTTTCATTAAAACAGTGCATACATTTAATACAGATATTAATAATACAGATATTTTTGTATTCACTTATTTTGATACATTTTTTTATTCATGAGGCAAAAAGCCACAGCTACATTTTATGCAGTATTTATACTAAATAAAATAAAACTAATTCAACTCTAATAAAAATTCTAAAAACAGATTTCTTGGTAAAAAATGTAAAAAAAAAAAAAAAATGTAAAAAACAAAAAGGAAAAAAGAAAAAGGAATTAAAACCAGTTTATGTACATCCAGTCGAGAAGGTTTAAGTCCACATATTTTGTAGCACAACTCAGACATAAATGTCAGGATTAAGAGTTCTTTCTTGGAGATCTCTGGTTTGTTCTCTTCGTTCGGCTTTGTAGCGGTCACGCTCCTTAAAGTAATTTCGGACATCCTGGATTGTTTTCCCCGTTAAAAAGGCGCCAACAGCATACAGAATTGCGGTTATGATTCCAAATAGTGCGACGGATGCATCTCCCCCATTTACGCTACAGTTCATCCAGGTATATCCATTACGAGCGTACAGTCGTTCACGTTGACGGCACATGTCGGTTGAGTTCACGTAGATCACGAAATGCAAGTACAAACCTACAGCAACCACATAACCCACTGCACCAATGATCAGGAATGCAAACTGTCCAATCAGAAGCTTCCGTGGAAGTATGTGGGCGGGTTTGCTGCCGGACACTACGAACAGGAGTGAAAGTATACCAAATGTGAGGCTGAACGCCACGCCTCCATAGACTAGAGGTGCTCTCATTTGTCCGTACTGCATGTCAAGCTCACGCACCTTCTGCAGCTCCGTCCCCTCAAAAGGAGTGATGGTGTCAATAAAGCTTGTGCCGCCCATACCCATTGCAGACATTCCCATCTGCGACATGTGAGCAGCCACAATGCAGATGAGCACCAACGCATTGGTCAGGACGGTACATATCAACACGATACCTGAAACACACACAGAAACACATGCAACTGCATAAGAAACTGCAATATAGTTTAGAGCACAGGTTTTTTTTTTTTTTTACTTTTTAATGGCTAAAATATGATGATCGTCTTGTGAGGAACCCTCTTCCCAAAAAGAAATGCAGCTATATGTTTTCAAGTACATATTTACACTGTGTGAGAAAAATAGTAAAAGCAGTATTATAAACATTAAAGTGTTAGTTTACCCAAAAATGAAATTTCTGTCATTAATTATCCACACTCGTAAGACCTTCGTTCATCTTCAGAAGACAAATTAAGATATTTTTTGATGAAATCTGTGGTTTCTGAACCACACATAGGCAGCAACGTCATTGCACCTTTCAAGGCCCAGAAAGGAGGTAAAGACTTCATTAAAATAGTCCATGTGACTACAGTGGGTCAACCTTAATGTTATTTCTGCACAAAAACAAAACAACTTTATTCAACATTTTCATCTCTTCCCTGTCAGTCTCCAACACTGTTTACGTTGTAGATACAGTGGACATGGACAAATGGACTATTTTAATGTTGTCTTTACTGCCTTTCTGGGCCTTGCAATGATGTTGCTGCCTATGTGTGGTTCAGAAGCATCTTGGATTTCATCAAAAATAAGGTCCTTGATTATGATTTCACTTTTTTAACTTTAGTTAGTGTGTAATGTTGCTGTTTGAGCATAAACAACATCTACAAAGTTACAACGCTCACAGTTCAATGCAAAGGGAGATGTTTTCTTTTACAGAAATCACTTTTTAAAGGACTACAACGAACGGCTGGTAGAGACTATAGGGCCCTATAAAATCCATTTTAATTTTTCCTGAATTCCGTTTTTATTTTATTTTATTTTTTTGGACTCCATTTTAATGGTTAAATCAAATTTTAGTATGTATAATTAATGGAAATAATGAAACTTATCTAATTTACCAACAACTTATTAAAAGTTTAAGAAAAAAAAATACATTTTTTAGGGCCCTATGATATCCGTTTTATTCATTTCCCCAAATTTTATTTTTACCAAATTCTGTTCAAATTCAGTGTTCTGTTTTCCATTTTAATGCTTAAATTACATTTTAATAATCAAAAAGTCTAATTAATTAATTCTTAAAAACAACAAAATGTATTAATAAAAAAAAGTATTTTTATGAAATTTTTTTTTTTTTTCCTTCTCAGAAATTCTGTTCTGTATTTTAATTTTTATGAGGGGCCTTCGAAAATTGTGTTGGACAATCATGTTCGTTTTTAAGTATGCAGTCTTGCACGTTTGTCTTTTTGTCCGATTTTCAAAATCTTTTTTGCTTCAAATCAAAGTTTGTGCTGTTATGATTCACTTTGTAGTTGATTGGCTTGGTTCATGGCTTAAAAACTCTGGAAAGAAGACTTTTTTGGGGAAAAATTAATGGAAATATACTTCCGTTCGGGCAGTGTTGCTCTATAAAAGTCACCTACTAACATAATATCAAGTGAACAACAAAAATATGATTAATATATCTTTTTAAAAATAATACAATTTTATAACACTCTGAGACTCTGAGTTCACATAAACATTGAAATACATGCCATACCTGGTGCATGTGTTTGTTTAAACAAGAGTGAGGAAAAATGTTACATATGTCTGCTAGATAAAAAACAAGTTTTGTAAATGAAAGATTGCCATCAACAAGCTTTAAAGAGCTAAACCGGTTAGACCAGCTGAGAGGAGGAAAGGGATAAATTCATTGTGTCACGTCAGAAGGTGTGGCTTGAGCTAGAGTAAAACCAGATCTGTGTGAGATCAAAAAAATCATGAGAATTGACACCCAAATTCAGAGAATCACCTGAAACAGGTTTAGACTCTGACGCAGTTGTTTGGATGCACTGGATGCATTCAAACACACATACTGCAACATTTGCCTCCCATCCACAGTTATGGCCGACTGTGAATGCCTACCTGTCCTTGAACAGATGTAAGAGCACTTTGACTCCCGGTGTTCCTCTCGAGGAGCGCTCCTCGCGGGTCTCTGAGAATCTCTGGGGTAGTACGGAAGCTGGCTGGAAGACCTGGGTCAGATATACAGTAGTATACATGATGTACAAAGCAAAAAATGACTTCCTTTTCTTTTGGTGTAAATATATAAGTTGCTGTTTGTTTGAACAGGTAGTATGTCGTCTCACCTCTCACTGCCTGACCGTCGGTCACTAGGACTGTCCCGTCGGCTGCGGTGCTCTCTGTCTCTCTTCCCACTATAGTTTCCCCCATTTCTCTCTCTCTGCGCACGCTGGTTTCTGGACGGCTGGCTCATTGCTTCACGAGGGAAAGATGTTTTGGTGTATTAAGTGTTTATAGCAGAGGTTTTCAAGTTTTATAGAACCAGGGGCCCCAGACAGACTTTGAGGGAACCAAGACACTATACTTATATCTCAATATACTTACATATTATTTACATATATATTAATTATATACAGTTTTATAGCTCATAAAGTGACTGATTTATCTGTGCACGGACTCACCATAACATCCAGGTGACCGTGGACTCTGAATTTAGAGTAAAATCTCTATATTTATATTATACATCAATATTTTTCCCAGTAAAATACATTGCATTTTAAAAAACGGAAGCCTGTCGATCAAATCATAATCACAACCGTTCTTTTACCTTAAGAAGTTTAAGCTTTCTGCCTCAACGCAAAGCAAACTAACGTTACTCTTCAGTATCGGTAAGTTTCACCTGTCTTGTTTCAGTCGATGCCAACGAGAACAACATTACACTTTCGTTTCTTCTTAATAAATATACCAAAGAATGTTTGTAAACACAACGTACACAGACAACTTACTTGCGTATAGGGCGCAGATCACATTTGTTTTGGTTTTCCAAATCCAAACTTTACCTTTCCCACAGACACGGGATTTTGACCGAAACCCGTCAGTGAAATCTCGCGATGGTTACCTGTAGAATGGGTGGGGTCGAGCAGGTGATAAACAGGTGACAGACGCGGCTATCCTGGAAAGCTCCGACAAAACTCGGTCCTAAAAGATTCAATCCGTGATAACGGGAGCAAGGGTCACGGCAGACTGCTGTCTGAGGTCACAGACTTGTGTCCGCAACAGAAGTGGCTTTGTTTTGATAAACATATGCCAGTGAGGAGGAAGAGCGTGGTTTTTGATTCATCACAGAGACTCGAATCTTTTGAATCAGTTCACTAAAAAGATTCATTCACTGATTTGTTCAGCGAATCTCAAGATTACGGCGATAAGTGAATCAATTGATTCGGCAAATGATTCACTGTGTCGGAGCGGTCCACCTGCTGCTAGTCAAAATTAAGTGAAAGGAAAGCTTACAAAGACTTTAAAAATGTATAATGACATAGTTTACAAACCAATTTCGAAACAAACAGCTTTGTAAAAGCTTCATGAAGCAGTGTTTCGAAGGCGCGCGCCACTAGTTTCACCATCATAAACGTTTGTTTTCCCCACAAATGACAACAAGATTTCTTTTTTCATCCATTTTGTCTTACGATGAACGAATACGTACGACATACCAAGGCACGGAGGAGACGTTTCATCCAGCTGCTTGAAGAACTGGGACTGAAGGGGGTGTGTTCGCACAGGTCCAAGCTTTTGAACGCTGAAGACAGTCACTCGACACGCTTTAAAAGAGTGCAATGCACTGAACAAAGAAAGATTTGATCGCTTAAAAGATTCGTTCAAAACGCTGCATAGTTTAGCAACAAAACAGCACTTGAAGTGGGTTGTTTCCTGAGGCGCTTTCCATCTGGAATGTAATTTGTATGCAGATTATGTAACGTCAACTATAAACATCCTGCAGCACTAAATCAACTCTCTGAAGTCATTGTCAGACTATTACATACCAGTAACGTCTTTAAGGATTGCTATTATGATAGCATGTAAATGTCTCTAGTCTAGAAGAATCAATTAATAATGTGGGGGTTGCTGCAAAAAGATACCGTACTGTGTGTGACTTCACTTGGCATTTCACAAGGGCCACATTCTTCTGCTCTTCCATTGTTTTGGTTCAAGCAAGTGGTGTTTTATGCAATATGCATGCCAGGTCAGTAGTTGGCGATGTCACTTTGTAAAAAAAGATGACTTTTACAGAGCGCTCGTGCCAAATGTGCACGACTAAACACGTAATACGCATGTGCATGCCGTTTTCATGACAAATTGGGTCCTCCATCAAAATTTGGTCTCCCCAAACTGTCAGTTAAAGGGTTAGTTCACACAAAAATGAAAATTCTGTCATTTATTACTTGCCCTCATGATGTTCCACACCCGTAAGACCTTTGTTAAACACTAACACTTACTAAAAACATATTTAAATCGGTTCATGTGAGTACAGTGGTTCAATATTAATATTAGAAAGTGACGAGAATATTTTTGGTGCGCCAAAAAACAAAAAAACAAAATAGCGAGTTATTTAGTGATGGCCAATTTCAAAACACTGCTTCAGGAAGCATCGGAGCATAAATTAATCAGTGTATCGAATCTGCTGTTCGGAGCGCCAAAGTCACGTGATTTCTGCAGTCTGGCGGTTTGACACGCGATCTGAATCATGATTCGACACACTGATTCATTTATGCTCCGATGCTTCATGAAGCAGTGTTTTGAAATTGGCCATCACTAAGTCGTTATTTTTTATTTTTTTTTTGGAACACCAAAAATATTCTTGTCACTTTATAATATTAATATTGAACCACTGTACTCACATGAACTGATTTAAATATGTTTTTAGTACATTAATGGATCTTGAGAGAGGAAATGTCATTGCTGGCAATGCAGGCCTCATTGAGCCATTGGATTTCAACAAAAATATCTTAATTTGTGTTCTGAAGATTAACGAAGGTCTTACGGGTGCGGAACGGCATAAGGGTGAGTAATAAATGACAGAATTTTCATTTTTGGGTGAACTAACCCTTTAATGATTATCCTAAGTAAAATACACTTATAGGTTACAAATGCATAAGAAATCAAATGAGTGCAATAATAAAACCAGTTGAACATAATTTATTACACTTGATTAACTGTTAATAGATTTTGGGGGGGGGGGAACCCAATTTGTCACTACACCATCACATTTTTCACAGATTGGCGTTTTTGTAGTTTATACAGAGACAATAACGGTAGAGTTTTCAAAAAACTCTTTGATCAGAAAAACACCTTTGTCATGTAAATGAACGGCCAACGCATAAAAAGTTGTCCATTTTAGGGTACGTTTACATGACAAAGATATGCTTAAAACGGATATGTTTTCCTTTTCAGTTTTCCATGTACAGACGATACCATTCTCAAAATGATCCCTATAGAGTACCTCACTCGCCCGGAAGCGAGTTAGCATTTTAGGACTTCTGGATCGATCGCACTAAAGTCTATGGGTTTTTTTGAATGGGTTTTTGCAACTGTTGACTCTTGTGTTACACCTTAACACACCCTTAAACCTAACCATACCACGAAACCTGTCCCTAAGCTTTCCTCTCTCACACAACAATAGCAGCAAAAGTGTTTTGCAGTACATGAACACAATAAGTACATTGTAACTAAATTTTTTTTTTGATGAAAGTACATACAGAAGTTAAAGACACTTAATATAAAGTGTGACCCAGTTGTCAAATAAAATGTTTGCACATTTCAATGTTTGACGCTCAGTTCAATGTAGTTCCTTTTTACAATAAATATTGTTTTAAGCGGTTTTGCAAAGAACAACCTTACTAGCACCCTAATGAACAAGTTAAAGGTTACACTATTCTTTATGCTCCTTTTCAGTTATGAAGTACAGTACAGTCCAAAAGTTTGGAACCACTAAGATTTTTAAAAGAAGTTTCGTCTGCTCACCAAGGCTACATTTATTTAATTAAAAATACAGTAAAAAACAGTAATATTGTGAAATATTATTACAATTTAAAATAACTGTTTTCTATTTGAATATATTTCACAAATTAATTTATTCCTGTGATGGCAAAGCTGAATTTTCAGCATCATTACTCCAGTCTTCAGTGTCACATGATCCTTCAGAAATCATTCTAATATGCTGATCTGCTGCTCAAGAAACATTTAATGTGTACAATTGTACAAAATATTTGTGTACAATATTTTTTTTTAGGATTATTTGATGAATAGAAAGTTCAAAAGAACAGTGTTTATGTGAAATCTAATCTTTTGTAACATTATAAATGTCTTTACTGCCACTTTTGATTGATTTAATGCATCCTTGCTGAATAAAAGTATTCATTTCTTTCATTTCTTTTCAAAAAAATAAAAATAAAAATTCTTACTGACCCCAAACTTTTGAACGGTAGTGTATAATGCTACAGAAGCTTTGTATTTCAGATAAATGCTGTTCTTTTGAACTTTCTATTCATCAAGGAATCCTGAAAAAAAAAGTACACAACTGTTTTCAACATTGAAAATAATCATAAATGTTTATTGAGCAGCAAATCAGCATATTAGAATGATTTCTGAAGGATCATGTGACTCTGAAGACTGGAGTAACGATGCTGAAAATTCAGCTTTGCATCACAGGAATAAATTACTTTGTCAAATATATTTAAATAGTACACAGTTATTTTAAATTGTAATAATATTTCACAATATTACTGTTTTTACTGTATTTTTAATTAAATAAATGTAGCCTTGGTGAGCAGACGAAACTTCTTTTAAAAACATTAAAAATCTTAGTGGTTCCAAACTTTTGGACTGTACTGTATGTGATAAATCATATTTAAATATGTTGTTTTAGGAAGATACATAAATTTGCCATTAACAGATACTTAAAAGCATACAACTTAGACTATATTTTAGTTCTAATATAACCTTCACAATAACGCAAGACAGTTTGATTTCAAAATAGTATATCTAGTATAACCAACAGTATGTAAACGTAATGGATCATGTAATGATGATTCAGGATGTTTTAATTATCCTTCCTCAGCCTCTCATATCGAACCGTTCGGTTCTCCACCCACGGTTCGGCATGCGCTTGCACCACGGTTCATCCCGAAACCTAATGACGCATCTATAATATGGTTTGTTGATAACAACATGGATTCGGCTAATGTATGTTTCAGTCGATGGATATGCATTCTGGTTTCTTAATACGTTACAACAGCAATGATCAAAAGAACATGGACAAAACAGTCACTATAAACAAATGTTCAATGATGTGCCGAATGCTCTATGACCAGTCATTTACTTAGCTCTCATGTATTTATTTGTGCTGTTTCTTTATTCGCTTTATTTTCATTTGACAATTGTCCTATTATACGAAACATAGCGCATACCAAACCGTACCGAAACCGCGACTCTAAAAGCGTGATACAAACCGTTGCACCCTTAATTTTTACCATACGTTTGGAGCTTATGGTAAAATTATGCACAATACTCACAATAACGAGCCAGAATTCAGGCCCTAAAAAGTTTGGTGGCTGTGTATCGATACAATGTCCCCATGCAAAATATCACAATACTATTCTGTATCGATTTCCCCCTCCCAACTGCATATAGTGGCATAGTTGACATAGTTGATGGCAGTTTTTTTGTGGTTAGTGGTGAATACAGCAGTTCTTTAATATACAGATGTTCCACTTTTTACTCCATATGAATTAAAATGTTATTAATGACAACAGAAGAGTATGCCTAATACACCAAATTATGTAAATGAAGAAATCTGGGCAGTTCAATTAAAAAAAAAAAAAAAAATCTGTTCTGTTGTGCTGCATTCAAAAAATGATCAGGGATGCTCAGGAATTCTGTGCCACTCATTGCTACAATATTTCTCATAAGTTTTTGATTTTTTGTTAAGCTTAACCATTTTATTAGCCTGACGTGGTCATACCATAGACAGTAAAAGAAATGGACACAGCGACCCCATTGGAACTCAGTTGAGACAAGTGAAGCCCATTTTTAGCGATTTTAGCACTTCCGTTTCTGACGCGCAGACTCAAACTAAGCTTGATGACGTCCGCAACCTGTCTGACAGATGTAAATCTTCTAGTAGCTGTGCGTGCAAACTGCCATCGTTAATCTTGCAGAGACGGCGAGCTTGAGCGGGGAGTTCTTTGGCGTGAGTGAGCAGGAGTAAGTATTCTGATTAATTATTTTGTATAGTATTTTAAAATGTAACGCCAGTACGCCATATTAAGTTAATGCATACTATTGCCTGCGAGCTTCTCCTCCTGTCTGTACGGTAATTTCTCTACTGTGCGACAGAGAGTCGAGTGGTTATGACGCAATCGTTAGCCTATTTTTACAAAAACTGTTTCTACGGGGCCATAATGTAACATAGAAGGTAATGGAGCCCTTTATACATTGTCGTGTATCTTTAGAAATAAATAATGGACAAATTGAGTCTTTAAATGCCTCAGATGTAAAGTTATTTGCTGTCAAAGTGACGCCAAAATGAATGGGAGTCAATGGGATGGCTAACGCAAGTGAAGTTCTGCTACAAGATGGCGGCACGCGGCCGACTTCAACTTCCGGTCGACTTCCTTGGGCACTGGGTCATACTCAATTCTAGTTCGAATATGAGTCTGATACTGCTCCATTGGGCTTTGATTATGGGGGCGTATTTCAACCGATCCAGGAAAGACCTCAATTGGATAGACCTACAACCAATCAGAGCTACAGAGTAAGTGAAGTATGTTGAGCGACGCATAGTTGTCAACAGAACTCTTCTTAGCGACCATCGGGGCCAGCTGATAAATCAAACTTTTGCCGAATCCCGTAGGAAGGACGGCAAAGACATCTTTCCCATCAACAAATGCCTTGATCGCGGTCCTCTGTTCCTTTTTTAAAATTAATGCGCTGTCGATATCTTCTATAACGGACGCGATGGCGGAATCTACACATCTCAGTTCTTCAACAGCCATCATTGTTGTAACGTAAACTAATTGACCTTTCGCAAAGACCCGCCCCCCTTAGTTACTGTTGCTTTGTCCGACAAGTCGTGGCGCTGTCACGCCACACAGAGTGGAAAATACATCGCGGAGCAAAGAGGGAAACTGACAACACATCGACAGACGAGACAGAGCAGGTTACTTATGATATTAAACAAAGTCCCAGCTTTCAAACTGTGTAGTTATTAAAAAAATTCAAACAATAAAAATCGTTTTGTGGCTCTTTAATGGGTTGTGACCATGACCGTGACAGATTGCTGTAGCGCCTCAGCTCAAGAGGCTCGTGAACCGATCGTCTCCTCCTACTAGTCCATTTATAGCATCAAATAAACACGAATGAACATGAGAATGAATGTTGTTTCAAACGCGGAAAGACGTCAATATGCACAATTTTTCAAGTTTAACTCCACCGAGGTTAATCTTCTAACTCCTGACTGCTTTGTCGGACAAAATGGCGGATGCGGCGTTCTGATTGGTTAGATCGCTTGTCAATCAAACTCCCCAAGCGCTCTTTGATGACGTGGCTGATTACGTTTCTGGCGATAATCTGTCGTTCACGCGGCCTTGTAATTCCTGTAGTTACGAGATTCTAGCTTGTAAAAAGCGTTCACGTCCTCGTAGAGATCGTAGTTACAGCTTGTAAGCTGGGAGTTTTCTGAAAGCTCCCAGATGTACCACGTGGCCACTGTACCACCTGACCGCTGTAGATTGATTTATTAGGCGTTGATAGTGGTGCCATGGAAACGCATAATTCCCAGTCCAAGGACCAAAAGGACGTGAACAGCTCCGAATATAACGTCACGTGTTGTCATTTCAAGATTCCGGTAGGTACGAGGTGACGTGAATGCAGCTTTACTCCTCTACGGATCGAGTCCAGACCGAACTCCCCGACCTCAAAATGTTGTGGGCGGGGCTACGTTCGGCTGGCATCCAGGCTACCATTTTATAGGCCATATAGGCAGTCCCCTAGGCTCCAAACATGGCAAAGTGTCCCATTGTCCCTAATTTTTGAGGGAGGCAGTCCTTATCAAACTAATAAAAGACTGCAACAGGGTTGATTTATATGTTTTTGCTTATAATTAGGTCCCATACATAGATGATATCTTGACCCCTGATATCTTAAAATAGTCTAGATAATTATTACTTGTTATAATCTCTCCAACACAGCCCTTGTCAATAAGTAAATCAATGGGACAAATCACCCAGCACCATATACAGACTTATAAGAATGTTTACATGAATGGAAAGCCTCATATAACAACTAACCTATGTTTGGACAAAGGCAAATTTATATTTGGCTCTGTCGTTACGTGTCACTTGTTTTTGTTTAGCGTAGCCAATAGCAGGTTTGATGACGCACTAAAGTGAAGCTGAAATATAAATGGCTGGAATGGTTATCTTTGAAAATGATTGGATATATGTGGTTTAGTACTGTGGTTCATAACTAATTCCTGATTTCTCCATCCCACGTTTTCCTCTGATCTTTCTAAAACCCTGCAGACAGTTTAATTGCTCTGCAACAACTCTCGACACATTCACAGCAGGCTTGTCCTGTACATCATAAATTTGAAGGATTATTTGTAAGTTATTGATGATGGAGATAGACTGGCCATATGTTCTAATAAAAAGTAAGAAGAATATAATAGCATTAATCCTACATTTAGGTTTGTATTAGCTCAAGACATCTGTTGGACTATTTCCTCAATGTGTGATGTATTTACAATTCATATTCTTATCCAGGTACAAGTCTAAGTTTCTAAATAACTTTGTTCAAACACATATTTTTTTAGTAACTGATGACTTTGTTCATTGTGAAGAAGTCAGCGTGAACAAGAGATTTTAGTCTGTTTGCAAAGATGAGAAGTTTAAAGACTTGCTGTATGCTTCATGCAGTATGAACTTTCATTTATAAGAGAGAAAGGGTTGAAACTTCTAGACCCCCGTTTTTTCTATTTTTTTTTTTTTTTTTGAGGGGGCAAACATGGCAGACTTGACTCTAATTTCTCATTCATTTTACACTTATGTGCTACAAAATGAAAAATCATTCACATTTCAATTAAAACTTGTAGTGTTTTTTTGTGGACTACTCATGTAATAGTGGCATTAATTATTTTCAGAACACTAGGTTTAGTGTTGTATAGAAATTATTTTATTGAAACATTTGAACTAGTACACTAGTACCAGGAGTCCATGATACGCCTCATGCTCATGAATCTCATGCCACCCATATTGCTGAAGCTCCTGTACTCTCCAGGCCTGAAGTAGCACATCCTGCCTCTGTAATGGGGCTGCTCATACATGAGCCAGTGGCCGTCCATCACATGACAGGACTGGCAGTGAGACATGCGGTAACGGTCCATGATGTTGTCACAGTCATCCATCATCTCGTACATCTGACCCATGAAGTTCTCCCTCTCGTAGATCCTCATTCTGTAGGATCCCCTGTGCTGTAGTGGAAGAGAAGTCCATTATTTTCAAGTTTGTCAGGCAGAATTAACATAAAATGTATATATCTATCAAGAATTAGTTCTCTCTCAAATCACCATTCTAATAGGATCCTCTGTACTTTTCAAAAAAAATTCTAAAACCCCAGAAAAACCAGACTGAGTTCTCTACTTCATGTTTTGAAATAAATATAAATTAAATATTTCAGTTCATACAAATGTGGAGCTCACCATGGGGATCATACGGCAGGAGCTGATGCAGTTGCTCATTCCAAACATAGACATGTAATCAGCGTACTCGCCCCTCCTGAAGAAATACCCATTTCCCATGTAGTTGGGATGATCGTACATCATCCAGCATCCGCTCTCCACTCTGCAAGAGTGACAGCGGCTCATGTAGGAGTGCATATCAGCACAGTCGCCCATACAGTTGTAGGAGCGACCCTGGAAGTTCCTGTCCTCAAAAAAGGTGACCTGAAAATGAAAGTTATTAATTTAGTGATTTAAAGTGAAATACACCAAATAAATTTATAAGAAGTTAAAATATGTGGAAATGGCAGCTGGAATGAGGTTTACCTTCATGGTTGCGCTGGCTGGTCCTCAGTAGTTCCACAAAGGAGAAGCTGAAGCTGATTCTGGTTGTTGACTGACTGCTGTCACCTGTGCTTTTATACTAGACCAAGACTAAAGACTACACAGCACCTATTGTTAGTCAATTCCTGACTGTGCAATTTGGAATAGAGGCCTTTCTAGGTAAAGCTTGGTATGTAGATCTTAGTGTTCACGTTTATTTTAGGACAAATGATTATATTTTTCGAAGATTTACAATAGTTAAAAAGAATGTGAATCTACAAACACTTATAATAATGTTCAGTTTGTTATGATTAAGTTATGCTTTAGGTATCATGAACTAACAGTGAATAATTTTTATGGTATTTAGTCTAATTAAATGTTAATGCATATTAAATTTCTGCATATATTAATACTTACATTTGAACTAAGTTGAATAAATCAAGTTAAATATGAAATATGAATAAATCAAGTTAAATATGAATGTTATCAATTTATCATCAACAAACATTAATAGTTTATTGAACAAACTACTGTATATTCATAAATTAACACTGATATGGATTAGTGGATGCTCAATGTTTGTCAGTTTGTGATATCTCACATATTTTTCTTATTAAATTTAATCTAATTGTAATGTTGCCATCATTCTTAATGCATCAACTAAAAATAAACAAGGTAAAGTGTTACTGAAATACTAATAATCATGAGATTCAATGATTGTGTCACGATACTAGTGAGTTGCAATTGGTCTTCGGTTTGTGTATAAATGTATGTTTATGACCACATTTTTCAACTTTTGATTTCAATTCTAGCAAGAAATGAGTATTGGAGAAATTAGATATTCAGTTATGTCCAAAACTCTTTCTGTTGTAGATTATTAGACCATTATGCTGCCTCAGAAGCATGTGTGAAATCAGTTTTAGCTGTGTGTGCAAACACAGCCTGCGAAATCATTACCTGATAGGGCAGCTAGGCAATAGGGGTGAGCATCAGAGGCCCCATGATACAATATTATCATGGCTCTTAAGCCACAATAATATATTGCGATTTTTAAATGTTTTGCGATATTACAATATCATTTATTGTGGTATATTTACTTAACTGCAAACATCCCCAAAGGAAAACTTTGCCCACATATGTTTTTAACTAATAAGATACAGTTCTCAGTGTTCATTTCACATCTTCATATCCATCTCCTTCATCTCTTCCTTGTTCACTACTTCCTGGTATTTTACATATTTTTTTTAATAGAAATGTTACAGTCCTGTTCCCCATGTGTTATGTACTTATATAGTAATTGCAGTAACTGGGTAATAAGTAGGTACTAACCCTGAACCTACCCGTAAACCTAACTTTAAACCAATTAGTTACCTTATATTACCCAGTACTTTCTTAGGTAAGTACACTTTAAGTTCATGTACTGTAAAATAAATTGCAACACCACTTTATATTGTTTCTTTGACTACTATGTACTAACATTTAAATTAATCATTTGATAGAATGCACCCACCTTGCAGTTATTTTCATATATAAGTACAATGTAAAAACATGTATGTAACTACAACTGTAAATAATTTATGCAGTTTCGCCTGAAATAAGATCTGTGGTTAACAAAGCCTCTAAATATTTTCACGTTTTGATCTGACATAAAACACACCAGTTATAACCCGCTTGTGATTAAAATCGGCGGTTGCTAACAAGTTGCTAAAAGGGACTACTTCCTTTGGCGGGGACTTTAGACGTCATCATGACAAACAGGACATTTGGACAGCATTTCTCATGAAAAAGTGGATAAGTATTCATACACAGCTCAGATCATAATCAGTGAGCATGTTTATAAATAAAGTTGTTTTTTAAATAAAGTTTGAGGAAGCTTGGTGGTGACGACGTTGATCCGCGACCATGGTGTGCTGTAGTCCGTTTATAGCCTACTGTTAGCTTTTTATATCTGACCACTTTATTTAGGCTTCAAAATGTATAAATGTTGTGTTAACTTGTAAAGATTATCTTGATAGACAAAAGGTGTAAATGTCATAACCCTTTGTTAAACACAGAGCTCATTTTTTGCGATTTTCCAAAAGTCTATTGGAAAAATACATAGCCTTTCGTTCAAGGAAATCGGTGCACCGCTAACTTCAGGTTGACCTACAAAAACGTAATCTCGAGATGGTCCTCACTACAGAACACAAGATCCAATGGGATCTAGATCCAACTCCTCCCACTTTCCACAGCCCTAAACCTAACTGACTCCGCCCCCTGGCTCTAAACCTACCCATCTCCACCCCCTGGTTCTAGATCCAACTCCTCCCACTTTCCATAGACCTTAACCTACCCGACTCCGCCCCTTGGATCTCGAGTGTTCTGCAGTGAGGGACTACTGGTAATCTCTGAGCACTGCAAAAAATTCTGTTCTTACTTAGAATTTTTGTCTTGTTTCAAGTCCAAATATCTAAAAATTCTTAGATCAAGAAGAATTTTCTTGACAAGTAAAAATTATTTTCTTGTTTTTAGGAAAAATAAGTCAAAATTAAGTGAGTTTTTCCTTAAAACAAGCAAAATAATCTGCCAATGGGGTAAGCAAAATAATCTTAATCCAAACTGAAAACAAGTTTATATATCTTATTTTTGGTTTGAAATAAGATTATTTTGCTTACCCCATTGGCAGATTATTTTGCTTGTTTTAAGGAAAAACTCACTTAATTTGACTTATTTTTCCTGAAAACAAGAAAATAATTTTTACTTGTCAAGAAAATGCTTCTTGATTTAAGAACTTTAAGATATTTTGACTAGAAACAAGACAAAAACTCTAAGTAAGAACAGCATTTTTTGCAGTGAGGTACTCTATTCACAGGGATCTACGAAAACAACTAAAAACACTGATTTCATTTAAGCTTATTCATCGGTACTATCCTGTAAAAACCTTCATTGTGTCTAAATTTAAATTAAATATAGATGTGAACTGTACTTTTTGTGATACACAACCAGAAACTCTCTTTCATCTTTTCTGGCATTGTGATCATACAAGAAAACTTTGGCAAGACATTTGCCAATTTATGGTAGACTATATATATGAAGACTTTGAGCTTTATTTTAAGGATGTCTTGTTTGGATTTGTTATTTTTGAGAAGCAGCACGAAAATGTTTTTTTTCTTTCCAACCTAATTATTTTACTTGCAAAATACTTTATCCACAAATGTAAATTTATGAAAGTGACCCCCTACTTTTGTCACTTTCAAGAAGATGTTAAGATCTATATTAAATCTTTATCTACCTCCTGTAACAAAAAGGCTACTAAAACTTTAAATGTATGCTCACTTTTTGGTGTCTTTGTATAATCTTTATTTTGTTTTATGGGGAGGATTGTTTATGTTGTTATTTATTGTTATTGTTTAATTGATATTTCCCCATTTATTTATTTTTATCCTTTTTTTTTTTTTTTTTTTTTTTTAAATTTAATTTATTTTTATTATTAATATTTATTACTATTAATTATTTTTTCTTTCTTTTTCATTTTCAATGTGATGTCATGTTTGGCTATCCCTGAACCCCTGGCTCTTTTCTCTTGACTATTTCTCACTTCTGTACTTTGTAAGCAAATGTGTAATTTCAATAATAAAAAAAAAAAAAAAAACAACTAAAAACACTGTATTCTGCTGTCAGGCCATTAGATGGTGATGAAACACTATAGATTGAACATGTAATAAGCATGTCCATGATGTCAGCATCTTCACAGATTTGCGTTTTTGTTGTTTACACGGAGACCATTTTCAAAAGTTTGCGTTTTCAGGCACCCAAAACACCATTGTCATGTAAATGAACAGCTAAAACGCATGAAAAGTTTTACGTTTTAGTTGAAAACGGTGTCGCGTAAGCAGCCCCTTCCATTTACACAACAACCATATGCTTAAAACGGATACATTTTCCTTAGAGTTTTCTGCGTATTGACGACACCATTGTCAAAACGATCCCCATTCACATGGATCCATGAAAATGACTAAAAACGCTGTATTCTGCTGTCAGGCCATTAGATGGCGATGTATAGACTGAACATGTAATACGCATGTGCATGACATCATCGTTTTCATAGATTCACGTTTTTGTTGTTTACATGGAGACTGTTTTCAAAATCTTGCACTTTGAAACCCATTTTTGAAAAGTTTGTGTTTTCAGGCACCCAAAATACTGTTGTCATGTGAATGAATGACCAAAATGCATAAAAAGTTTTAAGTTTTTGTTGAAAACGGTGTCATGTAAATGCCCTCCTAGTTCTTTACAAAGAAGGCACTTTTATCAAATTCATCTTGTTCAACAGTTACATAAGCCTTGTCCAAATACCCACACGTGGTCTTTGCACTTGACCACTTGTATACTTACATGACGTATTTCCTGTATTTGGCTCAAGTGTTCAGATGGGCGTGAAGACTGCAAGTGTGTGTAGTACATTTGATTACCCGATGGGACACACTTACAGTCTTGCAAAAAATGCAAGCGTGTACAGCTCTCATTATTATTATTATTTTCAGTACTTTAAATACACTTCTAAATGTCTGTTCAGTGGTCACTATGTAACTAACAGAAGACACTATTTTAAAATTGTGGTGCTTCTTTAAAGGGGCGCTATGTAATAATGACACCCAGTGTTCAAAATAGGTACTGCAGTCCAAATTCAAAGTATTGTTTGGCCAGCCCCTCGTTCAAAGACACAGGTTGCCAGCTTTTACAGCATATGGTTGCCAGCAACAATAGGGAGCGCAATTGACAATGAAAGCTGAGGAGACTTCAACACTGTAAGCTGATGAGTTGATTTATCTGTTTTGATATGCTGTTGTTCATAGAGTTATTTCAACCCTATCTCAGGATTCAGAGGCTTTTTAGTAGAGATGCACCAATTGCAATTTTCTTGGCTGATTCCGATTTCCGATTTTTTGTTAGTGTGATTTTTTTTGCCGATTACGATTTTCTTTCTAAGAACTATAAATGACGACATAAACAAAAATCTACTTTTCTTCAATGCAGAGTTTTATTTTCATTAAAAAAACAAATAAAAGTCAGAAATAAAATATAAACAGCTCAAATAAATGCAATAGAACAAAGAGAGCTATGAAACTAAGAAATACTACAGAAATTAAAGTAATCAAATGTAAAATAACACATTGTGTTATTTTGCATTGGTTACCTTAATTTCTGTAGTCGTTATTGCAAATAATTCTTACCATTAAAGTTACAACTTAAGATACAACTTATTCAGTCAAGAGAAGAAAGTGATTTTCTTTTGTTCTTTGATTAACATGACAGACAGCAGCAGGAATATTGGACTGCTGTCCCTTTAAGAGTTTATGAACGGTGTTCAACGGACCCAATAATTTTAAACACAACATGAGTTCACTTTCTTAGCTATTTAACGATTAAAATCTGACAGTGTTTACTCTGTATACTCGCCAAGATTGCCTGTGCCGCTGGTTTTGACATACTTTTGTATGTATTTGACAGTTTAAGCTCAGTAAGCCACTCATTTTGGTACTTGTGACTCTGTTTGACTTCTGTGTCTGTTCGTGGCTTGTCCGCTCCACCGCTCAGTGGTGCGCGCGCTTACCGGAGCGAATGAGACGAGAGAGAGAGGAGGCGCCCGCACTGGTGTGTGTCACTTCACCGTGACAGAGAAGAGAGCGAGAACGCGCAGCTGACGTTATTGCCTGTTTGTTTGCTGGTTTCCATGGTTGTAATAACGCGGTGTTTTCCGCCAACTGGCAACCTGTGATGTTGAAGTACTATTGGATAAACTGCAGCACGAGGTTTCGCAAGGACCAAAACAAAAACAGACATTCGACACGGAACGCACATTTTCAAAGTAGAATATTTGGCTGTAGCAATGTTTTTCTGAGAAACAAGTAGGTGAACTTGGCATGTTTCCTAAATATCTGCAAACATATTGGGGTATTTTTATGCTTTATTAAAGTAAAAATCTTACATAGAGCCCCTTTAAGTGATAAACAGCAGTTGCAAATGTTGTACAAAATACACATAGCCTACTCATCTTTGCATCAATAAAATGCGTAACACTTTATATTTTACTACCAAATTATATGTAATATATAATTAATATATAGAAGCGTATTCAAGATAGTGTGGGTTTAGTGTGCATTAAGGGCACTTCACTTGGGCATTTTTAAGACATGGGACAGTCTTGTGCACTTACTTCCTGTTGTGTGCACGAGCTCTCAAGTGGCCAAGACCACAAGTGTGGGTACTTGGACAAGGCAATAGTTGGAATCAGCTAGGTCTCTGCAGTTGTATAATTGATAATGGCTCTGAATAGGTTAATGAGCCTAATTAACATAATTGATTGGCCCCACCTGGTTTCCAAGATAGACGTGTGGTTGTGTTTTATGTTTGTGTTTGATTTTCCACGTTGACTTGCAAATGATTTGATATTGTAGTGTTTGTAATGTACATGCTGTAGCAGAAATGGATAGTGGGCTAGAGGACCTTGAGCTGAGAGAGTCACAGAGGGAGTACCTGGACTTTTTGGATGATGATGTGAATTGTTTTCGTCTGTGTCTTTAACTTGTCTGTTTTGTTTAAACACTTAGTTACACTAAATCTTTTGTCGTTTACAGCAAGACCAGGGTATTTATCATGAGAAGGTCAGGAGTATGGTGTCCGAGGGCCAGTGTCGCCTTATTGTTAACATTAATGATCTGCGACGAAAAAGTGAAAAAAGAGCTAAAGAGTGAGCATTATTTTAAAAATGAATAAAAAATGTTTTTGCATATCATGAAGTACTTTGTCCATGAATTTGTCCCTGAATCTTCTGCCACTGATCTGATTAATGGTCTCTTCTCAACAGATTACTGAAGAATGCTTTTGCTGAGCTGGTGGCGTTCCAGAAAGCCCTGAAGGACCTCGTTGCTTCAATAGACACCACTTACGCTAAGCAGTTTGAAGAGTTCTACGTTGGTTTTGAGGGCAGCTTTGGGAGCAAACATGTGTCTCCACGTACTCTAAGCGCACGCTTTCTGGGAAATCTTGTGTGCGTGGAAGGGATTGTGACCAAGTGTGAGTAGGATTTTTTTTTTTTAGGACTTTTTTTAATATAGATTTGAAGTGTTTAGGTCAGAGCTGTGGATTCACACTTAGTGTAGATCTACTGTATAATGTGATGTGCATGTTTATTCCACCCAGTGATCATTATGCATTATTTTAAGTTGGACACAAGTTGTCTTTTCTAACATGTAATTTTGATGTGATCTGTAGGTTCCTTGGTCAGGCCCAAGATTATGCGCAGTGTCCACTATTGTCCAGCCACTAAGAAAACCCTGGAACGAAAATACACTGATCTTACTTCATTGGATGCTTTTCCTTCCAGTGCCATCTATCCAACCAAAGTAAGTTATGTTTGTATGCGTTATTTATTTATTTTTTTTTCTTATTTATAAACTATATTCACCTATTCATTTACCTTTTTATTTAACATTTCAACAAAATAATAAATGGTTAAATGTATTTATAATCTTAACTATTTAAGTAATTTAATAAACTATTTATTAAACAGTTTATGTATTTGCTTATTTGTAAACTATTAAACTATTAGTTAAACCATTTAATTAAACTTTTTAACAAAATCAGTTGCATGTATTTATGATTTTTATTTATTAAACTATTTATTGAAGTGTAATACTTTTATACATAAGCAAAAAAATAAATGTTTAATAAATAAAATTATAAATACATGTAACCTATTTTGTTTAAAAGTTAAATTAAATGTTTAAATATAGTTTAATAAACAAATAAAAGAAATTAAATGGTTAAATTGTTTAACCAAATAATAAAGTTATGTATTGTTTTTAACTATTAAACTAATTTAATAAACTTAAGCTATTTGCTTATACACTATTAAACTAAAAAATTAACAGTTTATAAATAAGCAAATAAAGAGTTTAATAAATAGTTAAATAAATAAAATTATAAATGTATATTTAACTATTTGTGGAACTGTTTGCTTATTTATAAACTAAGCTATATTTAACCATTTAAGTTTTTAACAATAAGTAGTTAAATAAAATTATAAATGTATAACTATTATTATTTTGATAAAAAGTTAAATTAAATGGTTAATTATTTTAATGTAGTTTATAAATAAGAATTGAATAAAGATTTCAATTCAAATTATAAATGTATATTTAATTTAACTATCAAAAAAGATATATAATTTTATTTATTGAACTAATTTAATAAACTGTATTCAACTATTTAACTATTTGATTATTTTTAACAAATTAATATATAGTTAAACAAATAAATTTAATAAATAAATTATGTATTTCATTTATATTTTTAATTAATTAATTTATTTATTTATTATTATTATTTTTTTTTTGGTCCTGTAACCAATTCCTACCAACATGGATGTTTATCTAGGAGCGTGTCCTAGTTGGCAAAATCCCAGTAAATGACCATGCCATGATAACCACATGACTTAATGTAATGATGACACAAGAATCACACAATGAATCTGGCATGTGTAGGATGAAGAAAACAATCCTCTGGAGACAGAGTTTGGGCTGTGCTGCTATAAGGACCACCAGACACTGACCATACAGGAGATGCCTGAGAAAGCCCCAGCAGGACAGCTGCCGCGATCTGTCGACATCATTGCGAACGATGACCTCGTTGACCGGGTGAAACCAGGTGACCGCGTGCAGATTGTAGGGGTCTACCGTTGCTTGCCTGCGAAACAGGGTGGCTTCACTTCTGGGACCTTCAGGTAAGTGTATAGTTGAACTTTCACATGATCGGGGTTGGAATTTCATGTCCTCAAACGAACTTCTTGATTCTGCAGAACAATCCTGTTGGCTAACAATGTGAAGCTTATGAGTAAAGAGATTGTGCCGACGTTCTCTGCAGATGATATTGCCAAGATCAAGAAGTTTTGCAAAGCTCATTCTAAAGTAAGAAGACAGACAGCTTCATTTACTAAGTGATTTATTCTAAACTCGGCTGCAATTCTCAAATTAGACCATAGAGTAGTGCTAATGATTTCTACAAAGTATTTAGGCTCGCAGTGCTTTAGTGAAACTCAGCCCTGATCGGTTTCATCTTTTATATGCAAGGTAAGAGTATTGTTCTGTTTCAGGATGTGTTTGAGCAGCTGAGCCGTTCTTTGGCTCCCAGTATCCATGGTCATGAGTACATAAAGAAGGCCATTCTGTGTCTGCTGTTGGGAGGCAATGAGACCAACCTGGAGAACGGAACACGCATCAGAGGAGACATAAATATTCTGCTCATAGGTTTGTGATGTTTATGATAGTTTTGTGAAAATGTATCGAAGGGAAATATATATTAAACTTTATAAACAGACTATTTTTGGCAGAGCACCAACTTTAAGCAATCTGCCAGTGAAGTGCATGCTTTTGTTTTGCATTTTGTGAAAATATATAAAATGACATTTATGTAGTTAAAAGTCAGAAGAGCTCTAAAAGGGACTTGTGCAGTGTTTATTTGAACTTAAATGTGTATCTGGTGCCATGTCAGGTATTTATTTATTTATTTTTTATATGAATATATTGATTAAATATTTATTTATAACTATACAAATTTATTTTACTTATATAAATGTATTTATGAATAATGTATTTGTATAAATTAATTTGTTTCTACAATTATTATAAAATATAAATTTAAAAAAATTATAAAAATATAAATTATAAAATCATTACATAAATGTTTTAAGACATAAATGATAAATTCTTATTTATATTTTATTTATTAGTAGTATCTATAGTATTAGAAAATATAAATTAAAATTAAATTATAAATTCTTATAAGAATTTATTATAATATACTTTACATTTGCATAAATATTTAACTTAAAGCAATCCATTTATATACATTTAAGAATTATTTAGATTAATTTTATTTACATTTAATCTATATATATATATATATATATATATATATATATATATATATATATATATATATATATATATATATATATATATATATAAATACAGATTATAAAAGTTTAATTTATTCATACAATTAATTTATAGTAATTCTCTTTTAATTGGAATAAATAAACATTTTATATCAATATATTACATTAGTATAAATACATTAAACTTAAAGATTGAATTTAAAACAAATATTTAATTTATATGAATATATAGATTAAATAAAATTAAAACCTTAATAGATTCAACTTTTCTATTTTATTTATATGAATTTTATTTGCTTGTATGAAACTTTATTTATTTATTGGTTGATTAGTTAAGTCATGTCTGGACCCATAGTTCAGTTTTTCATTTGTCTGTTTTCAGGAGATCCTTCAGTAGCGAAGTCTCAGTTGCTGCGGTATGTTTTGTTCACTGCTCCGAGGGCAATTCCCACCACTGGACGAGGCTCATCTGGGGTGGGTCTGACGGCTGCGGTCACGACTGATCAAGAGACGGGTAACACTTCTAACATTTGTTGACAAGTACACATGCATATGTTCACCCAAAAAATCAGACATTTCTTGACAAATCATTTCACTCAGTGTGTATCAGGGAATGCCTTTGAGTAGACATTTTCTATTCCTGCAAGAATTCAACTTTTTCAAGATTTGTCAAATCTGACAACAATGGCATCTTAAAATTGGCATGATGAGGTAGAAGCTAAAACTTGAAGTGCATTTCATCCTCTGTCTGATGCAGGCGAGCGTCGTTTGGAGGCCGGAGCCATGGTTCTTGCTGACAGAGGTGTGGTGTGCATTGATGAATTTGATAAGATGTCTGACATGGACCGAACAGCCATCCATGAGGTGATGGAGCAGGGCAGGGTCACCATTTCCAAAGCTGGGATTCAGGCGAGGCTTAATGCTCGCTGCAGTGTGTTAGCTGCTGCTAACCCGGTGTATGGAAGGGTAAATGATGACTATTGGCTTCATTGGTCAAATATATATGGTAGTTGGTTTGCTTTCGTTTCTAATAATCCTACGGTATTCTTCACCCAGTATGATCAGTATAAGACCCCGATGGAGAACATCGGGCTCCAGGATTCCTTGCTTTCCCGGTTTGATCTGCTCTTCATTGTTCTGGACCAGATGGATCCAGATAGCGATCGGGAGATCTCAGAGCATGTGCTGCGGATGCATCGATACAGAGCGCCGGGAGAACCTGAGGGAGCAGGTGAGACTGCCATCTGGAGGCCAGAGCACAAACAGCACTGGAGATGTGTGTAGAATAGATCGATGGTTATCAAACTTTTTTTTTTTTTAGTTGGTGGACTATTTTAATCATAAAACGACTTGTGTACACTAGCTAAGAAGTTGATTGATAACAACAGTTAATTATTTTACTGAAGTGAAACAAAATACTACTTATACTATCAAGTATGTATTATATACACTTTCAATTATAATTTAATATTCAATATTTTTTTGTAAAATATTTATTTTGGTAGTGCTATTGGTGATTAAAATAACATTAACTTTAACTTTATATTTTAAGCAAATATATTTTAATAAATATTTGATATATAATCTGTTAAAAATATTTTTAAATAGATTTCAAATTCTATATAATTATTGTTTGGAGAAATAAAATTATAAAATTCATATTGTGTATACGTGTGTGTGTGTATATAAATATTTTACATTGTTTCTCTCAATAGACACGTGCATATGTAATTTTATTTATTTTTATATAAAATCGTATCTCTATTCAGATGCACAAACAAGTACATAATTTATTTTTACTTTTTTTTTTTTTTTTACATATTTTTTGCATTTCTCTCATACATATTATGACGCTTTAGTCAGCTGTTACTCTCATTCTGTCATGTCTGTACCAACAGCAATGCCGCTGGGAAGTACAGTAGACGTATTCGCCACAGACGACCCAAACATCACAGAAGCAGCTGAGCAGGAGCTACAGATCTATGAGAAAAAAGACACTGTCCTGCATGGCCACAGGAAGAAAAAGTACATCTCTCTTCACTTAGATTTAAAATCTACTTCATTTCCTTAGAAAGTGTGTAACAAAGTCAGTCTACCGTAATCCATTGGGTTTCTGTGGTGCTCATTATCATTTGAAAGGGAGAAGGTTGTTACCATGGAGTTCATCAGGAAGTATATCCATGTTGCTAAGCTGGTGAAGCCAGTCCTGACGCAGGAGGCGTCGGACTACATAGCAGAAGAGTATTCCAGACTCCGGAGCCATGACCAAGTCAACAGTGACTCCGCCAGGGTCTGTAGAGCCCGTTTAAAGATCAGATGTACCACTATGCATTTATATTATGGATCATACTATTGTTACTCTGCAATTGTTTGGTTTGGATCTGTATCCATTCCCACAGACGATGCCTGTGACGGCACGAGCTCTGGAGACCATGATTCGGTTGTCTACAGCTCATGCCAAAGCCCGCATGAGTAAAACCATCGATCTGGGAGATGCAGAAGCTGCACTTGAACTCATGCAGTTTGCTTATTTCAAAAAGGTACGCAACCGTTCACATCCAGAATAGTAGTTCGGTGTCACTTTTTAGGACCCGAGCACTGGTGGTGCTGTTCCCTATATGTTTAATGTAATTTGGTATGACTAGATTCTGGAGAAGGATAAGAAGAGGAAGGTACCTGAGGACTCCGAGATGGACGTCTCTCAGAGCCAAGAGACAGAAAGTCAAAGGAGCCTGAGGTCAGTGTGAATGGGAGGTTGACGCTACAGTAAGATCAAATGAAGTAGCAGGCGTTAACTGACTCTGTCTACAGGAAGCGTTCTCGCATCTCTAAAGATGATGATGTGGAAATGACCCAAGAAGGAGAAGACTCTGACCCTTATGATTTCACAGAGGAGGAAAACAGTAAGTCAACTTTGCTAGGAACCAATGCAGGTTCTTGTTTATTTGTTTTATTAAATGTCAAGGCAGTTCAACCCAGTTAATTTGTTTTTCTCTACACTGAATTTGAACCCTGTAAAGCCTACTGTATCATATGTTACGTAAAATAAGGCATCTAAACTTTCAACATGATCAAAACATCTTCTACATGTCTTCTGTTGTCTGATTGACTCATACTTTTTTTGTGAGTAAAATGCCTTTTAGTAGAATTTTAAAAACACCCCCTTCACATTGTGGTACATGTGTCTTTTTGCTCTGACAAGCTTAATGAGCTTTATAAAATAAACTAACTTTTATATTGCTTGTAATATTTCAAGATGAAAGATGATTTGATTTATCCATTCATCAATTTTTAGGAAAATCAAATTGAAATGTCAGTATCGAATATGATCCATCAGGCTATTGAGGAACGTATATTTGTAGATCTCTCGTCGTCATTGCATTGCATTATGTTTGCACAATACACACAAACTACAGATCTTTAATTATAAAATCATAATCAAAGCAATCATAAACTAATCAAAATCATAAACAATAATCATAGAATCAAAATCCTGACTAATTTCTCATGTCGGGCTTTACAGGGTTAATGTTTTGAATGTTTTTAGTGATATAAGTTTGAAACTGGTCCAAATGTGGTGATGTTGTTTGATGACAGCTCAGTCGAGTCAGAAGAGCAGGCCGGTGTCTCAGAGGAGCAGTCAGAGGAAGAAGGCTGACATCAGTCAGGACAGGTACAGTCCTCTCCATTTTCATATATGAGATTCTGGCCTCTGCCAATAATGTGAATTTTCCTACATTAATTTTCCACTAATTAGAAAAGTTTGCACTACATCGATCATACAATTATTCCACCAGACTACACTTGGGCTCTCTCACTCTCGTCCCCAATTCCACTATGGAAAACGATCAAAACCATACTTTATATTTAAGTGTTTTACAATTTTGTAAATGACAAATTGTGAAAAATGTTGCTCCTTGGCACGAATCTGTCCAACTTGTCTATCCATCAGCAGTTAAGACGTTAATAATAAATTAGAATTGGATTGGTTCTTCTCCTTTTTGTTTCCATTTCCTTATTTTATTTACATTTGTTTTAGTCAATTTAACAGGCTAACTGCACATTAGATATGGAGACTGATTTTTGACAGCGTTTCATGTGACCTTTTGCAACATTTTTAGATTGAAAGTCTTCAAGGCGGCTCTACTGAAGGCCTTCAAGGTGACCCGGTCTCAGTCTGTGGCAGTGCCTGATCTTCTGACTCACATTAACAAAGGCCAGGACGAGGAGTTTGACCAGACCGAGATTAACCTTCTGCTGGAGCGCATGCAGGATGACAACCAGGTCATGCTCTCAGAGAACGTGGTGTTTCTCATCTAAAGGATTGTCAATGGACAGCTGCAGCTTTTGTGAATTCAGAAATGTAGATTACATTGCAATTATTTATATGCCAGCACTTTATTACAGACAGTAACAAATTACTAATAAATTGTGTGAGCATTAATGGTTGAGTATATATTTTTTGATCAATTTTTATTTATTTAGGTTGAGTCATACATTTTAAAGGCCAGTTATGATTCAGTAGATCCAGCTCAGTAATGAAGGGCAGGATTCATCCTGCATTCATGACGTCATTAGAGCCTGCTTTAGTCCACTCTTCTTTTAAATTGACTTTTTTTGGTTCTGTAAGAGAGAAATCAGTATAATAGGAGTTGGATGCATTTATATTTGATAATGGTACAGTTGTCAGGTGTGGAAGAAGAAAACTGAGTTGTGCATATGGACACTCACAACCATCAGTCCTCTCCGGCTCAATATCCCTGTCTCTCTTTCCATCTGTCGTCTTCTCCTTCACACGTAGAACAGTGCACTCGCAACAAGACCAAGGAACATTACAGCTCCCACAAAAACATTTACTGTCACTGTTGCTGTAGAGCTTTCAACGGGGTCCTCAATCTCTAACCGCAGTTCTCTGCATCCCGGTCTCCAAAACTCTCTTGACTGAGGCTCCAAAAGTCCAGTCACATCTATTGATAAAGTTAAACATTCATACTTAAAGGGTTGGTTCACCCAAAAATGAAAATTCTGTCATTTATTACTCACCCTCATGTCGTTCCACACCCGTAAGACCTTCATTAATCTTCGGAATACAAATTAAGATATTTTAGTTTAAATCCGATGGCTCCGTGAGGCCTCCATAGGGAGCAATGTCACTTCCTCTGTCAAGATCCATTAATGTACTAAAAACATATTTAAATCAGTTCATGTGAGTACAGTGGTTCAATATTAATATTATAAAGCGACGAGAATATTTTTGGTGTGGCAAAAAAACAAAATAACGACTTATTTAGTGATGGCCGATTTCAAAACACTGCTTCAGAAAGCATCGGAGCACAGATGAATCAGTGTGTCGAATCATGAATCGGATCGCGTGTCAAACCGCTAAACTGCAGAAATCACGTGACTTTGGCGCTCCGAACTGCAGATTCAACACACTGATTCACAATGCTCTGAAGCTTCCTGAAGCAGTGTTTTGAAATCGGCCATCACTATATAAGTCGTTATTTTGTTTTTTTGCCGCACCAAAAGTATTCTCGTCGCTTTATAATATTATTAATATTGAACCACTGTACTCACATGAACTGATTTAAATATGTTTTTAGAACCTTTATGGATCTTGAGAGAGGAAATGTCATTGCTCCCTATGAAGGCCTCACGAAGCTATCGGATTTCAACTAAAATATCTTAATTTGTGTTCTGAAGATTTAACAAAGGTCTTACGGGAGTGAAACGACATGAGGGTAAGTAATAAATGACAGAATTTTCATTTTTGGGTGAACTAACCCTTTAAGTCTACTTATGTCATATATCATAGGAATCTCACAGGAATAGAATAAAAACTTGCTGCTCAGAAACCTTCAATGCAGAGGAGGAAGATGACATCATCTCCTTTAATGAAGCTTCGGCTCTTCAGACGATCATGTGTGATGTATCTACTGGTACCATAACCGGGTCCCCGGTAATATCGACTGCCATCTTTGTCAGTGACTAGACGGCCTACTTTCCGTGGGTCATCCCAGAAATACTCCACATTACCCATGGCTGCGCAAAGAGAGAACATGCGATTTATCAAACACCTTTTCTTGTCATTTATCTCTAAGGCTACATCTACATTAATTTGGATGTTGTGAATCATTTTCTTTACATTGTGGCCTTCTGTTTTTCATTTATCTCTGAAGATGCTTTCCCAACTGGATAAATCTGAAAACGTTTTCACATTTTAGTCTGAACTGAAAATGGACGTATTCAAAAATGACGACGCATGTTTAGTCATGTGATGCATTTTGTAACCATAGATATCTATGATTATACTGCCATTGTTGTGCCTGTTACACCTGAACACATGAGTGGAATAGACTCCCAGTAGAGCTGAAAAAATTAAAACATTTAACAGGAAATTGTGGTTTCTTGAAAAAGCTGAAAACATGGTTATTGACCCTTCAAAATTGTGATCATTTATAGTGACTTATGGATATGGTATGGTAGTCTGTATTTTGTTTTAATATTCTTAGTTTTTTTTTTTTTCTGCTCTCATATTTTCTTTTTGTTCTTAAATTGGTGTATTAATATTTTTTGTTTATATTTTTTCTTCCTGTCCTTAACATCAACCTGCCAAAAGGGACTACGGATGAAAATTAGCCAGTGTTGGCTAAATCTGGTGCATTACATATTGTATGTATTATTAATGTGCATTGTTTCTGATTAAATAAATCAATAAATCAAATGCTATTCATTTTCATAGTTTTATTAAAATAAATGTTAATTTACAGTCTTCAAATTACATTCATGCAAAGATGACAGAATATTGCTGTCCTGCAGCAGAACATACATGAAATGGCAATCATAATTTTGTGTGTATATATATATATATATATATATATAAAATATTATTGTTTTTTTTTTTTTTTTTTTTTTTTGTGCAACCTGGATGCACCAGTAAGTGGAGTGGTGAGATACTGTGCCCTGGCCAAAAAAATAAATACATTTTGGTTTTGAATAGGCAAATACTTGAGTCTATGTTTGGATCATTATTGCAGTGATTATTATATTGTCTAGCATGTTATATGTTTGGGCAACAGTTTCTTCTAACCCTAATTGGAGGTTGTAGCTTTTCTTTTCTTAAACAACCATGTAGGAAGACACATCATGGCCATTATTCCAGGATGACAATGTAAGGATTCATCAGGCTCAAATTGTGAAAGAATGGTTGGAGAGGGAGCATGAAGAATAATTTTCACACATGAATTGTCACCTCTGAGTCCAGACCTTAAAGGGTTTGTTCACCCAAAAATGAAAGTCTTCTGGTCATGTGCTGGAGGAGACTTTCACAGCTCAGTGCCGTTCACACCTCGTAAGACCATTGTCAATACAAGATCTTCGGACCAAAAATTAAGATGCACCTCTTGATGGAAATCCGATTAGCTCCGTGATGCCTTATTTAGCCATCAAGAGGTGCGTCAGTTTCCTTGGTCAAGATCATAAAGGTACTAAAAACATTTAAATCAGTTCATGTGAGACAGTGGTTCTTTTCAATCTTCAAGCGACTCCCAACCATTCTTGGTCACAATTTGAGCCAAAATGATGAATCTAGACTTTGTATGGCCGATTTCAAAACACTGCTTCAGGAAGCTTCGGTGCATTATGACCTTCCTACATGTGTTCGAATTAATGAATTCGGATCAAACCGCTACACACACTCCTGAAATCACGTGACTATGGCGCTTTAAACCGAACTGTTCTCAACACACTGATACAGTAACATGCTAGAATCTTCATGAATCACTGCTACAATGATCAAGTCTCTTAAGTATTTGCCTATTTAATTTTTTTGGCCCACCAAAACTATTCTCGTTGCTTTATAATATTATATTGAACCACTGTACTCACATAAACTGTTTTTAGTGCATTAATGGATCTTGAGAGAGGAAATGTCATTGCTGGCTATGCAGGCCTCACTGAGCCATTGGATTTCAACTAAAATATCTTAATTTGAGTTCCGAAGATGAACGAAGGTCTTGCGGGTGTAAAATGGCACGAGGGTGAGTAATTAATGACAGTGAGATTTTATGATTTCCGTATGAGCAGTAAGATGATTTAAGTGCTACCCGACATTTCAGTGTGGACAAGAATCTTGGAAAATTCTTGTGGATAGAGAGCATTTTGAAATGAATACAATCATTTTCAAACATATTCAAATTAATGTAGACGTATCCTAAATAATCTAGAATGTGTATCTGTACTTGGCATATATGCATTAATGGCTCATAAAAATGCCTAATATCTGCTGATTTCATGCCTCCCCAACTCTGTTTATATCTTACAGTTAGTGAAGATCTCGTTTGGATCAGTAGTGATCATCATCACGTTGTTCATGCGGTGTTGGATGTCTGGATTCTGGTCCATCAGCTCCATGGATGCCTGTCGCCATGGACACGGCCATTGGAGATTATCATCATAAGGTCCAGAGGTCAAGTGGAGGTAGACTGCCATTTTATCTAGGCTACCTGTAAAGCCATTAATGTACAAACTCATCTGAAATTAGTAACCATCTGGGGATCGGAAGCGGGGGCTGTAGGTTGCGGTGCCAACAGCAGTTGTAGCAAGAAGACTGGTAAAATCACGAATACGCCAAGTGTACTGAGGACACTGGGTCTCCGAGAGGTTGATGTCATCCAGAGACAGGCCACCCTTTGATGTGTCTCTTCCTTTAACTCCTTCAAACACCACTCTGAATTTATCAGAGACATCCAGCGTCACATGGTGTAGTTCCCAGGAGTCTTTAAGCCCACCTAAACAGTACAAATATGCATTACCCATAGCTTAACAATTTATCCTTAAGGTGTGGTCACTAAATTTTGCAGAAGTTACATTCACACCAAGCACCTTTGTGTTGGTCAGGGCGTCAAGTTCATGTAACCAACTGGAACATGAGCAAAACATTTGTGGGAAACATTTTTGCCCCCATATGAGACTCCGAAACGTGTGGATCCCTATTGGAATGACTTGGGCTGCGTTTCTCAAAAGCATAGTGAGCAAAGTTGATTGTAGAGACCATTGATGGCATGGTTTTATGATCTACTTAGGCTTACTAAGCTTTTGGGAAGCACACCCTAGATTTTCCCACAACTTTAAGGTGTGGACATGTTAGTCAAATTTAAAGGGTTAGTTCACCCAAAAAATTCTGTCATTTATTACTTGCCCTCATGCCGTTCCACACCCGTAAGACCTTCGTTAATCTTCAGAACACAAATTAAGATATTTTTGTTGAAATCTGATGGCTCAATGAGGCCTTCATAGGGAGCAATGACATTTCCTCTCTCAAGATCCATAAAGGTACTAAAAACACATCTAAATCAGTTCATGTGAGTACAGTAGTTGAAAATTAATATTATGAAGCGACGAGAATATATTTGGAGCGCCAAAAAAAAAAAAGTTATTTAAACAACTTATTTAGTGATGGCCAATTTCAAAACACTGCCTCAGGAAGCATCGGAGCATAATGAATTAGTGTATCAAATCTGCTTTTCGGAGCACCAAAGTCGTGATTTCAGCCATTGGCAGTTTGACACGCGATCTGAATTGTAATTCGATACACTGATTCATTTGTGCTCCGATGCTTCCTGAAGCAGTGTTTTGAAATCAGCCATCACTAAATAAGTCGTTATTTTGTTTGTTTTTTGGCGCACCAAAAATATTCTCGTCGCTTTATAATATTAATATTGAACCACTGTACTCACATGAACTGATTTAAATGTTTTTAGTACCTTTTATGGATCTTGAGAGAGGAAATGTCATTGCTCCCTATGGAGGCCTCACTGAGCCATCGGATTTCAACTAAAATATCTCAATTTGTGTTCCGAAGATTAACGAAGGTCTTATGGGTGTAGAACGACATGAGGGTGAGTAATAAATGACAAAATTTTCATTTTTGGGTGAACTAACTCTTTAAAAATGTTTACTGTCAATAGTGAGAGATGATAAAGAAGCTCACGCAGAAGTCACTTTCAAACCAAGCAGCTTTCTGTTGGTCAAGGCGATGAATTCACGTGATCAACTTTAACACAACTGAAATCTGCATGGGGAACTTTTTCATTTGAAAATCCCAATTGCACAGATTCCTATTGGAATGACTGCATTTCATCTGTGAAATTTTGCTGAGCAATGGTTCATGTGACCACACCTTTAACATTAAATACAATTCTTTATTTGGTGTTTTGAATATTTTGATTTATTTACCGCTGATCTCATGAATGAATCTCAGGTCTCCTTTGGGGTTTTCAGCGGTGTATTCACGCACCCAGATGTTTAGCTGGTCATCAGCGCCCCCACTGCTGTAATAATAGAACTGCAGGCATTGGGAGCGTCTTTTGGGGTAAAAGAGGCGACTTTCCAGGTAAGCCTTGTCTCCTTGGGTACCTGTGGCTGTGCTGAAATGCATGAAGAGCCCAACCCCTGTAAAAGTATAAACATTATTAGATAATAGACTACTAAGCCAGTCTTACTTTCTCACACCTCTTTGAACCTTATGGGGTGGTATCCCGTACAGAGATTAAGCTTAGTCCTAAATTAAAATGGCCTTTTAAACCAGATTAACAAAAATCTGCTTTCTCTGTCACGGTTTTAAATAGTCCAAGACTTAGTCTAGTCCAGAGTTTAAGATGATTTCATGTAGGAAGACTAGAGCTACTCCAGGATTAAATTGAGGCTTAAACTAAACCTACCAGGAAGCAAGAGGTCCAGCTGGCACGCTGGATTAAGAACTTCAGGCATACAACATGAGGGTAGTACAACATCCAGGGTCAGGCCATGCAAACGCAGACACTCTTTCTCGTCGACCATGCTTAGCGTCCAGTGTCTGTACTTTGAGAAAAGGGAAGCCAGGGACAGAGAGCTGGAGAACCCAGATGCCCGTGGTGCTTCTGTGGTTTGTAAGCATGGCAATACCATGAGGACAGTGTGAGTAGAGGACTGGAGATGGCTGCAAGAGGAAGATGTGGACCTGCAGCCAGTAATCCAGTGGGTCCAAACTCAGCAACGACCTCTGTGGGAGGAAGTGGCCATTCTCTTTCTCACAAAAAACTTAGGGGCCAAATTCAAAGACCTGCGTCTGCGAGACTGGGTGTTAGAGAGGGAGTGGAAGACCCTGTTACTGGGGAGAGGAGGTGGCGCAGAGGTCGCTGTGGGAGGAGGTTATCAGGGCTGCCCATGAGACAGAAGTGTCTGGACACTTTGGGGTTTTAAAAACACTCAAACATGTCAAGAGTTTTTTCTGGGGGTTTGTGAGGAGAGATGTGGATGATTTTTGTTGGCAGTGTGATGGTTGCACTGCCCGCAATGGCCCACCTGGCCAGTCCCTCGCTCCCCTGCAACAGTTCCCTGTTGGGAGTCCAATGGAGAGAGCGAGGGTGGATGTAATGGGCCCTTTCCATGTTTGGAGAGGGGTAACAGGTTTGTGCCGACAGCTATAGATTATTTCACTAAATGGCCAGAAGCTTACGCACTGCCTGACCAAGAAGCCGAGACAGTGGTGAACACATTGGTGGGTGGCATTTTCATGTGGTTTGGGGGGGGGTCGCAGAATCCATTCACATGACCAAGTGCCGGATTTTGAGTCGTGTCTTCTCAGTGATGTGCAAAAAATTAGGGATCCACAAAACAAGGAATTCACACTTGCCATTTATCCTAATTGTGTGCTGATCCGCCTTGCAAGACTCAACCTTTGGGAGGTCACCTGAAGCACCTGATGTGCCACCGGGCCCTGAGTATGCTAGAAAGCATCAGGACTCATTGGAAGCCGCTCGTAATTTTGCAAGGAAGCAGTTGTTAAAAGCGGGGACCTGGCAGAAGAGAAGTTTCAACCTGAAGGCAAAACCGTGGCATTTCACAGCAGGAGAGCTGGTGTGGGTGTACAGCCCTCAGAGAAAGAAGGGCAGGTGCCCTAAACTTGACTCCCAGTATGTTAGGCCGTGCAGTGTTCTGGAGAAAATTAGAGAAATTGTTTACCAAGTTCAGTTGCCTCCGAGGGGTAGGAAGGTGGTCGTGCACAGAGACAGATTGGCACCTTATTAAGGAAGTGCCGCCACAGCCCCAGCACCGGCCTCCTCTACAGTCGTGCCTAACCCGGAGGGCAGGCCAGGACCCCTGTCGAGCACTTTCAGTACTCTGGCAGTCCCATGTGCAGCCACACCAGTTCTTGAGCTGCAAACCTTGCATTCGAATAGCCGTGCTTCAGTTACACAAGAAGGCCAGCTGCGGCCTCTGCAGGAGGCCAAGGTGGTTCAGGAACTTTTTTCGTTCCCTCAAGTCGAGGAACTTTGTAAAGGAGTATAGCAAGTCTAAAGAGTGTTATGTCTAAGAATTTTATGTAGTAATTCCTTACATTTATATAGGCTTTTCTGGGCACTCAAATCGTTCATATTGAAGGGACTTCAACCACCACCAATGTGCAGCATCCACCGTTGCGACGGCCCATATTGCGCCAGAACGCCCACCACACACCAGCTTAGGTGGAGAGGAGACAGAGTGAGAAACAGTGTATGGGGATGATTAGGAGGCCATGTAAAGCCAATGGGAAGTTTGGCATGTCGGGGTTATTTTTATGACCACAGAGAGCAACCTCGGTTTAACATCTATCCGAAGACGGTGCTTTTTGACAGTTTCCCCATATGTTAATTCTATTCCGGTGTGATCTAAGTGCATGTATGTTGTTTTCCTATTATGAGTTCTGCTTGTGTGGGGCTTTAAGCAGTGGGGTCTCCCTAAAATCCAAGATATGGGGCAAAAATTATGTTAAGCTATATCTATATCTGCAAAAATGAAGATTTGTCATATATCACACGAGTGATGTTTTTCTGTCCAGAATAGCATTAGTGCAAATGTGATACTGATTTTATACAACAGTTAAATAAATAAGAAGTTAATATTGAGTTACTGTTGACACAATATTGTCTGTTTTGCTCAATTTGCCAATGAAAATATATAGACAAATCAGAACTGTTCATCTCCAAGCAATGCACAGTGGCATTTCATTTCTGAATCTACGTATTAAACGAATTGGGTGAACCATGTTCAACCTCCAGTCTGTCAGCAGACTCGTCACCGCTTTGGATAAGGCTGATGACTGTTGTGTCATCTGCAAATTTCAGGAGCTTGACAGGGGTCTTTTGCCATGCAGTCGTTGCATGTTCTCCAAAGATTGCTGGTTCACAAATATTCCTATTTGCAGGTCTCCGCCAGTCGTAAACCTCTCTCTTCAGGCATTAGCAGTAGTCTTTTTGTGGTTTATTTTTATATTCTTCCATATGTATTGAATAACTAATGTCCACTCACAGATGTTCACAAAACAGTAGGGTAATAAATATTTTCTTTAAGAGTTTTCTCTTGTTCAGTAAAGATTTTTTTGATTGCAATCTTTTTTTCTGCTGCCATTTTTTTTTTCTCTAGGATTTGCTTCTCAGCTTCATATAATTTTAAGCTTTTCTTGGTTCATTTCATGTTTTATAGGCAACCTCAGTCATGCTAATTCAGATTAAGCACAGTTGGTTTTAAATTCATCCTGTTTATTTTAGTTCAGGACTCCATAGTCCAGGTGTTAGTAATCTGTACATGTTTCAGAAAGCCACTTTTAAGACACATTTTAAGCCATAAGACCTATTCCTGTCTTAATTTAAACCCTGTCGGGAAACCACCCCTTAAATGTGAGATCATTTTGCACGTCATAAATTATTTCTTTAAATAAATTAATAAATCAAATCAAACTTCCTAATGCCTCCCCCCAATCTCATTTGTGGAACAAGTTGTCATATAACGAATCTTCATTTTTGTGGATAATGTAGTGTGGTGTGAGTGGATATTCAGCGTTTTTTTCATAAAGGTGATCTGCAGGATGCTCTGTTAGCAGCTCTTGCATTATGTCAGGAAGAGGACCATTTACATTCAAATGTTATACAAAATAAATATATATATATATATATATATATATATATATATATATATATATATATATATATTAAATTAGATATAAATCAGCCATTCATGCTTAATTGGCCATTTTCATATGAAGTGTTCAAAATGAAGTGCCTACAATTGTTGAATCATACCCAAGCAGATATGTGTTTTAAAGCAGTGGGTGAGTAATTCACTTCTTGATTTCATTAATAAAAGCCTACTTTGAGATTCTGTTGACAAACCTGTTTATTGCTAGCACAGCAAAATATATGTAGCGCAAGTAATTTGCGGGCAATGTATCTGTATAAGAATGATATTTCCTTATAGTGTCAGTAAAATGTTTGTCATGAAGACCAAAGTGCCACCTTAATCATAAAGGGTTATCAGTTCAGGATTATGCACTATGAATTATTCAACTTTTTTCACAGCAGTGACCAGTGAACAGACAACATTTAACAACATTTGATAAATACATTTTTCCACATGATACACCCAAGAGAATCTTTGGACTAACTAAATATGATGTGATAAGACTGTGATGATGCATTTCTGTGATAGTTAACATCAGAAATATAAAGAAATCTTACAATAATTTACAATCTTAAAGCTACGTAAGGATAATGACAAGGAAGAGAAGAGATTGCTGAATAAAGTTATTTTTGTTTTGTTTTTGTGCACAAACAGTATTCTGCTCGCTTCATGAAATTAAGGTTGAACCACTGCAGTCACGTCGACTGTTTTAAGGATGTCTTTAGTACCTTTCTGGACCTTGAAAGTGTTGAATATATTGCTGTCTCTGGATGAGTCATATACCTCTCAGATTTCATCAAAAATATCTTAATTTTCTATTCTGAAGATGAATGAAGGTCTTACAGGTGTGGTATGATATGAGGGTTAGTAATTAATGACAGAAATTTCATTTTTGGGTGAACTAACCCTTTAACGCTATACTATGTGATAAATTACCTGACAACTGACATTTTTCTTTCTTTTTTTTCTTTTGCTACAGTATGTGGAAGTTATTCACATGCAACCTCAGCTAACATTCCCATTAAGTTATTATTTTAAAATGTTTTTGAACAAAAAATGTGAGTGTCAAGGCAACATTCCTTTTTTTTCTTTTTTCTTTTTGCAATCATTATGGGAATGTAACTTGAATGTTCTCTGAAACTAGTAACATTTAAAAAATGTTAGACGAACAACCTACTACTTCTGGTGAAATGCGCATTTGTGATGAACAAACCAAATGTAGTGCTTACTAGACACTATGTGATTTTGGACGTAATTAATCACAGGCAATCAGATGATATTTGAGGTTGTTATAGGGATTTTGGACCAATGAGATTTCACAATGGGCGGGGCTACCCTGCGCGATGGTGCATAAATGGAAAACTAAGTTCTGTTAGCTCACTTGCATGACGTTTCATCGGCAACAGTTATGTGGCTCCAAAAGAAAAAAAAAAAGAGCATGCAGGCAGTTGTTGGGTTGAATCCTGCTTTTGTGTTTATGGGTGTTCATATACCTTGACATTGACCCAGAGTGGTGTAGTCCGTCTTTGGACCGCCCTCTACAGTTTGTACACGAGCCCACTTGGCATTTCCACCATCTCCCTGGATCATACCACAGATATTCGGTCCCTCAAAGTGGCAAGAGTCCAGAAAAGTTGAGGTTCTAGCTGGAAGAATTTTGAAAGATGCTTTAGGAAATGTTTTATCTGAGCAAGCAGTTTATCAGTCAGGCTAATTTCAATATATTTATAAAAAAATAATGGAGGATTATTCAACCAGTCAAGGTCAACTGGTCTCCCACATAAAGTGTGTTATAAAGTGTAATCATAAACTTACTACAGTTGTATAGCCTGTTTAGCTTGAGCAGGTCACTGTCACTAAACTCCATGCTTTGACCAATCACATCCAAGAATTCTGGTATCTTGGTAACGATGGTTGGCTTGTTGCCTTTGTTGAAGGCCATCTTACCGTAGTGCATGAGCGAAACATAATCATAAGGCACACCGAGAGAGCTTGAAACTGTTTCATCATTTAAATCGAAGATTCGCTCTTTACCTATGTGAGAAACAAACCAGGAAATAGATTAATGTAATAATAGAATATAGTAAAGAGATTGGCAAGACAGAATATCACTAAAAAGAGATGGCACGAATTGATATGTTTATGAATTCAGTTATTACCCTCTTCAATCTGGTCCCACACTATGGTGACGTAGTCGTCTCTGTCAGATCTGGACTGCTCGTGCCAGAAACCCAACGCATGCAGAAACTCATGCTCCACTATTCCTAAATGGTCACAGTTTTCACCAATTGACAACTCCTGTTTTCCCATCTGTCGGTTCCCCACCATTGAGTAACATCTGGAACAGAGAAAAATCCTGAATTTCGTGCTACTGTCACTGTGAAGAAAAAGTTCTTCATTCTGTTGCAGCTTGCACATGGTTGAATAGTTATGAAATGCTAATATGTTAATGCTAAAATGTTCTCTTATCTAAGCCCAAGCAAGAATATTATTTCAACATATTATTTCAGATATTTTTGCTCTTCCAACATTTCATTAAAGGGGACTGTGGCTTTTTTTAACAGAAATAAACAGAAACCCCCCAAAACAGAAAATAAAGTGTCCAAATAAACAGGGGACCTGGTGTGCTCGTTGTGCCGGGGAAATGTGAAGGAAGGGTAGTGAGCGGATAAGATGGGTCCAGGTAAGGGGCGGGGTCCGGCGGCCGCACCCGCTTCTCTCTCTTCGGTCCAAGACGCGAGGGGTGGTGGCTCCGGCACAGCGGCTCGTCCTCTTTAAACCATGACAACTTAGGGGAATAGCGGCCCGGTGTACTAATCCTGTCGGTGGCGTTACGCATGCTTCTCCATTCCGGACCGCGGGTCCGGCGACTCACATCTATGGCCGTGTGGGAGTCCCTCCGAGCTCCCTTTCCTGGACCCATGAGGACACCAGCTTGCATGCACAGGGGAAAGAGACCGGTCTCCCGAGGAGAGGCACGCTCAGCATTAAACAGCGGCGGTGATGAGGCTTAATTTATCTTCAGATGTGCGTTATCACACGCCGCCAGTCCTGGATATTTCAGCGCGCCTCCTCTCTCTCACACCCACTGCAGTCGCGAAGCTGGTGAAGGGTGGCAATTTAAAAAATGGGGTGGCGCTGACAATAAGGGAAAGGCAGCCGTTACGTCACAGGACCTATAATGCTCCTTTTACAAGATGTAATATCTATAAGTCTCTGGTGTCTCCAGAATGTGTAAGTTTGAGCTCAAAATACCCCACAGATCATTTATTATAGCTTGTCAAATTTGCCTCTATTTGGGTGTGAGCAAAAACACTGCATTTATGTGTGTCCCTTTAAATGCAAATGAGCTGCTGCTCCCAGCCCCCTTTCCAGAAGAGGGCGGAGCTTTAACAGCTCAACAACAACAAAGCTGGAGAATCTCACGCAGCCAAAATGAGGATTGTCAGTAACGGTGTTCAGCCTTACATTGTTCAAACCGGAGTCGACGCTGATGGAGAGACTCTTTATGAAATTGATGTAGTTGCTGTGGAGTTGATTCAACTCTCATCCACTAGCATGTGCCGTCATGTTAACCTTTTGTGCAAATCCAGTGTCGAATTGACCCTCGTTTGTGAAGCAGTCCGGCGTAAAATGACGCTCTACTACAACAACTCTTCCTCTTCTCTAAAGCAGCCCAACATGGCCTCACTCCCTTTGTTGTGTGTTCTTGGGGGTGGGGTTTATGTAAATTTTAGGGTTAGTGATGTCACTAACTAGTAGTCAATACCAGCCGTTTGTTGTAATCCTTAAACAGAATTATTTAAAAGAAAACATCTTCTTTGCATTGAACTATGAGTGTCGTAAGTTTGCAGATGTTGTTTATGCTCAAACAGCAACATTACACACTAACTAAAGTTAAAAAAGAGAAATCATAATCAATCACCTCTTTAATTGGCATTTTAAAGTGTAGGCATCTTACTAACTATGTACCTATGCAGCTATGACAACTAACACTCATTTATTTGTAACTACATGTCAACAAGCAGTCATTACAGTATTAGTAGGCTCTCTTCTTAATATCTGCTAACACTTAACCCTAACACCTAATACCTAAAACTCTTAATAAGTTACTTAGTAGAATGTCTAAAGTGGACCATCAAAATAAAGTGTAACCATTTAATAAATTTTAATTATTACATTTTTAATATCTTTTTCTGTTTTTGTATTGAAAAGATGTGAGAGCACAATATGTTCCATCCATTAATATCAACGTGGATAGAATTATTGAGTGTAATGTGTGAAGTTTCCTCACCCGCTGCCTTTAAACACAGAAATGTAGTTTGGCTCTCCACTCCAGGGTTTGAAGTCAATACAAGTCTTGAGTCTGAATTGCTCAAATGCTTTCAGTATCACACCTTTGGCATTGATTTCTGTTGAAAATTGTGAAAGAACAAGAGAAAGAGCGACAGCGAGCGAGAGATTTTAAAAGGTTAAGTTAGAATGAGAATATCAGATAAAGATCAAAGCATTACAGTTGTGCTCAAAAGAATCTGCAAAATGTTAATTATTTTAACAAAATAAGAGAGATCATATAAAATGTATGCCATTTTTTATTTAGTACTGTCCTGAGTAAGATATTTTACATAAATGTTTACATAGTCCACAAGAAGAAAAAACAAGAAATTAAAGCTGCAAGCAGCGATGAAAGGGCCCTCGCACCCAGGCTAACCGCCACCCGAAGGCCTTAAGAAAACAGTAAACAGTGGATGACATGCAAGTGTGTAAATATAGGAAAAATATGGTCATTACAAATATGGATAAAATAAGTCATTTTGACGTGCCACACTTCCTGCTGTCAGCAGGTGGTGCTTTGACTATAACTGAATATTGGCATGTTAATGTCTTCAGGCCAGGACTCTAATAAAACGTGAAATTTGGGGCAGATCGGACATTGTATGCCCGAGTTAAAACAACTTCCTGTTTCATGGCGAAACATCGAATTTTGTCAGGCCGCCACAGACACACACTTCTTCACACTCTAGATCTTCACAATTTAACATCTCAAAAGCCAGACTGACCAAATATGATGTTGATCTGATTAAAGCTCTAGGAGGAATTTGTTAAAGTACAACTTCTAGAAATGGCAAAAACTGCAAAAATTCAAAATATCTCACTTCTTGTTGGGTTTTCAGATTTTGCACCCATGCAGGGACTTTTTTGTAGGTATTGAGCTGTTATACATGTCTACCGAATTTCATACTTAATTGAAATTTTGTAGGTGGCGCTATTGAGCCATTTTGCCACACCTAATTCTGAAACCCATATCAGACATACATTTTCACCACTTCTGATGCATGTGCAAAGTTTCATGAGTTTTCGAGCATGTTTAGGCCCTCAAAAATGTGATTTGATTTGGAGAAGAAGAAGAATTGACTGAGCAATTACAATAGGGTCCTCACACCATCAGTGCTCGGGCTCTAAAAAAACAGAATTTTTTTAAAATGACCCAGTTCAAAAGTTTTTACATACCCTTGATTGATTCTTAATACTTTGTGTCATTACCTGGATGATCCATGACTGTTTGTTTTGTAATGGCTGTTCTTGAGTCCCTTGTTTGTCCTGAGCAGTTAATGTTCTTCAGAAAAATCCACCAGGTCCCGAAAAATTCTTCGGCTCTCAATGCATAGTTTTCCTTCTGGTGCATCAGTGAACGTTTGAACCTTTTTTAATAGTTGTGTTTGAGTCCCCCAGTTGTCCTCAGTGTGAAAAGATGGATCTCAAAATCATACAGTTACTGCTGGAAAGGGTTCAAATTATGCAAAAGATGCTGGAAAACTGAAAATTATGCAGGACCTGAAGAACGTTGGGTAGTTTTACTACTCAGGAGTCAAACAGGGGACTCATGAAAAACCGTCACAAAACAAGCAAACAGCCGTAGATCATCCACCACACACAGTTTAGGAATAAAGCTGTAAACTTTTGAGCACAACTGTAAAGCATTCAATAGAAAGTATTCTATAGATTCACCTACCAAGGCTGCTGTCGAGGAAGTACGGCACAGTGGTAGGCCAGAGATACCGTTCACCCAGAATAGTGTTTCTGCCTTTTCCCTGTTAAACACAAACCAAACATGGATTTAGCTTGATTTACACATCCCTGTTGTTTCATGTGCAAGTTACCCTATAACTTGTTTACCCTTTTATTTTATTTTATTAATTTTGATGTTTGTTTATTGCTTGAAAAAATTTAAAATTATATATTTAAACATCCAAGATTTTAGTTAGAAACCTCGTAGAAAATTAATTAAAATCAAATCAAATAAAAAAACAGCTAATCTACATCCTGATGTTTAAGCACTTTCTGAATGTTAAGCATCTCCTAAAAGACTATTTTATTTTTTATGTTTGTTTATTGCTTGACAATTTACACAACTATATTTACACGTCCTAAATTTTAGTTACAACATTTTTTAGATTTTTTTTTTTATATATATATACAGGTTTCAGGTCCTATTTTGTAGCCTGTTAATAGAAAGTGTTTTATGAGAATGTGTTTTCTAAAACACTGACCTCCTCTATCAGAATGTCTCCTTCCACCAGGTTAAGTCCTGCCTCTGTTGAACAACACAGCAGTTACTGCAGAAGTGGTTTTGAAATAATGCTACAGATTAAAGATGCATATTAATGTTTCCACAAACCTTCATTTATTTCAAATATAGCCTTGTCATTTCCATTATCTACATAGATCTCCGTTTTGCCTTTAAAATAAATAAATAAATAATCCAGAGCATAGAATATAAAATCCTTTAAAAATCAAATGTGTTTTTGAGAGAATGTGATTATTGTGACTCACTCACCTGACAGTGAAGATGTTGGCTTTGAAAGAAAACATTTGAGAAAAGTGTCAAAGTGCACATTTACATCAACAAATGATTACAGTGCAAGCCTTGATCTTGTATAACCTACTATTATGAAACCAATTCATCATAAAACTCATTCAATCCTGAACAGGTTCAATACATTTGAATACAACTAAACTAGCTGTGCTCTAAAATATGATCATTTGCTTTTGCTTAGCATGCATTATTCAACATATGATCACAAAACTGAACCCCCCGACACACAAAGTACTGAATTCTGGACTCACCAAACACAGAGCCGTGGCACATATGGACAGAATGAGAAATGTATGAAGAGAAGCCATGAGATCTCTTTACTGAGCTCTTCTCTTCTAACCATCAGTGTATATGTTTATTTACCAATTTATAGAACAATAAGAGTTAGTCTGCAATGATAAGAGCCTGCAGCTGATAGGATATGATTACACTGATGGTAACCATGCAGACATAAACATAAGATATGATAAATAAGATATGATAAATTTGAGGTTTATTTGCACACCATATAACAGGGCCGTCACGAGCATGCTGTGAGGCCCTGTGCAACCTAGTGGACTCGAGGCTCCACCCGACTCATGGGTTTGTATATGGCAGGCATATGCCAGGATTGTTTTTTTTATTTGATCTCATATACACAAACACATTTTAACCACTAGTATATGTTTAATTAAAAGTAACATCTGTAATTATATAGAAAGTGATAAGTGAAAGTGAACTCGCTCTCCCGTCCCTTCAAAAATACAGCGTGCATGACATTACTGTGCAAAGATGAACATGGATGGAAAGAGGCTATGGGTGAAAGCGAAAATATAAGTAATAATGCAGAGGTGAAAAGGGTGAAAAATTTGACACTTTCTCGCAATTCTGACTTTACATCACTCAATTCTGACTTTATCACGTAATTCTGACTTTATATCACGTAATTCTGACTTTATATCACACAATTCTGACTTTATATCACACAATTCTGACTTTATATCATGTAATTCTGACTTTATCACGTAATTCTGACTTTATATCTAACAATTCTGACTTTATATCATGTAATTCTGACTTTATATCACACAATTCTGACTTTATATCACACAATTCTGATTTTATATCATGTAATTCTGACTTTATATCACACAATTCTGACTTTATATCACGTAATTCTGACTTTATAGCTCACAATTCTGACTTTATATCATGTAATTCTGACTTTATATCACGCAATTCTGACTATATCACGTAATTCTGACTTTATATCACACAATTCTGACTTTATATCACAAAATTCTGACTTTATATCATGTAATTCTGACTTTATATCTCACAATTCTGACTTTATATCACGTAATTCTGACTTTATATCTCACAATTCTGACTTTATATCACGTAATTCTGACTTTATATCACATAATTCTGACTTTATAACTCACAATTCTGACTTTATATCATGTAATTCTGACTTTATATCACATAATTCTGACTTTATATCTCACAATTCTGACTTTATATCACGTAATTCTGACTTTATATCTCACAATTCTGACTTTATATCACGTAATTCTGACTTTATATCACATAATTCTGACTTTATATCTCACAATTCTGACTTTATATCACGTAATTCTGACTTTATATCTCACAATTCTGACTTTATATCACGTAATTCTGACTTTATAGCTCACAATTCTGACTTTATATCATGTAGTTCTGACTTTATATCACGTAATTCTGACTTTATATCTCACAATTCTGACTTTATATCACGTAATTCTGACTTTATATCTCACAATTCTGACTTTATATCACGTAATTCTGACTTTATAGCTCACAATTCTGACTTTATATCACATAATTCTGACTTTATATCACACAATTCTGACTTTATATCACAAAATTCTGACTTTATATCATGTAATTCTGACTTTATATCTCACAATTCTGACTTTATATCACGTAATTCTGACTTTATATCTCACAATTCTGACTTTATATCACGTAATTCTGACTTTATATCACATAATTCTGACTTTATAACTCACAATTCTGACTTTATATCATGTAATTCTGACTTTATATCACATAATTCTGACTTTATATCTCACAATTCTGACTTTATATCACGTAATTCTGACTTTATATCTCACAATTCTGACTTTATATCACGTAATTCTGACTTTATATCACATAATTCTGACTTTATAACTCACAATTCTGACTTTATATCATGTAATTCTGACTTTATATCACATAATTCTGACTTTATATCTCACAATTCTGACTTTATATCACGTAATTCTGACTTTATATCTCACAATTCTGACTTTATATCACATAATTCTGACTTTATAACTCACAATTCTGACTTTATATCATGTAATTCTGACTTTATATCACATAATTCTGACTTTATATCACGTAATTCTGACTTTATATCTCACAATTCTGACTTTATATCACGTAATTCTGACTTTATAGCTCACAATTCTGACTTTATATCACGCAATTCTGACTTTATATCTCACAATTCTGACTTTATATCATGTAATTCTGACTTTATATCTCACAATTCTGACTTTATATCACGTAATTCTGACTTTATATCACATAATTCTGACTTTATATCTCACAATTCTGACTTTATATCACACAATTCTGACTTTAAATCACACATTTGTGACTTTATATCACGTAATTCCCACTTTATATCACACAAGTCTGACTTTATATCTCGCAATTATGACTTTATAACTCGCAATTATGACTTTATATCACATAATTCTGACTTTATAACTCGCAATTCTGACTTTTTTTCTCACAATCCTGAATTTTTCTCTCGCAATTCTTACTTAAATCACGCAATTCTGACTTTATATCACGCAATTCCAATTTTATAACTGGCAATTGTGACTTTATATATCGCAATTCTGAGAAAAAAAAAGTCAGAATTGTGAGATATATTTGCTGTTTCTTCATTTTTACTGCCTTATGGGATGTAAGTGTCTTCTTTAAAATAGGAAGGATTAAAGCAATAAGCCCCATGAAGCCTGTGGTTTACCATGGCTTCAGGGGGCTTTTTGCTTTCATAAAACGGTTACCACACAATACAACTATTAAAGCCAAAAAATATACTAACTTTCATGAAGTAATATCTTTAAAAGGCTTCCTTCCGCTGGAAAAAATAGTCCCTGACCATGAACAGCAACAGAAGTTACATTTATTATTCCATTAGATGCCGGTACCAAATGACTAATGCTTTGACTAGTTCTGTCAGTGTCAGCAGGGCGCCGGAAACCCATTAAATGTTAAAAGGACAAGATCGCTTCAGACATTCAAACAGATTTTTTATAATGAACATAGGACTGACCCGAAGGAAAATGCTAAATTTGAATGCAGGTTATACACTCGGTCACTCTATATTTCTTTTACAATACTCTTCAACATAATACATTAAGCTTCCAAGAACAAAATAAATAGAGAAGAAACATATGTTTACCATGTTGCTAAGAGTGGTTGCTAAGACAGACGCAGCAACATACACATTCAGTGGCGCAGCGATACTTATGTAATGTGATCAGCTGTATGTTTTTGGGAATTTTACAACGGCTTTGAACACGGCTCAACCAATCAGAATCAAGGGCCGGAACTATCTGTTTTCTAAAATTGTTTTTAAAGTATGACATTTTTGTAATGGAGGTTGATTTTACTCTTGAATAAAACGTTTTTGAATGATATGCTGTGAGGGGTACACATGACACAGTCACACATTTGATATTCTTGATGCTGCTGCTGTGCGCTGTAGCCAATTGCTCTGCATGTTGTTAGGATGACATTTAATAGGCCTACATTTTTAGGCTGGCCCGTATTCCAGCGCGATGCTTCAGTTTTAAGGTTCATCATGGTAAGGTATCTAGCTAAACAACTGTTTTACGATAGAAATGTTAAACGACGGACAGCAATGCAGTGATTTACTCGACTTTTTTGTAAAATGTTGCCATTTTGATTTTGAAACGAATATATAGGCTTGCGATTCTGATTCATGTAATTCGTTTGAATGTGATGAGACAAGAAACATTAACAGAGCCATTAACTAACCAAGTTAAAAATATTTTACACATATTTATAACATTTATTTTTTTACCATATAAATTTGATCTTTATGCATGAAATTATAACTGATATAAAGCTGGCTTTTAAATTTTTAGGAATAATCCTACTATATTCTTCACCCAGTATGATCAGTATAAGACCCCAGTGGAGAACATCGGGCTCCAGGATTCCTTGCTTTCCCGGTTTGATCTGCTCTTCATTGTTCTGGATCAGATGGATCCAGATAGCGATCGGGAGATCTCGGAGCATGTGCTGCGGATGCATCGATACAGAGTGCCGGGAGAGCAGGAGGGAGCAGGTGAGACTGCCATCTGGAGGCCAGAGCACAAACAGCACTGGAGATGTGTGCAGATTGGTGGTTATCAAACTTTTTTATTTTTTAGTTGGACTATTTTAGCCATAAAACAAATTGTTCACTAGCTAAGAAGTTAGACTGAACACTTGTACTGAATACACTGATTGATAACAGTTAGTTATGTTACTGAAGTGAGAGAAAATAAACACTATCAAGTATGTATTATATACGCTATCAATTATAATTTTATAATTTAATATCAATATTTTTCGTATAATATGTATTTTAGTGTATTAGATTAAATTCACTTTATTAAATGTTATTTATTAAATTGTTTTGTTTAAAAAGTTAAAGTTATTAAAGGATTAGTTAACTTTCAAATTAAAATTTCCTGATAATTTACTCACCCCCATGTCATCCAAGATGTTTATGTCTTTCTTTCTTCAGTCGAAAAGAAATTAAGGTTTTTGATGAAAACATTCCAGGATTTTTCTCCATAATAGTGGACTTCAATGGCCTCCAAACGGTTAAAGGTCAAAATTGCAGTTTACAGCGATACCAGACGAGAAATAAGGGTCTTATCTAGAGAAACCATCGCTCATTTTCTAACCATAAATGCTCATCTTGAACTTGCTCTCTTCTTCTTCTTCTTCTCTATTTGAATTCCAGCAGTGTAGACACTGCTAAGTGTATTACTGCCCTCCACAGGTCAAAGTTTGAACTAAACTGTCATATACAATATGCTTGTGCAAGTATATGACAATTAGTTCAAACTTTGACCTGTGGAGGGCAGTAATACACTTAACAGCGTCTACACTGCTGGAATTCTAATATGAGAGCTAGTTCAAGATGAGCATTTATGGTTAAAATGTATACATTTTATTATTATTTTTTTTTTAGAAAATGAGCGATGGTTTCTCTAGATAAGACCCTTATTCCTCGTCTGGGAGGCCATTGAAGTCCACTATATGGAGAAAAATCCTGGAATGTTTTCATCAAAAACCTTAATTTCTTTTTGAACGAAGAAAGAAAGACATGAACATCTTGGATGGCATGGGGGTGAGGAAATTATCAGAAAAAAATTATGTGAAAGAGAACTAATCCTTTAAATCACAAAGTAATAATTTTAATAATATATTTTTTTGAATATTTGTTTTTACTTTTAAACACTGCATCAGCGGTATGAAAAGTGATTCAATAGAACTCATGCTTGATCTGGGAAAAAAAATTAAAACATGCATGTTTTTAAAACATTTGCTAAGAGCAAATGTATATATACATTTAAAACATATAAAACAAATATATACATGCAAAAGCATCTAAGTCGTCTGACATTTTTCTTTGAAATGAACATTTTTCATCAGACTCCTATGTATAGGTTTCTATATACTGTAAGTACCAGGATTTCTGAATGGGATGAGGCTGGGATTTAGTGGGTTTGAAGTGAAAGTATTTGATGAACATATAGTATGTGCAGAAAGCAATCACTCAATATCATTATCTCATTTTTGACAGATGTGGCTGTTAGAGGCTTTTTTCATCAGACGTCTTGGAACGTTAAATAACAACAATAGAGAGGATATTTGTAAAACATAACATTATATGTCTCAAAACTCAACTTTTACTTAAAACTATTAAAATCATACCTGAGCACAAATACACACACACACCCTCAAATGCAATCATGCACACATATTCCTGTCATCGTATATGCCTACACTTTTATATGAGCTAATAAATATATGACCTAACTGTAGTGCTGGACACCATGCATGAAAGTGTTAAATTCTATAGTTTCAGATGGTGAAGTATGTATGTATGTATATGAGAGAGAAAGAATGATGCAAAATAAAAAAAATAAAACTTTTAAATGTACTTGTTTGTCTATGTGTATAGAGATGAAAATGTCAAATAATAATTTACTGAAAAAAAATGTAAATTTTATTTTGCATCATATACTTTCTCATATTATTATATTATATTATTATATTAGTGTGTGTTTGCTCTCGAGTTTTGAGCTTCAGAAGCTTTAGTCAGCTGTTACTCTCATTCTCTCATGTCTGTACCAACAGCAATGCCGCTGGGAAGTACAGTAGACGTATTCGCCACAGACGACCCAAACATCACAGAAGCAGCTGAGCAGGAGCTACAGATCTATGAGAAAAAAGACACTGTCCTGCATGGCCACAGGAAGAAAAAGTACATCTCTCTTCACTTAGATTTAATTTCCTTAGAAAGTGTGTAACAAAGTCAGTCTACCGTAATCCATTGGGTTTCTGTGGTGCTCACCATAATCATTTGAAAGGGAGAAGGTTGTTACCATGGAGTTCATCAGGAAGTACATCCATGTTGCTAAGCTGGTGAAGCCGGTCCTGACGCAGGAGGCTTCGGACTACATAGCAGAAGAGTATTCCAGTTATATATTACAGTTATTCCACCAGACTACACTTGGGTTCTCTCACTCTCTTCCCCAATTCCACTGTGGAAAACTGTCAAAATGATAGTTTATATTGAAGTGTTTTATAATTTTGTAAATAACAAAGTGTGAAAAATGTTGGGAAAAAAGTCTGCTCCTTGACTTAGATATGTCCAACTCTGTCTATCCAGCAGCGGTGAAGATGTTAATAATAAATTAGAATTGAATTGGTTCTTCTCCTTTTGTATTTCCACTCCCTCACTATTTTGTTTTAGTCAATTCAACAGGCACATTAGATACGGAGACTGACTTTTGACAGCGTTTCATGTGACCTTTTGCAACATTTTTAGATTGAAAGTCTTCAAGGCGGTTCTACTGAAGGCCTTCAAGGTGACCCGGTCTCAGTCTGTGGCAGTGCCTGATCTTCTGACTCACATTAACAAAGGCCAGGACGAGGAGTTTGACCAGACCGAGATTAACCTTCTGCTGGAGCGCATGCAGGATGACAACCAGGTCATGCTCTCAGAGAACGTGGTGTTTCTCATCTAAAGGATTGTCAATGGACAGCTGCAGCTTTTGTGAATTCAGAAATGTAGATTAACACTGCAATTCATTTATATGCCAGCACTTTATTACAGAGAGTAACAAATTACTAATAAATTGTGTGAGCATTAATGGTTGAGTATATATATTTTTGATCAATTTATTTATTTATTTAGGTTGAGTCATACACTTTAAAGGCCAAGTTATGATTCAGTAGATCCAGCTCAGTAATGAAGGGCATGATATTCATCCTTTGCATTCATGACGTCATTTATGATCCTGCTTTTTAGTCCACTCTTCTTTTAAATTGGACTTTTTTTGGTTCTGTAAGAGAGAAATCAGTATAATGGGAGTTAGACGCATTTATATTTGATAATGGTACAGTTGTCAGGTGTGGAAAGAAGAAAACGGAGTTGTGTATATGGACACTCACAACCATCTGTCCTCTCCGGCTCAATATCCCTGTCTCTTCCCATCTGTCGTCTTCTCCTTCGCACGTAGAACACTGAATTTCGCAAGGAAGACCAAGGAAACATGACCGGCTCCCACAAAAGACATTTGACTGCCACTGTTGCTGTAGAGCTTTCCAACTGGAGTTCCTCAATCTCTAAACCGCAGATCTCTGAATTCCTGTATCTCAAAATCTCTCTTGAATTGAGGCTCCAAAATGTCCAGTCACATCTATTGACAGAGTTAAAGTATTCATACTTAAGTCTACTTCTGTCATATATCATAGGAATTTCACAGGAATGGAATTAAAAACTTGCTGCTCACAAACCTTCAAGGGCAGAGGAGGAAGATGGACATCATCTCCTTTAATGAAGCTTCGGCTCTTCAGACGATCATGTGTGATGTAACTGCTGGTACCATAACCGGGTCCCCGGTAATATCGACTGCCATCTTGTGTTCAGTGACTAGACTGCCTACTTTCCGTGGGTCATCCCAGAAATACTTCCACATTACCCATGGCTGTGTAAAGAGAGAACATGATAATATTTATAAAGCATGTCTTGTCGTTTACCTCTAAAGGCTATGTCTACATTAATCTGGATAGATTTGTCTTTTTCTTTAAATTGTGGCCTTCTGTTTTTCATTTTACATCATGAACATGCTTTCCCATGGGTAAATCTGACGTTTTCACATTTCTAGTTTGAACTGAAAATGGACGTATTCTAAAATGACAATGCATGTTTAGTCATGTGATGCATTTTGTAACCATAGATCATCTATGGTTATACCGCCATTGTTGTGCTTGCTATTCATTTTCATAGTGTTACTTTACAAACTTCAAATTACATTCCTGCAAAGATAAAAACAGTCCTGCGGCAGAACATAAGGGCAATCTGCTGTATTAGTACATGAAATACTGTTGTAATAATTAAACATTAAATTGCACAAATAAATACTTTATGGTATTTGAATAGGCAAATCACTTTAGTCTATGTTTGGATGCTTTTGCAGCTGATTATTCATATGTCCCAATGTTCATACTAATAAGCAAAAGTTTTTCTAGACCCTAATTAATGGAGTGTGTAGATCTCCTGTATCCTATCATGTAGGAATGACACAGCATGGCCATTTTCCAGGATGACAAGATTCATCAGGCTCTACTGTGAACAGAATGCGTTGGGAGGGAGCATGAATGAATAATTTCACACATGAATTGGCAGCCTTTGAGTCCAGACCTTATTTATTGAAAGTCTTTGGCATGTGCTGGAGGATGACTTTACAGAGTGCTCACCTCTTACATTTGTCAATACAAGATCTTAGAATTGATGCACCTCTTGATGGAAATAAATTTTAAATGATGTTATTTCCATCAAGAGGTGCAAGTCAAGTTTTTGGTCAAGATCTACTCCAGCAATGCAAAAGACTTTCTTTTAATGTAACACATTACTTTTCATAAAAAGTAACCAAGTAACGCAATTAGTTACTGTTTTAGGGAGTAACGCAATATTGTAATGCATTAATTTAAAAGTAACTTTCCCCAACACTGAATGTATTATGTTACTTTTTCCTCACCTGGGCTTGCTTTTTTTTTAATAACATATAAAAGATCTACTTAATAACATATAAAAGATCTACTTTTGGCCTTTTCACACCAAAAGTGAAATGAATAAGCCTCAGGCTGAAGGAAATGCAAATTCATGCCTGTACAGTAGAGGGCGCAGCTCAAACAAACCTTTCAGTTGTGCTGCCATTCTGGATTACTGAAGAATAGGACGCAGTCAAAAAAATAGGAAGAAAAAAAGTAACCCAGACATTTTGTTGTAAATTTAAAAGTAATGCATTACTTTACTTGTTACTTGAAAAAAAAGTAATCCGATTGCGTAACCCTCAACACTGGCTGCTTTCATGCCTGTTTATATCTTACAGTCAGTGGAGGTCTTGGCTGGATCAGTAGTGACCATCCTTATGTTGTTCATGCGGTGTTGGATGTCTGGATTCTGGTCCATCAGCTCTATGGATGCCTGTCGCCATGGACACGGCCATTGGAGATTATCATCATAAGGTCCAGAGGTCAAGTGGAGGTAGATTGCCATATTATCTGGGCTATTCTGCAAGCCATTAATGTACAAACCAATCTGAAACGAGTAACCATCTGGGGATAAGAAGCGGGGGCTGTAGGTTGCGGTGCCAACAGCAGTTGTAGCAAGAAGACTGGTAAAATCACGAATGCGCCAAGTGTACTGAGGACACTGGGTCTCCGAGAGGTTGATGTCATCCAGAGACAGGCCACCCTTTGATGCGTCTCTTCCTTTAACTCCTTCAAACACCACTCTGAATTTATCAGAGACATCCAGCGTCACATGGTGTAGTTCCCAGGAGTCTTTAAGTCCACCTAAATAGAACAAGTATACATTACCCACAGCCTAACAATTTATCCTTAAGGTGTGGTCACTAAATTTTACAGAAGTCACTTTTAAATAAGGGTGTAACAGTAGACAAACATGACGGTTTGGTACGTACCTCTTTATTGAAGTCATGGTTCAGTACGGGTTTAGTACAGCAGGGGGGAGAACTCATTAAATTGCTTTTTTTTTCTCTTATTGTTATATTAAACAGTGGCTTATTCAACAAATTGTCTCTTTAAATAAATTCAATTATAATCAATATTTTCTTGAGGATAAAAAAATCTATCTCAGCTAATGTGGGAAATTATGCAGGGAGCCCTTTCTTGCATATTACTATAATATTAAAGGATATAAATTAACAACAGAGCCCAAACTATTCAATTCAGTTGCTATTTATTTTTAGATATAATAATCAACACTCTAGTGAAGTTACATGCTGTGGACACTAAATGACTTGCCTGAGGTAGATGTAATGCTACGTGAGATATTACTCTTAAGCTGTTTTATTGATGTATTTCTGTGGGTGAAACACTGGTTGAGAGATTACACAAAAAACATATCTATGCATAGATCGTCTGTTCTTCTTCTGTGCTTTTTCCTGTTGTGGCGGTTAGCAAACAGTGTTGCATTACCGTGTGCGCCCCCTTCTGGATTGGAGAGTTTGCTTGTGACTGACTGCATTTGTCGTCTGACTGCATGTACCGAACCTTGACTTCTGTACCGTGACCGTTCGGGATGAACACATGTACCATTACACCCAATTACAAACCAAGCAGCTTTCTGTTGGTCAGTGCCTCAAATTCATGTAACCAACTTGAACACAAGTCAAACATTTGTGGAGAACTTTTTCACCCCCACACAAAACTCCCAAATGTGTGGATCCATATTGGAATGAATAGATTTTCGGAGTCAAATTTAAAAAAGTCTACTGTTAATAGTGAGAGATGTGTGGATCAACATCTTTGATTCCTATTGGAATGAACACCTGCGAAATTTTGCTGAGCAATGGTACATGTGACCAGACCTTTAAAGTTAAATAGTTATTTATTTGGCATTTTAAATATTTAGATTTATTACCACTGATCTTCTGAATGAGTCTCAGTTCTCCTTTGGGGTTTTCAGCGGTGTATTCGCGCACCCAGATGTTTAGCTGGTCATCAGCGCCCCCACTGCTGTAATGATAGAACTGCAGGCATTGGGAGCGTCTTTTGGGGTAAAAGAGGCGACTTTCCAGGTAAGCCTTGTCTCCTTGGGTACCTGTGGCTGTGCTGAAATGCATGAAGTACCCAACCCCTGTAAAAGTATAAACTTTATTAAATAATAGGTTACTAAGTCTTGTCACTTTCTCACATCTCTTTGAACCTTATAATGGAGATTAAAGATCATTTTACATGTCATTATATCATCCCTTGACAAGAAAAGGCTAGGGAAGGTCAAAGAATGATATTTCCTTATAGTGTCAGTAAAATATGTTTATCATGAAGACCAAAGTGCCACCATAATATCATAAAAGAGTTATCAATTCAGGATTGTGGACTATGAATTATTAAACTTTTTCCACAGTGGTGGTATACCAGTGAACAGACAACATTTAATAAACAAATATGTTTTCCACATAAGTTTTGGAAGATCATTTTTAGTCCATCTCTGCAAGACGGACATTTCAGGATAAGAGATGGACTAAAAGTGAACTCCCACACCTTACTGCCAGATTCTGGAAGATAAATTCTTCAAACAGTGGTGCAAGAGGATGTGGTGCTGGTCCTTCAGGAGAAACTCTCAAGCTGTCTGTCTATAAGGCCTATAAAAACCCAGTCTTAATGTATTTTATAACACTTCAGCTTGTGATTCTTATTAAGAGCGGGTCATTTTTTAGGATTCTTTAGCTAACCTAAGTCTCTGAGATCCTGACACCTTGCACTTCTGGAGACTCCAGGTAGGTTGCAGTTCTGGAAAATGGTGGCGCTGGAGACTAAAGGGTTCCTGATGGTTTCACACTTAATTCTTCACCTTAATTCTTCATTATTTTGCAGTTAACATGTGTCTTTTCTTTTCCACCTGTTTTTGTATGACCCCGCTGACCCAATGAGCATTTTGCTTTCCATTGGTCATGCTTTAACTTTGCAATTTCTAGTATTGCATTCGTATTGCGTCCTTCTCATGAGCATTTAATCATTTTTGACTTTTCAGTCTGAGTTAAATCTCTTTTTTGGCTCATTTTGCCAGTTAAATAAAACCTGCCTAATAATTCTGCACACCTGAATATAAGGCATTTTTCATTTCCAGCCTTCATGAACAATTATATATCACTTATAAATGATTAAAAACAATATTAATAGTAGTTATTAAGATTGATGTGGATTGGAATTGGTCAAATGTGCTTGGAAAAAAAATATGATCAGAAAATCAACTTGCCTAATAATTCTGCACACAGTGTATATATATATATATATAAAACTTACAATAATGTACATTCTTAACTGTGTGCTAAATTACCTTGGCAAAAAGATGCAAATAATAGTGACTGACAACGGACATTTTTTTCTTTTACAGTTGAAGTAAATTTAGCAAAAATATTTTATCATTTTGCAAACATTATGGGAACGCAACTTTTGAATGTTCTTTGAAACAAGTAGTAATATTTAACATTTTGAGAACATTATTAAACACTAGATAACTTTCAACTAGCATTCTATTAACTTTACTCGAAGAACAGTACGCACAAAGAGAAGTATGTCCATTTCTATAAAATTCATAAAACAGTAGTAGGCCTAACTGGATGACCTACTACTTCTGGCGCATGTGATTAACACTTTACTATCCCATGAGTCCACAGGAGAGGGTTTGTGAATGGCAGTGAAGCGACGTAACTGATGACAAAGTAAATTTCAAACAAAATGTAGTACCTAGACATTATGCGAATTTGGACGCAGCTAATCAGATGATATTTGAGGTTACCTTATGGGGATTTTGGACCAATGAGATTTCACAATGGGCGGGGCTACCCGGTACGATGGCACATAAATGGAAACCTAAGTTCTGTTAGCTCACTTGCAAGAAGTTTCATTGCCAGTTATGTAGCTCCAAAAAATTCATTGGGTTGAATCCTGCTTTTGTGTTTATGGGTGTTCATATACCTTGACATTGACCCAGAGTGGTGTAGTCTGTCGTCGGACCGGCTTCTACAGTTTGTACACGAGACCACTTGGCATTTCCACCATCTCCCTGGATCATACCACAGATATTTGGTTCCTCAAAGTGGCAAGAGTCCAGAAAAGTTGAGGTTTTAGCTGGAAGAATTTTGAAAGATAATTTAGAGATGAGTGAGAGAAGCCAAGTTTTGAGCATAAAATGAGCAAGCAGTCTTTATCTTATCATTCAGACTAATTTCAATAAATGTATTAAAAATGAATGGAGGATTATTTAGCCAGTCAAGGTCTCCCACATAAAGTGTGTTATAAAGTGTAATCATAAACTTACTACAATTGTATAGCCTGTTTAGCTTGAGCAGGTCACTGTCACTAAACTCCATGCGTTGACCAATCACATCCAAGAATTCTGGTATCTTGGTAACGATGGTTGGCTCTTGGTCTTTGTTGAAGGAAGTCTTACTGTAGTGCATGACCGAACCGTAATCATAAGGCACACCGAGAGAGCTTGAAACCGTTTCATCATATGAATTGAAGTTGTGCTCTTTACCTATGTGAGAATCAAACCATGTTTGGCAAGACAGAATGATATCACTAAAAAGAGATTTATTATTTGATGGCATGAATTGATACATATGTTTATCAATTCATTTATTACCCTGTTCAATCTGGTCCCACACTATGGTGACGTAGTCGTCTCTGTCAGATCTGGACTGCTCGTGCCAGAAACCCAACGCATGCAGAAACTCATGCTCCACTGTTCCTAAACGGTCACAGTTTGAACCAATTGACAACTCCTGTTTCCCCATCTGTCGGTTCCCCACCTTTGAGTAACATCTGGAACAGAGAAAAATCCTTTCATGCTGCTGCAAAAATAATGTTGCAAAAAGTCTTTCATACTGTTGCAGCTTCTACATGCGTCACGTTCCCGTTCATTCCCGGACTATATTTCCCACAAAAACTCCCTGGCAATCACCTGCACTCACTTCACCAATCGGTAATCACCACACCCAGCTGCAGCATATTATCTGGACTATTTAAACCATTCACACACTCACATACTTTGCGATTTCTTGTTAACTTTGGTTACATTACTGAGCGTTCTTGATTCTAGTTTGTTTGCCTGTTTCTGATCCTGTCTGTTCCCCGTATACGATACTCTGCTGCCTGCCCTTTGGACCTTTTGCTCTGTTTTGGATTTACGTTTGTTATCTGCCAGCCCTGACCCTTTGCCTGTTCCTCGACTATTACCATGAGTCCCGCGTCGTTACAACATGCCTGAAAAGTTCTAAAATGCTATTACTGGTCTAAAATATAGAGCACAATATGTTCCATCCAACATATGTGAATATAATTTTGATTGAGTGTAATGTGTGAAGTTTCCTCACCCGCTGCCTTTAAATACAAAAATGTAGTTTGGCTCTCCAGTCCAGGGTTTGAAGTCAATACAGGTCTTGAGTCTGTATTGCTCAAATGCTTTCAGTATCACACCTTTGGCATTGATTTCTGTTGAAAATTACATGAGAATGAGAGAACGAGCATGTAAAGAGAGAAAGGCAGGGAGGGAGAGATTTTAAAAGATTTAGTCAGAATGAGAATGTCAGATAAAGATCAAAGTATTTATTCAGCGGAACTGAATCAGTTATTATAGATTCACCTACCGAGGCTGCTGTCGAGGAAGTACGGCACAGTGGTAGGCCAGAGATATTGTTCACCCAGAATACTGTTTCTGCCTTCTCCCTGTTAAACACAAACCAAACATGGATAAATCTTAATTTACACATCCCTGTTATTTCATGTGCAAGTAACTTGTTTTTAGCCTTTATTTTATTTTACATAACTATATTTACACGTCCTAAATTTTAGTTAAAAACCTCATAGAAAATTAATAATAATAATAATAATAATAATAATAATAATAATTGCTATTATTATTATTAAAGCTGCAAGCAGCCATTAAGGGACCAAGCACAAAGAAGCAAGCAAGAAGTGAAATCATCAGTAAAATACAGCATTTTATTTCATATACTTTATTGTAGTTAGTGGCAATCTAATTATTAGTGGCAATATAATTAGAATATCGTGAAAAAGTTCATTTTTTTATTATAAATTATTTTTAAAAATGAAACTTTCATATATTCTAGATTCCCTACATGTAAAGTAAAACATTTCAAAAGTTTTTTTTTTTTTTTTTTTTTTTTTAATTTTGATGATTAGAGCGTACAGCTCATGAAAGTCCAAAATCCAGTATCTCAAAATATTAGAATATTTACATTTGAGTTTCATTAAATGACCATCCCTACAGTATAAATTTCGGGTATCTCTTGTTCTTTGAAACCACACTAATGGGGAAGACTGCTGACTTAGCAATGGTCCAGGAGACAATCATTGACACCCTCCACAAAGAGAGTAAGTCACAGATGGTCATTACTGAATGTGGTGGCTGTTTACAGAGTGATGTATCAAAGCATATTAAATGCAAAGTTGACTAGAAGGAAGAAATTAGGTAGGCAAAGGTGCACAAGCAACAGGGATGACCACAAGCTTGAGAATACTGTCAAGTAAAGCCGATTCAGACACTTGGGAGAGCTTCACAATGAGTAGAATGAAGCCGGAGTCAGCGCATCAAGAGCCACCACACTCAGACATCTTCAGGAAAAGGACTACCAAGCCACTTCTGAAACAGAAACAACGTCAGAAGCATCTTATCTGGGCTAAGGAGAAAAAGAACTGGGCAGTGAACAGTGGTCGAAAGTCCTCTTTTCAGATAAAAGTAAATTTAGCATTTCATGTTGAAATCATGGTCCCAGAGTCTGAAGGAAGACTGGAGAGGCACAGAATCCAAGCTGCTTGAAGTCTAGTGGGAAGTTTCTGAAGTTAGTAATGATTTGGGGGGCCGTGACGTCTGCTGGTGTTGGTCCATTGTGTTTTATCAAGTGCAAAGTCAATGCAGCCATCTTCCAGGAGATTTTGGAGCACTTTATGCTTCCATCTGCTGACAAGCTTTATGGAGATACTGATTTCCTTTTCCAGCAGGACTTTAGCACCTGCCCACAGTGCAAAAACCACTTCCAAGTGGTTTGCTGACCATGATATTACTGTGCTTTATTGGCCAGCCAACATGCCTGACCCCTGAATCTATGGGATATTTTCAAGAGAAAGATGAGAAACAGTCGATCCAACAATATACAGATGATCTGAAGGCTCAGTAGTGCCTCAGCAGTGCCACAGGCTGATCACTTCCATGCCACACTTCACTGATGCTGTCATTTGTGGTAGAGCAAGTCATTTGCTGTAATATGTGCTGCAGACCAAGTATTGAGTGTACAAATGAACATGCTTTAAAGAACTTGAACTTTTCTGTTTTGAAAATCCATTTTTTGATTGATCTTAGGAAATATTCTAATATTTTGAGATACTAGATTTTGGATTTTCATGAGCTGTACGCTCTAATCATCAGAATTTAAAAAAAAACGTTTGAAATGTTTTACTTTACATGTAGGGAATCTAGAATATATGAAAGTTTCATTTTTAAAAATAATTTACAATAAAAAAATGAACTTTTTCACAATATTCTAATTATATGACCAGCACCTGTATATGTATGAGTATATAATAAATGACCCATGCACGACTTTGATTGCATTTTTTTTTTCCTGTAGCTCAGTGGTTAGAGCATGGCACTAGCAATGCCAAGGTCATGGGTTCAATCCCAGGGATTGCACATACTAAAAATACAAATTAATAGTATAATGCAATGCAAGTCGCTTTGGATAAAAGCATCAGCCAAATGCATAAATGTAAATGTAAATGTAAATGTCTCTTACTATCAAAATTTTGGCATTTGGCACCTATGTTTCCAAATTTCCTACAGTGGTTTCGTCTCGATCAGACTAACAGTTTAGAAGATATTCACGAACGTTGTTTTAAAGCTAAGTGGCACTGTCTCAAAACTTCTCAGGCTCCTTCAGGGCATCGTGCTGATGACCCATACTGAGTTTCAAAATGATACGCTAAAGCATTCAAAAAAAATTTGAGCATTTTGCTACAAAATGCAAAAAGGCTGATGCCCAAAATGGCTGATATGGTAAAATTGGATATCATTCAAGTCAACATGCTGCCCTGAATCTAACAAGACCAAACCTTTTGGAAGTTATAAGCAAAAATATAAATTTTGCTATCTCCGGACCAATAGGTGGCGCTGTGCTGAAATGCAGCATGTAGCCTCAGGTCATGCTTGTGATGACATGTACCAAGTTTGGTCAGAATATGCTAAAGCATTGCAGAGATATAGCCTCATGTCCAATTTGGCATGCTTGAATTTGTTTGCGCATTATTCGAGAATGGTTCAGCATAGTCTGAAGATGATCTGTTTTTCATGAAAATTGGAGCAACCGTCTAGGAGGAGTAGGTTTTTTGGCAGGAATCAGAGGGAAAAAGAATTTTGCTTCTTACCCTTATGGTTCAAAAGTTATTAGCATAAACATGAGTGAAAATTTGGACAAGTGGTGGCGCTAGAGAGTTTGATGTAGAAACACCAAATGTGCTGTAGATAATGTTGGGACTGTCCTCTATTAGTGTGCCAAATTTCATAACTTTCCCACAAGCGGTTTTGTGGGCGGCATTAGACTCCCAGAGTGGAAGAATAATAATAAGAAGAACGTCAACAGATACAATAGGTGCCATCGCACCTTCAGTGCTTGACCCCTAATAATAAAAACATCTTTAATATTTAGTTTGACATCCTGATGTTTATGTTACAGTTTCTGGTTAAGCATCTCCTAAAACTTTATAAAAGTCCTATTTTGTAGCCTGTGAGAATGTGTTTTATCAAACACTGACCTTCTCTATCAGAATGTCTCCTTCCACCAGGTTAAGTCCTGCCTCTGTTGAACAACACAGCAGTTACTGCAGAAGTGGTTTCGAAATAATGCTACAGATTAAAGACACATATTAATGTTTCCACAAACCTTCATTTATTTCAAATATATCCAGGTCTTTTCCATTATCTACATCAATCTCCGTTTCACCTATGAAAAAAGTCAAAATCCAGAGCATACAATATAAAATCCTTTAAAATTAAATGTTATTTTGAGAGAATGTGATTATTATGACTCACCTGACAGTGAAGATGTTGGCTTTGAAAGAAAACATTTGAGGAAAAAGTGTCAAAGTGCACATTTACATCAGTAAATTATTACAGTGCAAGCCTTGATCTTGTATAACCTACTATTATGAAACCAGTCCTGAACAGGATCGATACATTTGAATACAACTAAACTAGCTGTGCTCTAAAATATGATTATTTGCTTTTTCTTAGCATGCATTATTCAACATATGATCACAAGATTGTGGTTTTCTATGACATCTACACCACAAAGTACTGGATTCTGGACTCACCAAACACAGAGCCGTGGCACATACGGACAGAATGAGAAATGTATGAAGAGAAGCCATGAGATCTCTTTACTCTGAGCTCTTCTAAACATCAGTGAGTTGTGTTCATAGAGCAAATATTTATAGCGCAAAAAGAGCTTGGTCTGCAATGATAAGAGCCTGCAGCTGATAGGATATGATTTCGATAAAAGTAATTATTGATAATGACATGGCTAAAGGTTTATAGCTTAATTGCAAACTATCTTATAAACACTTTCTTAAAGTCCCGCTGTGCTGAAAATCAAGTTTAATGTTGTTTGTATGTCTATGTGGTGTTTTAATCTGCTTTAACTCAGGGGCGTCAAACTCATTTTAGGTTGAAGGCCGGATGGGAAAAAATGTAACCATGTGCGGGCAGTTGCATTAATATTAACCATACAAACTACACATTAATTTGCAAGAAAAAAAAATTAACATTAATCTTTGATGTTAATTTCAACATTTACTAATACATTAAAATCTTGTTAACATTAGTTAATGCACTGTGAACTAACATGAACAAACAATGAACAACTGTATTTTCATTAACTAGCATTAACAAAGATTAGTAAATACAGTAACAAATCTATTGCTCATGGTTAGTTCATGTTAGTTAATACATTAACTAATGCTGATTCAATGTTTATTATTATGATTATGATTTATTATTATGATGATGCACCAATTTTTATTCTATTAATTAATTATTTATGGCAAATTTGATACTGATTGCCTTTTTTTTTTTTCTTTAAGCAAATGTATTTGTTATTTGATTTATAACAGGCCAAACTGTATGTGTAGCCATTTAGTATACAGGCATCACTGAATTTTGAGCATGAGCAGTTGTTTTTGATTTAAATTAGATTGTATAATTTCAAGATTTACAGAAAAAAACAGCATGGTCTGACTTTATAGCTTAGTGAAATTAGGCTACATAAAACGCACAAAACAGAAATGCAAAATGAAAATGCAAATTCACTCTCTGACAGTAGGTGGCGCTTGTGGAACAGCAGCGATATAGCGTTTCCTTGGTTACCGCTGTACACAAAGCAGCGCTGCGCTTATAAAATAGGCTACTTAAACAGAGATCGAAACTTTCTGAAGACAGTTCCCTTTTAATTTACATTCATATAAAAACCCAATTCAAGATTTATATTTTTCTTCCTATATTACACAAACAGTTAGCTTGGCCTGGTACAGTATTTGCTCTGCTGCCTCATCTGTGTTCAGCATGTGGCCGTGTTTACGTCATGTTTACAGACTTTGTAATATTTCCACACAAATGACAGTTTGGGAAATGATTGCAAAGCAGTTTGTTTGCAAGTCCAGAATAGATATTGGCCAAAATAAAACCGTTCGGATTTATAGCCGGATGGTGGACCATGCATAACTGTTTTTCTTGTTTGTTTTTTTTTTTTTTTTTTTTTTAATTATTGTTCAAATCATCCCGTATGTTTGACACCCCTGTTTTAAGTCAAACCATGTGCAAATTCATGAGTCAACACCATTGCTGAGTATTTTCTCTTTCAAACTGCAGTGATCTAGAGTTTTAAAAATGAGGTTTAAAATCACTGGTGTTTCTGACGTCACAAACAACCTTGTAACCAATCATGTCAATGTATGGGCGGGCTTTAGCATATCATTAACTCTGACCGCTCTGAAGCAGGAGAGTTGGTTATCTCGGCGTATTTTTCTGTTGATATGAAAAATCGTGTAGATTTAGCAATATAACGGGTGTATGATGTATATAACGATGTTATGATGAACTTTCTCCACTGACGTTCTGAGTTGTTAAAGCGTTTCTACGGATAATGATCGTTATAAGACAGCTGTCTGACTCTGAGATGACAAACGGAATGTAAAACATTAGCAACACATTATTAGTTGTTTGATAATGTAGTTAAAGGTGCCATAGAATGGAAAATTGAATTTACCTCGGCATAGTTGAATAACAAGAGTTCAGTACATGGAAATGACATACAGTGAGTCTCAAACACCATTGTTTCCTCCTTCTTATATAAATCTCATTAGTTTAAAAGACCTCAGAAGAACAGGCGAATCTCAACATAACACCGACTGTTACGTAACAGTCGGGATCATTAATATGTACGCCCCCAATATTTGCATATGCCAGCTCATGTTCAAGGCATTACACAAGGCAGTATTAACATCTGGATCTGTGCACAGCTGAATCATCAGACTAGGTAAGCAAGCGAAGACAATAGCGAAAAATGGCAGATGGAGCAATAATAACTGACATGATCCATGATATCTTGATATTTTTAGTGATATTTGTAAATTGTCTTTCTAAATGTTTTGTTAGCATGTTGCTAATGTACTGTTAAATGTGGTTAAAGTTACCATCGTTTCTTACTGTATTCACGGAGACCAGACTGTCGTTATTTTCATTTTTAAACACTTGCAGTCTAATGCATAAACACAACTTCATTCTTTATAAATCTCTCCAACAGTGTGTAATGTTAGCTTTAGCCACAGAGCATAGCCTCAAACTCATTCAGAATCAAATGTAAACATCCAAATAAATTCTGTACTTACATGATCCCTGAAACTTCACAGACACATTCAGGGGGCACCTAGACTTATGTTACATCTTGTAAAAAAACGTTCTAGGGCACCTTTAAGCAAAAGGCTAATCATATTAATTAGCGTTTACCTCAGTAAGTTGCCGAGTGGATCTCTGAGCTCATGCGAGTGGGTGGAGGCGGGGCTAATTAACATATTCATAGAACCCCGTATATTAAATGAAGCAAGGAGTTACTTTCAAGCTATTTTAAAGCATATGAAGAAAAAAATCACAGGAAAAATGTTTAAATATGCCATTTTGGTGATCAAAGTTGAATTCATGGGATAAAATGATTGACTACAGGGGGACTTTAAGTCTGCAAGTGATAAAAAATGCTCCTTTTCACAGTAGAATGTTGTTTCAGTAGAATCTTTTATTACACAAATTATACATTTTTTTTTCACATTGGGATGCAGACCTTGAAGTCATTCAAATGATTCATTCAAACATTATCCCACAGGTATAATACATCCTAAATCCCACATAAAATGTATAAGATATCTTATATCTTAAAAAGAAAGTGCAAGAGCAGCTAAATTGTGCAAAATGTTTTCAGCAAATAACTCTTTACAGGCATGATGAAGTATCAGAGAGAATGAAAATGTGAAAATAGTACAACTTCAATTTATATGATGAAATGGTGTCATATGAAAATACAACACCACTTAAATCATAATCAACAATTTTCTGTTCCTTTAATAGCAGTTCAATCAAAATGTATCAATCAAAAAATGTTAAAATGTTTTAGTTCATATTGGTAAAATTGTTCAATATCACATCTTCAGTATACCTTATCTTTCACTGGTGTCTCAGCTGTTGTTCACGATTATGCCATAATCTTGTTTACAAGCTTTTTTTTAGATGCTGTGCAGAAAAAACCCTGAGAACTGTGTAGTCATATTTCTGAAAATGAGCTTTAAATGTTTTGCCTATATGATGCTAGAATTGCACACTGGAGGTTCATCTCATCAGATTGGTGCAGGTTCTGTGGATCAGAGAAATAAAGGATTACAGTTAAACATTGACAGTGTGTGTGAATATATATTCTTTGATTTGTATACGTGTTTATGACTTACAGTTATGTCGTCCATGTAGTAGCAGTGGCGCAGGTTGAGGTGGCCAATGAAGTCGCGGCTGTAGTACTGCGGATCACCGTGGGGGTGCCGCCACACACACTGGACACACCTAGGGGGCGCCAGAGGACACACAGAAATCTTGAGTGTGTTGCAGTCAGCACTGCCGAGTCATTTAAAACTGAAGTGTGTAGTTTTAAAATGGTAAAATACTTTCTCAAATTAAAATGCAGAGATAAATATAACTGAAAGGAACTAGTTAATCTTTTAAATGGATATTGGATATTAGAATCACTCATGAATCCTGACTGACCACACGTCTGAAGTCATTGGCATGATGGTCATTGCAGTGATCGCGTAGATCAAGTTCATCCAGTCCATCATCCTGGCAGTATGGGCACGCAAATGTCCTTATGGTTAAACTGGGGAGAAAAAAAAAGTAAAAGAATATTTTTTAGGATAATGCTTCAAGGCTGCTAAAAATAAAGGTTCCATTTTTTCACATATTGCACCTTTAATGTAACTAAAGTAAAAAAAAAAAAAAAAAAAAAAAAAACTAAACATAATAGGCTATAACTTAATAAAAACTAAATTTCCAAATAATATTTTACACACATATATAACATTTCCCACTTCTGACAAACCCAATCTTTGTGTGCGGCAGTCATGGCTTAATGGTTAGAGAGTCAGACTGAGAACCTGAAGGTTGTGGGTTTGATTCTCAATACTGGCAGGAAATGACTGAAGTGCCCTTGAGCAAGACACCTAACCCCCAATCGTGTGTGTGTGTGTGCACTGTTCACGTTAAATGCAGAGGACAAATTCTGAGTATGGGTTACCGTACTTGGCCTTCACATGTCACTTTCATGTTTCACTTTCAAATGTACTATTTACAATATAAACTGGATCTCTGTACATGAAAATATAAAGCTGGCTTATAAATTCTTCACATGAGGATCAGTGTTGGGGAAAGTTACTTTTAAAAGTAATGCATTAGAATATTGTGTTATTCCCTAAAAAGGTAACTAATTGTAGGCTTGCTTGTTTGTTTTTAGGAACAACAAAAAAGTTCTATTTTTTGGCAAAAGTTAAGGCCCTGTCACACCAAAAGTGAACGAATAAGCCTCAGGCTGAAGGAAACGCAAATTCACTCCTGTACAGTAGAGGGCGCAACTCAAACCTTTAATCTGTGCTGCCATTCTGGATGAAAGAAGAATACGAACAGGAAAAGGAAGTTCAACTCTCTTACTTCTAAATCTAATCTAAAGTCATTTTTGTTTATTAGTATGGTTGAATTAGATCAATAATGGTCAGCAGCAAAGACATTGGTTAATAAAGTGAGATTAAACACATAAAGTATATTTGTGTAATTTAATATATCTAATTATTACAGGTTTGCATAAAATTCTGAGATTGCATTTCACAGTTTTTATTTATTTTGAGGAATACTAAATGTTTTTGTGCAAGTGAGATGAGTAAACGCATGTTCACATTTAGTCTAGATCTACAATAACCATCATGTTTACGCACACAACACCTCTGACCTTTATTTCTTTCAACATGGGGTCAGGAGAGCTGTCAGTCAATAAATGTGAAAAGTAACTTGCGTTACTTATTTGAAAAAGTAACTTAGATATTTTGTTGTAAATTGAAAAAGTAATGCGTTACTTTACTAGTTACTTGAAAAAAGTAATCTGATTACCTAACTCAAGTTACTTGTAATGCGTTACCCTCAACACTGATGAGGATGATTATATTTGGGAGTCAGTGGCATCTAAAAGAAAACCTCTGCTCTAGAATGTCATTGTATGCTGTAGGATTAGGATTTGCTGAATTAGAATAGACAAAGGTGTTCATTGGAAGGGGTTTTCTGCATGCTTTTGGCAGTGTGGTGTGTTTGTGAGCAGAAGTAGATAAACAGATGTCCTCACCTCTGAGGTTGTGGATTCATCTCCATTACAGTAATCTCTGTTTGCCACGGCCTGTGAATGAAACAAAATATGAGTTATCAAACCATAGTATATGTCAGTCAAATTATTATCCTCTTGATGGAACTTACCACTCATCAAGCACAGCCTGCAAATCTTCCTGGGGCGGAGCAGGGTTTAGCAGCCATGGGGCGGGGTTTAGTAGTGTTGGGGTGGAGTTTGGCAACAGTGGGGTGGAGTTAGGCAGCAGCGGGGTGGAGTTTGGCATCAGTGGGGTGGAGTTAGGCAGCAGCGGGGTGGAGTTTGGCAGCAGCGGGGTGGAGTTTGGCATCAGTGGGGTGGAGTTAGGCAGCAGTGGGGTGGAGTTTGGCAGCAGTGGGGTGGAGTTAGGCAGCAGCGGGGTGGAGTTTGGCAGCAGTGGGGTGGAGTTTGGCAGCAGTGGGGTGTAGTTAGGCAGCAGTGGAGCTGGGGCAGGTGTCTGGGCGACTTGGATAGGACCAGCCGGAGCAGCATTTAAGTTTGCAGGTTGCATGGCAGTCATTAAATTTGCAGGCTGAACTCGAGTCCGTGGCATTGGAACGGGCCGTGCAGAGGGCATGAAAAGGGGAGGGGCTTGGATTTGTGGGGCAGGTGCTGGGGCAGCCTGATTGGGCAGATTGACTTGAGCAGCAGTGCCTGTCTGTTGTGCCTGTGAATCTTGAAGTTGGCTGATGAGACTGTTAATTTAAAAGTAGTGGTAAATTCTTTCGAGTTTGACAGAAAAGGCACTAAATGTTGACATTTGGCTGAGACTTACGTCCGTATGCTGGAGCCTACAGGTCTTCTTGAATTAAATGTATCAAAATTCCCTGGCAGGACTGGGTGCAGATGTCTCCTTCTACTTGGAGGCTGACAGAAAAATATACATAAGCATTTAGTCTTTAATGAACTCCACTTACAGAAAGACTGATTTTTATTACACACTTTAGCAGGGCATTTACTTACTACTACAAATGGATTATTTGCATAATCGCTGCTTCTGCAGTATGGACAATGAGTCCTGAATCGTAATGATTGATTGATGCATCTCTGGCAAATTCTAGAAGTAGAGACAGACAAAGAGTGTGTGAGAGAGAGTAAAATAATCAACTATCAGAAGAAGAAGAGGATTACAGTGGCTGTCGAGAGAGGTAACCTCAATTGACTTATCATGTGATGGAATTTCCCTATAGAAATACTTTCGCTTTTGACTACTCAGGTTGTTTATGAGAAATGATATTTATATGTGGAGGAGGACAAAATATAAATGTATAGTACGTGAAAAAAAGCAATTAATGGAAATTTACACTGTTTCTAAATACAAAGGCACATTTTGGAGAAAATTTGATTTATTCAATCTGAGATCACTTATCAGTTTCACAAATATACATCAATACAAATAGACATTTCTGAATAAAATTACAAAATAGGCCTATATATCAGCATATATGTTAAATACGTTTTACAAACTTGCAAGTTTGATCTACAAGTTTGTCTGTTTGTGAAGTGTCCACATGAAGGCACCAAAATCACTATATCTATTTGAAATATAAAATCACACTTACACTTTTCTACAGCATGGAGATGGTTGAGAAGGATTAGTTATTGTCTCTCTGCACACAGGACACTCTTCGTCTGAAGCAGACATGTCCGTATTCATGTTCAGCTGTCTAATCTGGCTTCTGGCAGTCTAGTCTCTGTTAATAGCTTCACTTTCAGATTGCAAAAGCTTAAGTACTGTCAACTTCCTTGTGGTCATAAAGAGGGAGTGTTTTCTCTTCACTTTACTTTCTTTTCTTTACGATAAATATGGAACTTCCCTTACCTTGATTGTCTATATACATAACTTCCTTTAAACTGATTATAGGAGAAGTGGGTCTTGTTGGTACATTAATAGATTATACTGGACATGCTATTTTAATTATGCCATTTAACAGGCACTTTTTTCCAATGTGACTTAAGTCCTCTGCCACGTTTCATAGTGACAAAGCTGACATGGTAATGTTGCTGACTCACCTTCATAATTCAGTTCACATTTGTTTGTATAGCGCTTCTCACGATACATATCGTTTCAAAGCAGCTTTACAGAGAATGCATGTCAACATTACAATTTAGAGAATCTGGTATTGGAGGTGACTGTGGTTTCAGAAATGTACATGTAATCATGCAGTTAGCTAACAATGTAATAATTTAGGCAGTTTAATGTCCCGGGCCATTGTAACTTTTCATTATGTCTGTGTCTATCTATATGTGTGTGTAGTGTCTATCTACCTACTTACCTATCTGTCTAAAACTGTGTCAAATTAACACCCATTATATAAAATGTGTTCAGGTTTGTTTATATGTCAACTACTGAAGCTAGTTTCCACCACAGAAGTTTACATCTCTTAATTTTGACTTTATTTCTCGTAATTGCTTGTTTATATATCGTAATTCTGACTTTATTTCTCTCTGTTTCGAGTTGATAACTTGCAATTCTGAGGGGGAAAAAGTCTGAATTGTGAGCTACAAACTCCCAATTGCAAGAAAAAGTCAGAATTGTGAGGTAAAAGTCGCAGTTTATTATTTTTTTTTATTATTACACTACGCAGTGTAATGTTTCACTTTTGACACCAATTTTGTGTTGATTCAACACCCTGTATCTGTCAGTTTATCTTAGTCCATCATAAATATCGAAAGTAAATGGTTGTTTACAGACAACAGGACTTTTATTATGGAAGACGTGGAGCTTTTATGTCATTGCGGAAGTAAAGTCACCTGACCGCCGCTAAGCTTCTTGGGCAAAATCGATCAGCAGGCAGCAGTAGATTTCAACATGTCTGCCGTTGGCTGTCAGTAAAGGAGGTATTTGTTTTCAACTCAACAACAGATCCGTGAGCTCGGTGAAGAACAGACGAGGCGCGCGCTCATGGCTCAGTGCGTGCAGTCAGTGCAGGAGTTCATCCAGGACTCGTTCGTGCCGATGGTGGCCGTCCTGTGCAGCGAGGATGCGGAGAGAGTGACCCGCAAAAACAACCTGAGTTTCCCCGAGCTGCTGCGGCCTTTCTGCCGCCTGACGTCCGAGGGTAAGAACCCAGTTGATCAGACTACCGCGGGACATACATCACAACTGACTATCATTCGAGAAGACGGTTGTTATACACTCAAACTCAGGCTGTGTCTCAACCTAGTGTGTTGTCTGCCTATACACTGCCTAAAACTGACTAGGTGCTATTAAAACATTCAGACGCGACAAACTATGCCTTGGTAGGCAGCTCAGTAGGTTTTGAGACACACGCCCAAAATACTGTTTAGATGTACAGCTTAGTGGATTTTTAGTCACACGCCCTAAAATGCTGTCTAAATAGGTGGGTCACTAGGTTTTGAAAGACATCCCAGAAATGCTGTCTAGGTTGGCAGCTCAGTAGATTTTTAGGGCTGATCTTTGTCCAGTGAGGCCCCTGGGCAGATTTCTTTGGAAGTTCCCTAGCCACTGCTGATCATAGTGGCAGACCTCTTTCTTTAAAGGGTTAGTTCACCCAAAAATGAAAATAAAGTCATTTATTACTCACCCTCGTGCCGTTCCACACCTGTAAGACCTTCGTTAATCTTCGGAACTCAAATTAAGATATTTTTGTTGAAATCCGATGGCTCAGTGAGGCCTGCATTGCCAGCAATGACATTTGCTCTCTCAAGATCCATTAATGTTCTAAAAACATATTTAAATCAGTTCATGTGAGTACAGTGGTTCAATATTAATATTATAAAGTGACGAGAATATTTTTGGTGCTCCAAAATAAACCAAAATAACGACTTATTTTGTGATGGCTGATTTCAAAACGCTGCTTCAGGAAGCTTCGGAGCACAGATGAATCAGTGTATCGAATCATGATTCGGATCGCGTGTCAAACCGGCAAACTGCTGAAATCACGTGACTTTGGCGCTCCGAACCGCTGATTCGACACACTGATTCATTTGTGCTCCGAAGCTTCCTGAAGCAGTGTTTTGAAATCGGCCATCACTATATAAGTCGTTATTTTGTTTTTTTGGCACACCAAAAATATTCTCGTCGCTTTATAATATTATTAATATTGAACCACTGTACTCACATGAACTGATTTAAATATGTTTTTAGTACATTAATGGATCTTGAAAGAGGAAATGTAATTGCTGGCTATGCAGGCCTCACTGAGTCATCAGATTTCAACAAAAATATCTTAATTTGTGTTCCGAAGATGAATGAAGGCCTTACGGGTGTGGAACTGCACGAGCGTGAGTAATAAATGACATTATTTTCATTTTTGGGTGAACTAACCCTTTAAGTTTAAAGGTCATGATTTGGTTGATAATATTATTTTAAATACAGTTTTCTGGGCCCCATCTTAAACTGTATGCTGAGGGGCCTGGGGCCCTGTTGGCAAATGCTGTGTGTATTGGAGCTTTCTGCGCCGGCTTGAGGCCTTGCGACTCCACTGGTCGTGTTTTGGCTGAAATGATGATATGTCTAATGGCTTAGTGTGATTATCAAATCAAAGTCTGCAAATTTAAAGAGTTAGTTCACCCAAAAATGAAATTTCTGTCATTAATTTCTCACCCTCATGTCGTCTCAAACACAAATCGGAACACAAATTAAGATATTTTTGATGAAATCCAAGGGTTTCTGATCCACATATAACCAGCAATGCCATTGCACCTTTTGAGGTCCAGAAAGGTACTAAAGACATCGTTAAAACAGTTGACTGGAGTGGTTCAACCTTAATGTTATGAAGCGATGAGAATACTTTTTGTGTGCAAAAACAAAACAAAAATAATGACTTTATTCAACAAATTTGTCTGTCCCCTGTCATACTGCTGCGCTATTTTCGTTGCAGAGCTTCAGTGTTTACGTCCGAACAGGGGCTCAGTATAGGCTATATGCACGGTTACTTCCTGGTTGTCATTAAGCCAGCTCAGGCATTTCCGATGAGCTGTTCATTCTGTAGTCGCTGTACATCAACACAAAACCATCAGTGGTTGACTTTTTAATGTTGTGTTCATATTTTAATGCAGTTATCACATTTACCTAATTTGCCAATAAACCAGTTTTATTGATTGCAAAAAAGACGAAGCTATTTGGGACGTTTAAAAATGCTGTGTCAGTAATTAGACACATGCATTTTTTCCCCCAGCACTTTAAATGTTATTTTTAATGTGATGACCACAAACGTTATTTGTTCATCCTTCTGAGATTGTCCCCATTTGTAAAACCGAACGTTTAAAAATGTAAGAAATTCAACATTTGATAGAAAACACTTATTTAAAATAAAAAAGACAATAATTACCACTTTAACCAGCAGGTGGCGGCAAAGTAGTATTTATTTGCGCATTTATCCGCCATTTTCTCTAATAGTTTTCACTTCGTTTTTGACTAAATATTAAACATTATAAAATAACTAGGTTTAAAAACACATTTTGTCAATGTGAAGTATGAAATTCTCACAAAATCTTGTGAAAAACAATAACTTTTCATGTGAATGAATGACACTGAAGCAAACACCGCACTTTCCCTTTATAATCACAGCAGCTGTCAGTCAGTGCAGCGCAAGATCAATGATTTCAGCACACTTGTAAAAACACACATTTTATTCAATTAATCTAACTAAATTGCACAATAAACTAATTAATTTTTGAAGCTTTTTTTCACATAAAAGTGTGAAAACCGATGGTCGAATTGAATTTAGCAGAGGAACACTGAGGTACCTCTTTATTTATTTATTTTTTATGCTGGCTTATGTTTGAATAACTAAATTAATGCTATGCCTGACTATTCAAGTGACTATATTCTGATTATAAACTAAGTATTAAACTACTGATGCTCAACACATCAGCAAATTACATCTCACCAGAAGTTTTCAAGCTGGCTTATATTATTGCGGAAGTTCTAAAGAATGCTCCGTGCAAATAGCCCATTGGCCAGCTTTGGTCACATGAGCAGCACAATGCATGCATGTGATACTGACGTAGGAGCTGGCCAATACTGAGCCCACTTTCAGACATAAACACTGCAGCTCTGCAACGAAAATAGCTTGCACAGTAACAAGAAAACATTGTGCCTTTGTAAAATAAAGAAAACGTACAGGATGCGCTTTCTGCAGTCTCGATTTCCCTGAACTGGAGCATGTCACAAAAATGAACTGAAACTCAGGGTATACTTGCCTCACAGACAAATATATCTATAGAAAGCTTGAAATGTCTTCATTTTAAATTAACCAATTAAAATTGAAAAGAAATACTGTCTGATTATGTAATCCGAATGAAAGTTTCATTTCTCTCTATAGTGCATTCACTACGGAGATGGCGAGTCAACATCGTCAACTTCATCTTTAAAGCCAACACTGACTCAGAAAACACTAGTTTATTAATGAATGATTAAAATGTCTCCTTGCTATTTTTCCCGCTACATTCATAATCATTACTTTTGCCGGTGCTTTGAGGGAAGCTTTAAGCGTGCGCTTGAGCGCAGAATAGACTGTATTACGCCTATATTTATATTAAACACTCATTTCACTATTCTCCTCAGTATGTATTTAAATAATTAAATTTAATATAAATGTGCAATTAGTCGACTAATGGCTTAAATGAATGACTAATGGTCGACTAGAAATATCTTTAGTCGGGGACAGCCCTATTAACCAGCAACACTTAACCATGAACATGCAAATGTGTTGTTAAATTACAGAAATATTACCTAAAATCTCAGGGGTTACTAAATATTTTACATCAGCTGCCAAAAACGTTTGGCATCCCCTGCGCTAGGGGTCCTTAGTGTTTCCTTTGTAAGGAGGCCCTTGACAGCATGAGGCTTCTCCCACCCAGACCACAATCCAGCCCTGAGCCTCAGTCAAATGACAGGAAGGGTTGCAACCCGGATTCATCTGAATTTGATCTCTCTGTTTGTGAAATCTGATCTGATTTCCGCTCACCTGACTGTTTAGTGACCAGAGACTCAGACAGACACAGCTCAGATCAGATTCCTCTGTTAGTGAGGGTAAGATTACCACTGGACTGGCTGCAGAGGTCTGTGTTGGGCCTGTGCTGTTAATCACCTGCCTAAATCTAGTAAAGTATATGAGATAATCCTAAAGAGGCAGGCAGTCAGGTCAGCTGGCTCAGTTTATGAAGACTGCAGGTGTTTACAGTGGCATACTAGCCTGTGATAGCAATGTTGCCATTAAAGGTGCCCTAGAACCAGTTTTAACAAGATGTAATATAAGTCTAAGGTTTCCCCTGAATGTGTCTGTGAAGTTTCAGCTCAAAATACCCCATAGATTTTTTTTATTAATTTTTTTAACTGCCTATTTTGGGGCATCATTAACTATGCACCAATTCAGCGCGCAGCCCCTTTAAATTGCGCACTCCCTGAGCTCTCGACGATAATACAGTGCATAAACAAAGTTCACACAGCTAATATAACCCTTAAAATGGATCTTTACAAGATGTTTGGCATGCATACTTCATGCATGCGCCGGATCATGTGAGTATAGTATTTATTTGGATGTTTACATTTGATTCTGAATAAGTTTGATGGTGCTCCATGGCTAACGGGCTAAAGTTAACGTTACACATTGTTGGAGAGATTTATAAAGAATGAAGATGTGTTTGTGCATTATACAGACTGCAAGTGTTTAAAAATGAAAATAGCGACGGCTCTCTTGTCTCCGTGAATACAGTAAGAAACGATGGTAACTTTAACCACATTTAACAGTACATTAGCAACATGCTAACGAAACATTTATAAAGACAATTTAAAATATCACTAAAAATATTATGTAATCGTGGATCATGTCAGTTATTATTGCTCCATCTGCCATTTGTCGCTATTGTTCTTGCTTGCTTACCTAGTCTGATGATTCAGCTGTGCACAGATCCAGACGTTAATACTGGCTGCCCTTGTCTAATGCCTTGAACATGGGCTGGCATATGCAAATATTGGGGACGTACATATTAATGATCCCGACTGTTACGTAACAGTCGGTGTTATGTTGAGATTCGCCTGTTTTCGTAGGTCTTTTAAACAAATGAGATTTACATAAGAAGGAGGAAGCATTGGAGTTTAAAACTCAATGTATGTCTTTTCCATGTACTGAACTCTTGTTATTCAACTATGCCAAGGTAAATTCAATTTTTGAATCTAGGGCACCTTTAAATCGCAATGCAATACTGATCTACACTACCGTTTAAGAGTTTGGGATCAATACGTTTTTTATGCTGACAAAGGCTGCATGTATTTGAACACAATACATACAGGGAATTGGTATTATTGTGAAATATTATTTTAATTTAAAATATTTGTTTTCTATTTGAATATATTTTAAAACATTTTATTCCTGTGGTGTCCGTTGAATTTTCCAGCATCATTACTCCAGTCTTCAGTGTCACATGATCTTTCAGAAATCATTCTAATATGTTGATTTGCTGCACAAGAAACATTTCTTCTTATTATCAATGTTGAAAACAGTTGTGCTGCTTAATAATTTTCTGGAAACGGTGATACATTTTCTTTCCAGGATACATTAATGAATAGAAAGTTCGATATAGTATTTGTTTGAATTGTTGTAACAATATACATGTCTTTACTGTCACTTTTGATCAGTTTAATACATCATTGCTGAATAAAAGTATTAGTTTATTTCTTTCTTTAAAAAAATTGAAAGGTAGTGTAGGGCTGGGCGATGTATCGAATGCTTTTGTCACGCGCATTTCTTCAGTAAAGCCGGTTCCCTGATTACCGCTAAATCGCCATCACCTGCTTTCAAATGGAGCGGCATTTAATAGACAGAGCCGTAGATCACTGATAAGCCACGCAATATCGCGTTCAATATCGATATGTATCGCCGTCGATATTGAACGTGATATTGCATGGCTTGTCAGTGATCTACGGCTCTGTCTATTAAATGCCGCTCCATTTGAAAGCAGGTGATGGCGATTTAGTGGTAATCAGGGAACCGGCTTTACTGAAGAAATGCGCGTGACAAAAGCATTCGATACGTCGCCCAGCCCTAAGGTAGTGTATATTTGATAAATTCATTAAAAATTGTCAGTCGCTCTTACCACAAGAACTATTCCTGTTAGCCCAGGGATTAGAAACAAAATGTGCAGAAAAGATATTTTTGTGTTCTTTGGCCTTCTTTACAAATGTTACCCTGATTAGGACAAAATAAACTGAAACACCCTGTTGCTACAAAATCTGTCCAGTGTCCTCAATTGGCACATGATGGGCTATGAAAGGATTCGCAGACCGGAAGGGGTGCAATTCTGAAAATTTACAGCAACAAATTTGATTTCATGAAAAATGATTGGCACAAAATAACATTATTAGCTGGTTACCAGCATTTAAAAATAATGTTTTACTCTGGAACAATTGAAAGGGATTTTGTGCACTGTTTCTTATCTTGTCCGTTTTCAGTTTCAGTTCTTTGAACAGCTTTTAAACCCCTATGACATTGCATTCAGAGAATATCGGCCATTCAGGATACATGATATTGTTGAAAAATATGGCACATATTTTTTTTGTACCTTATAGGCCCTGTTTCCACCTGGTATTAAGATGGTCAATCGGATCAAAAGTAGATGAGTGAGACTCATTTACACCTGGTGTTTTAATCCATCCCTTTTGTCCACTTTCGACCACTTCTGTCCTGATTTCTTCAAGGGGATGGTCTATGCGTGGGTAAATGTATGGGCTTCAGATCTTTTGATCTATTGAACAAAACAAGTTTGCACAAATTGCATATGAATGCAACTGGAGGCGATGGAAAGACACGACTCCAGCAGCTTTCGTTTCTGCTCTGACAGCCGCAAGACTGGCCGAACGCTGTAGAGTGTGTGTTAGAAATCAGGAATGGTGAGAGAACATTGTGCTTGGTACATTTTTCATCTTCAAACCAAACTTCGGTCTTCAGGTGACAAAGCTTAAATCCTGTCTGGCTAGCGCGCTTCCTATAATGTTTACGAGTTAGGTCAGAAGATGGAGAGTAGGCAGTCTTTAGTGGCTTTCGACCACATGAGTGTTTACACTGCGAAAGAAATCCGGTCTAATGTGTTTTTGACTGCCTCTGGAAGCGGTCGAAAGTGGATGAGCTCAAAACCCCGTTTACACCTGGATTTAGTGTCGTCCACTAGTGATCAGATCGACCAAAACACATCTTAATACCAGGTGGAAACGGGGCCACAGTCAGTCAACACCGCTCTGATTCATTTGTTGTTAAATTCCCACATTCATTTGCTGCAGTGTGCTATGGATTCGTAGAAATTATATTAACACAGTTAGGTTGACCCAAATAAACACAGGGCTCTCTGTATGTGTGTGTTTGTCCCTCTGTGATGTGATTGGATTTATTCAGGAATGCCTTAGCAGCAGAGGAGCAAAGTCTCATCTTTATTCTTCACGTTTTGCTTATCACGTGAAGTCTGGAGTGAGAAAACAAGGGCGCATTATGGGAAAGTGTTCAGAAGAGGGTGTGAACATCAAGGGGTGGCAACATACTTGAACAGGGAAGGGTGTATGAAGAGTGATATGGTGAGGTCTAGAGCTGGTCAGATGTCATAAGCTTAGTGGAAACCCAGCTGTGTTGTGCCATTCCTAAACCTTGATACATTTTTAAGTTGGCAGCCTTAATGCACTGTAAAATAAAGAAATAATAAATCATTAGTACTCTCTCCAAAGTTTTTCCACAGCACATAATTAATTAAATTTGCATAGTGCTGATCTTATTAAATATAATTTCAAAAGCATATACAAAGAATAGAATAGTACCTTTTCAGAGCTGTACCTTAACAGAAATATCAGCAATATTAGTAATCAAAATTTCATTAATCAATACCACTAAGTACATTTATCTTTACTATATTATATTATATTGCTGTCAAAGGATTAATTGCAATTAATCGCATGCAAAATAAAAGTTTGTGTTTACATAATATATGTGTGAAGTCTCTCTCTTTTTTGCCCCCGTTACTGAACTGTAGGTCATCTGCGTGATCCCAACAACCAGGTGGTTGTGGTGAAGGGTCTCCGGATCAGCGTGACGGGGATCAACACGCGGCCTCCACAGACCCCAGAGCTGCAAAGGCTCCTCAGCCAGGCGGTTTCTGTCTGCCAACCTCCTGAAGGGTCGCCTGCCAACGTCATCACGGCCGGAGACTACGACCTCAACATAAGCGGTAAGTGCTTGTGAAGAGTTTTCTGCTCGCAGCATCGTCCTGGGGAAGTCCGTAGAGGATGTGATAATGTTACTGCTACGTTTTTAAAGGAGGAAAGTGTAATGGCCTAAAGTGAACAGAAACAGGAACTGGCAGATTGTTTCCTATTGCAACATATTTACAGCTCTGCTCATAAGTTTACATAGCCCTTGCAGAATCTCCAAAATATTTTTATGAAATATGTGGCTATTGGTTACATTATTCAGTAGCTACCAATGAATCTTGGTAATATAAGCAAGAATTTTTATCACAATATGCTTTGTTTTGGTTGATAACGATATATATCATAATATATATCACATTCTTTATGGAAACTAGGGATGTGCACCACAACTAATTTGTTTAAAATGATACATTATTTGTATCATTCAGAATGATACAATCATGAGTCATGAATTTGATTCATGATTCATGATTGTATCAAGACAAGGGACTCATGAACAACCATCACAAAACATAAAAACAGTCATGGATCATCAGGTAACCACACACAGTATTGAGAATCAATGGTTCACATACTTTTGAATGGGGTTATTTTAATAAATTCAGCTATTGTTTTGTCTTGTGAACTAAATGCAAACATCTTTTATGTAAAATATCTTACTCAGGACAGTACTAAACAAAAAATAACATGCATTTTTTATTATCCCTCTTATTTTATAAAAATAATTCTCATTTTCACAGATTCTGCAAGGGGTTCACATACTTTTTCATGCCACTGCAATTAATTAAATTGTTTAAACTGAATTTTTGTAACCAACTAGTCTAAGAAACTCTAGTCTCTTTTCAGTGATCCATTTAAAATAGCGTACGTAAAGGGATAGTTCACTCAAAAATAAAGATAACTAAAAAAAAAAAAGATAACTATCCCATAATTTACTCACCCTCAAGCCATCCTAGTTGTATATGACTTTCTTCTTTCAGCTGGAAGCTAGTGATTTTAGTTTAAAAAGTTTTAAATATGGATATTTTTCTTCCAAAAAATGCATCGCTTCGCTTCAGAAGGCCTTTACTAAACCCCTTGGAGTCGTGTGGATTACTTTTATGATGGATGGATGCACTTTTTTTGGGCTTAAAAAAAATGTCACCATTCACTTCCATTATAAAGCTTGGAAGAGCCAGGATATTTGTTTATATATCTGATTGTGTTTGTCTGAAAGAAGATAGTCATATACATCTAGGAAGGGTTGAGGGTGAGTAAATCATGGGATCTTTTTCATCTTTGGAGGAACTATCCCTTTAAAGACACAGAGAAAACAGAGAAAATGATTGCATGCAAGGTCTGAGGTAAAATAGTTTTTCGCTTCATGTACAATCTTCAAAATATATATAGATTTTTTTTCATAAATGTAGCATTAACATGACAGTAATTTGACAGTAAACTGTCAAACAAGCAGTATTTCCAATGTTGACTAGCAGTAGCAGTATCGTTTATCGACTAGTCTCGCACATCTCTCATGAAAACATGATTAAAAATGCAGAAAAAAATAATGGTCCTGATGATAATTTCCAAAGTAATGGTAGACTTAGTATTTATACAAATTTTATACTCTTTGAATAGTCATGAACTCTACAGTGAAACGACTTTAAAAAATAAATTAATTCTAAATTGTTTTATCTTTGTCTATTCAGCATGTTTTTTTTCCTAACACATTTTGAAAATTTATACTGATTTGTTGTTTTTACAGATATTTATACATTTTCAAAGTGTGTTACACAGAAACATTTTCGATTTCTCTAAATAAAAAAATCTGCAGCGGTATGTAAACATTTGAGGAAAGGAATATGTATATTATGAGCAGTTTCATAATATCAACTTTTTTTTTTTTTTGAATGAGGCTGGTTTCATAGTAGCCTCTCATATCAGCACCTGATGAGGGCAGCAGAGCCCTTGAGGAAAAGAGTGAGAAGCAGATGTTGTAATTGTCCATGAAATTAAAGGGTTTGGTTTGTATTACACCTTTATGATTTATCGTTTCTGATCTTGTTTTTCATTTCTCCCCCCCCCCCCCAACACTTCTCATGGATGAATTCTTGGTAAGAGCTCTTACCCTCATACACACGCTTTCCTCCAGTGTGTGTATGCCAGGTCTCACACACACTTGTGCTGTGCTATGCTGTGCTGTTAACCCTTTGAACGATTGTGATGTGTATGGTTCCCTCTCAAATCATAGGCTGCCAGTAGGTCCTGTCCCCCACATAGTCCCTCAGCTACACCGATCACTCGTGTGGGCCTAAAGCCCTGACAAACCCCTGCCCCCGTGACACTAACGCGCCAAACTACACCAGCCGCATTCTCCTTTTAACTGAATGAATGTCGATGAATGCACATTACTGGCTGTGTACCGGACTGCACCTTATTATGACAACAGAGGCCACGTATACACACTGCAGCTAAATTCGGTTGTCAGTTCACCTTTTAGTGCTTAATCCTGTCCTGTACATACAGTTCAGTAATTTACAGGAGTGAAAACTGCATTCTACAACCAAATTAACTCCCGAAAAATGACAGCCGCGTTTACAGAAATTCTATGCAGTGTGTACTGAACCGAACTGATGAACATTAATGATTTATTTTAACGTGCATCAGATGTGTTTCTCTCTTCTTTATGTGCTGTGCAAGAGATCACAGAGAAAGCAGTACAAGCCTTGGCTCATTCAGGCTGCCAGATCTTGCTAGAAAAACAGTGAACAAGCCCACAATAAACCAAAATAAGACCAAAATATTGCACTTTAATAACTCTGTTAACTCGATCGCTTTATGAGCCAAGCCTAAAAACACTTATAATAAGTGGACATGGCAACACTGCAAGAGCGCTCTCTGCGAAGCAGCCTTTACAAGCATAAGAAAAACACGATGCCTTCGTTGACTGTGCTTTAGTTAATATCGCTGAAAAGAAGTCTTTTATCGCTGTAATATTCAGAATAGCGGATACCTAACACTTGAGACACCAGAGCGTTGCTATGGTTACCACGGTGTCAATCATTGCAGTTTTGGGAGTGAGTCATGTTCTGTACACACACACACACACACACACACACACACACACACACACACACACAACAGTACTTTAGGGGACTCACTCCCGGTTGTTACTCCTGAAACTTAACAGTGTGTACGTGGCCAGAGTCAAGATGAAACATACAGTGTTAGTGTATTTGCATGTTTGAATTTCACAGCTGGTTGGTTTGGCTACGAAAGTAAAGTCCCATAAAGCTATGCTCTAAAGTCAACATGAAATTAAAAGTGACTATGTACTTAATACATATTACTGGCTTTATTGCATCCAGTGTTATTGTAGTATTCTCTATATACTATTGTAATTTTTATTCATATTTTTTCATATGTCATTTTTGTTATTTCTTACTTGATTTTTTTAATGCAGTTTTAGTAATTTAGTACTTCAATTTAAAGCATTAGTTCACTTCAGAATTAAAATTTCCTGATAATTTACTTACCCCATGTTTGTCTTTTTTCAGTCGAAAAGAAATGAAGGTTTCCAGGATTTTTCTCCATATAGTGGACTTCACTGGGGTTTAGCAGGTTAAAAGGTCCAAATGTCAGTTTCAGCGCAGCTTCAAAGAGCTCTACATGATCGTCATTTTCTAAAAAAAAAAATTTTTTTTTTTAAATTGTATACTTTTTAAACCACAAATGCTCATCTTGCACTGCTCTGAGATGCACCCAGCATTACGTAATCATGTTGGAAAGATCACGTGTAACGTTGGCGAAAGTACCAAGTGTCTACAAAGCAAATGTGCAAAGAATAAACCAAACAGCCTTTACAAAAAAAGGTAAAACAACAATGTCAGAAGATTTTGAAGTTGGAGGAGAAAATGAGATGGAGATTTTTGCCCTACTGTGGTACTTCCGTCTACGTCACTCGTGACCTTTCCAACGTGATTACGTAATGCGTGGAGCATCGCAGAGCAGTGCAAGATGAGCATTTGTGGTTGAAAGTATATACATATTTTTTTTTTTTTTGTATTTTTTTTTTAGAAAATGACCAATCGTTTCTCTAGACAAGACTCTTATTCCTCATCTGGGATCATGTAGAGCTCTTTGAAGCTGCACTGAAACTGACATTTGGACCTTCAACCCGTTGAACCCCAGTGAAGTCCACTATTACCCCCTTTCCACCAGCACGAACCGGGTGCTAGTTCAGAGCTAGTGCTAGTGCCAGTTCAGAGTTGGTTCAACTGACGAGCCTTCTAAGAACCGGTTTGCCTTTCCACGGGCTAGAGAGCCAGCACAGAGCCAGGATTTACGTCACAACTATTTCTCATATTTCATAGCAAAGCTAGCGCTGCAGCGCCAAACACAAACACATCAGGCTTGTTCGAGATGCATCGGCTTCCCCCAGAGCGATCGGCGCATGACATTAAAGCACCACGCGAACGATCCAAAAGCACAAGGAGTCGTATGCTTTACAAACACACCCGTGGACCTGCGGCACTCTGATGTCACCCGCCGAATCGGTCCGCGCTGCTCCGATGCACCTCGAACAAGCCTTCCATTAACAATTCGCGAATGTTTTACTACTGTTGATGCTCATGGCTTTGCGAACCTATATCCATTTGTATACAGACGGAGATTATGATCGAGCTGCTATTAGCTCGATTAGCTGCTATTTCAAAAATGGCGGTCTTAAGTTTTTTGTTGGTCATGGTAACCCCGCCCCCAGCCCCTGACGCAAGCGGTTCTTACTTCTAGCCCAGCAATGTTTTGGTGCTACTTACGAACCACTTTTCCTGGTTCGGAGCTGGTGCTTTTTGTGTCGAAAGACAAAGAACTGATTTGAAACTAGGCTCTGGCTCCGAACCAGCACTCAAACTGCCTTGGTGGAAAAGGGGTATTAATGGAGAAAAATCCTGGAATATTTTCATCAAAAACCTTAATTTCTTTTCAACTGAAGAAAGAAAGACATGAACATCTTGGATGACATGGGGGTGAGTAAATTATCAGGAAATGAATTCTGAAGTAAACTAATCCTTTAATCTTAGTTCAGCCGAGACAACAGTTCAAATTTTCATTTAATAAAAAAAAAAAAAAAAGTATTATATTTTGTCAGCTTTATTTCAATTAACGGAAAACAATTTTAATAGTTTTAGTTAACAGTAACACTATATTGCACATAACTTATCAGTGCATATTATTCCAAATGTTAATAAAAATAACTTCCTCCAGCTCTGAAACGACTTTCCTTCCTCTAGGCCAGGCGGGCCAGCGTTTCAGTTTCCAGAATTAAATAAAGCCCGATTCCTGGATTATAATGATCATTCCATTCATAATCTGCAAACTCTCTTTCGGGGTTCTGGTTGCTTTTCACAATGCAATAAATCAAGTCCCCCTCTACATTTTTCAGACAGCATTCTGTTTCACTCAGAAATGTCATATTATGTAAGCAAAATGGGATGTGAATAGTGTTTCATATTGACTTTGAAGCATTGGATTGATGTGTATGCGCTCTACTCACCCTGACTGATGGACAGAAACATCCAGCTACATTTTCTGCTACTCCTGCTTCTGCTGGTACCAGTAGTTGTTTTATGTGTGTCTTAAAGGCAAATTATGATATGGTTTATTCATTCTATGTAATCTTTGAACATATACTTCAAAGATATTTTGATTTTTCAAAGACTTTTAACATGTATTCAACTGCCTTTCCTCTCAGCAGGAGACGCTGAAATGTGCACATGTCTAAGCTAATCAGGAAAATTGGATTTTAGAACTATGCTCATTCGCTTACTGCATCTACAGTGCTAGATTTAGCACTTTGTAGAAGTTTAAGTTACTGGGATAGTTCAGCAAAAATGACTTTAAAAAAAATTACATCACTCTTATGAAATTGTTCTCATGATGTATTTTAGCTTCTGGTAAGATAGTAGAAATCGTTTCAACTAACAAACCATTTATACAAAGACACAGAGCAATTGACATATTATCTTTGCTAGGGCTGTGCGATTAATTGATTTTTCTTTCAATTTTGGCTTCCAAAGATTATGAAAACAAGATCAACGTAAAACGATTATTGTCCCGCTGCCATATTCCGCCCAGCGCCCCTTTCTTTCCTTCACAGCGGTACGCTTTCGTTCCTTCCTAAGCCAAACTTAAAGGATTAGTTCACTTTCAAATAAAAAAAAATTCCTGATCATTTACTCACCTCCATGTCCTCCAAGATGTCCATGTCCTTCTTTCTTCAGTCGAAAAGAAATTAAGGTTTTTGATGAAAACATTCCAGGATTATTCTCCTTATAGTGGACTTCAATGGACTCCAAACAGTTGAAGGTCAAAATTACAGTTTCAGTGCAGCTTCAAAGAGCTTTAAATGATACCAGACGAGGAATAAGGGTCTTATCTAGCAAAACGATCGGTCATTTACGGAAAAAACGGAGCTGGTGCCGCGTTCGTTCTGTAAGTTGAATAGGGAAGGCGTAGGACATACAGCATTTGAAGAATACGGTAGGCAGAATGGTGAAGCACTTGCAAGGCGATCATTTGTGTTTATAAAGCATATACATTTGTATTTGTATTTGTATTTTTAATTTTTTTTTTTTAAATGACCGATTCGCTAGGTAATTCGCTATATAAGACCCTTATTCTTCGTCTGGTATCGTTTAAAGCTCATTAACATTTTGACCTTCAACCATTTGGAGTCCATTGAAGTCCACTATAAGGAGAATAATCCTGGAATATTTTCATCAAAAACCTTAATTTCTTTTCGACTGAAGAAAGAAGGACATGGACATCTTGGATGACATGGGGGTGAGTAAATTATCAGGAATTTTATTTGAAAGCGAACTAATCCTTTAACATCCAAATCAGCCGAGTGTTGTAAAATGCAGACTACTGTTGCTAAACTGTGGGAAGTGTTTGATAGTAAACAGTGTTATTAAAAGCACATTAAGCCACGAAAGAGATACTGTTCCCTAGGCGGCTTTCTGTGCGCGCTCCGAGTCGGGGAGGAACCACTGATCTATATAAATGATTATCGTTAATATTATATTATTCATTTATATAGATCAGTGGGCAGAATGTGCATAAGCAAAGTAAATGTGGGCTACAGATACGCTCCTAAACGCTCAAATAGCCTACACATAAACATGTTGAAATGCCATTTTGGAGAGTATCCTCGTGTAAACAGTCGGTGATTTCTTAAGTGAATGTAAACGGTTGAGAAAGAAAGCGCATGCGCAACAGAATATTAGATCCGTGCAGCTCTTAAAGTGACAGCAGCCTAATAAATCTGCAGCAGTCATTAATGTTAATCAAACAACAAAAGACAAAGATAAAATCACTCATTGCTCTTGATTGAATAACTTTTGTAGTTTTTAGTAAGGTTTAGTCTATATTTAATGTATACAGCAGTATTGACCAATATAATCAATATTGACCAAAATAATCGTGATTATGTTTTTTGCCAAAATCGAGCAGCCCTAATCTGTGCACATCGCAGGTGCATCTGCAGGGTTTGGGATGGGTTGTGTTTTGGTTTTGGATGCGTAACACTTTTGTGGTTCCTGTCGGTGAGTTTTAACCAGACTTTCTTCTCCTCTCAGACCGCACGGTCAAAGCGAGCGTTCCCTGGTACTCTGACTGGAAAGAAACACTCACCCAGCTGAGCTCATCCAAGTACTTCACAGGTATTCCCTTCCTTCCCGTGCTGGGGGTGCGCGAAAGGGCTTTCCTCAGACGCCTTCTCCACATCATTTCCTGGCCCGGCTCGCTCCGTAGCAGAACTGTCGCTTAATCTCCTTTCCTCTTCCAATCCAGCTTTCTCCGGATGTTGGTGGTGGTCCTATAGCTTCTTGTGTGTGTTTGAGATAGATCCAAGGGAAATGACTCATTGCGCCGAAACTGTCTTATAATGGTTTAGCGATTTCTTCATTATATCCAATCAGTGTTCCATTTGAGAGTTTAGACAATAGTTAATGATTGTTTCGACTGAAATTTAAGTGTTATTTTCTTTTCAGTTAGTTTTGTAAGGTTTTCAGTTCAATGAGTCATTTTATCCATTCAGTCTCTCTTTCTAGTCTAGCATCTCCTCCTCTCTGTAGATCCACTGTTCCTGTTGCTGTGAAGTAGAGATTGACTTTACATGCACTTTTTACTGATCATTTTGATTGAATGTGAAATATTGGTTTCTTGTTGTTATACACTGTAAGAAATATCCTGTTGAATTTGCTGTAAAATACTGGCAGCTCTGGATGCCGAAAATTCAGCGTAAAAAATACTGTGACTATCTTTCAGGTATTACGGGATGGCATATTGATACCAACTTATATTTCATTAAGTGAGATAATATTAATAAACCAATCAACCTGAACTACCAAAATCTGATTTTTACCTTAAAATGTACTGATGTACCACTGTAATAATACGAACAGTTGGTAAGCTGGAAAGCCACATGATGAATCAGAATTCATTTTAAGTGGCTTGGCCAATACTGGTTAAATAGACATTCACAGTGTCTATTTGTCACAAAGACAAAACACCATCTGGGAAACACTCAACACTAAAATAATGCATTAATCATTAACTAAAGAACAGAAAATGTAATGCAAAACACCCTAATGTAATGTACCCTAATGTAAAATGAGGAGCACATCAATTATTTATATAAAATATAATCCTTTTACTGTTTTTAAACATAAATTTTATGCTATGTTAAAACATTTGCTAATTTTCATCGTATATGGCAAGGTATCTTGCAGTTAACAGGTGTTTACTCTATAATATAATATAATATAATATAATATAATATAATATAATAATATAATATAATATAATATAATATAATATAATATAATATAATATAATATAATATAATATAATATAAATAATATAAACAGTACAGTCCAAAAGTTTGGAACCACTAAGATTTTTATGTTTTTAAAAGAAGTTTCGTCTGCTCACCAAGGCTACATTTATTTAATTAAAAATACAGTAAAAACAGTAATATTGTGAAATATTATTACAATTTAAAATAAATTGTACTATTTAAATATATTTGACAAAGTAATTTATTCCTGTGATGCAAAGCTGAATTTTCAGCATCGTTACTCCAGTCTTCGGTGTCACATGATCCTTCAGAAATCATTCTAATATGCTGATTTGCTGCTCAATAAACATTTATGATTATTTTCAATGTTGAAAACAGTTGTGTACTTTTTTTTTTCAGGATTCCTTGATGAATAGAAAGTTCAAAAGAACAGCATTTATCTGAAATACAAAGCTTCTGTAGCATTATACACTACCGTTCAAAAGTTTGGGGTCAGTAAGAATGTTTATTTTTATTTTTTTGAAAAGAAATGAAAGAAATGAATACTTTTATTCAGCAAGGATGCATTAAATCAATCAAAAGTGGCAGTAAAGACATTTATAATGTTACAAAAGATTAGATTTCAGATAAACACTGTTCTTTTGAACTTTCTATTCATCAAATAATCCTGAAAAAAAATAAAAAATTGTAAAAAAAATTGTACACATTAAAAGTTTCTTGAGCAGCAGATCAGCATATTAGAATGATTTCTGAAGGATCATGTGACACTGAAGACTGGAGTAATGATGCTGAAAATTCAGCTTTGCATCACAGGAATAAATTACTTTGTGAAATATATTCAAATAGAAAACAGTTATTTTAAATTGTAATAATATTTCACAATATTACTGTTTTTACTGTATTTTTAATTGTAAATGTAAATGTAGCCTTGGTGAGCAGACGAAACTTCTTTTAAAAACATTAAAAATCTTAGTGGTTCCAAACTTTTGGACTGTACTGTGTGTATAATATATATATATATATATATATATATATATATATATATATATATATATATATATATATATATATATATATATATATATATATATATATATAAAATCTGTAATGTTTATATAAACAATATAAAATAGTTTATATAAACATTACAGATTTTTTTTTTTTTTTTTTTTTTTTTTAGTGTATTAATACACTAATGCTCTCTGACAAGTAAAAAGTTTGAGGAATATTATTTAAACTTTTGGATTTAGAAAATGCAAAACACATTTTCAGAAATGCCTTGTAGTTTGTCTGAACGAGTAGGAAGGTTATATAATAGACTTGTTTAATGTTATGTTCATGAGACGCCAATCAGACACCAGGAAATATACCAAATTTATATTGTGAATTATGCTAATAACTTTAAATTAATAATAAATGTTTTAATTATGATAAACCTTTATCACTACATTAACACATTGTCTTCTTCGCAGGGGTCTTTAACGGGATACACAGCGTCACTGCAGGGGTTGTGCTAATTATTGTTAAAAACAAATTAAATTGTTCATTATGCAATAATTCAGTATAAACTTTAACTTCAGCTGGATGTGTAATTATCTGGGCCATAATTCAGCACTGTTTTGCACAGTATGCAACCGGGCTCAAGGGGTCCTTGAACCGATAAAATTTAAAATCTCCTGTTTTTAAAGTACAAAAAAAAAAAAAAGGGAATTAGCCTAATTCATCTCACTGGAATGTTGTAATCATCAGAGCAATCATGCACTTTGCTGATTAAAATGTGTTAGATATGGTTTGTTGTATTGTAGTGTCGACATGGTATTTGAGCTCTACCTTCTCTGTAAAATTTCAGATAAGCATGGCGAGGCAGCCAGAGTGAAGTGCATCATGCTGTATGCTTATTGTCATGAATGATTCAGAAAGGACCATTGATTGAGACCAAATGTCAAGGAACTGACCTAATGAATCTGGAGCATAAAAATCAGTTCATCCTCAACTTCCCTCATTGCTTGATGGATTAAAAGGGGGAAATTGATCATGAATGTTGATGCGTGCATTCAAAACAACCTGTTTTGAACATCCTGCTTTTCTATAAGCAAAACTAAATTGAATCTTAATTAAATCATGAAGGGTTTCAAAGTGATGTTAGATTTAAGATGCTTTAAAGGGATAGTTCACCCAAAAATGAAAATGTGTTTGTTTATCTGCTTACCCCCAGCGCATCCAAGATGTAGGTGTCTTTGTTTCTTCAGTAAAACACAAATGATGATTTTTAACTGCAACCGCTGCCGTCTGTCAGTGGTATAATGCAAGTCAGCGGGAACTTGGACTATAAGAGTAAATAAAACACGACAGACAAATCCAAATGAAACCCTGTGGCTCGTGACGACACATTGATGTCCTAAGACACGAAACGATCGGTTTGTGCGAGAAACCGAACAGTATTTATATAATTTTTTACCTCTAAGACACCACTATGTCCAACTGCATTCATCACTCGATTCGTTTGGTCTGATCGCGCTCTGACAGCGGCAGTGATGTCTCGCGGATATACTTCAATGAGTGCTAGACATCACTGCCATTGTCAGACCACTGACAGACGGCAGCGGTTGGAGTTAAAAATCATCATTTGTGTTCTACTGAAGAAACAAAGACACCTACATCTTGGATGCGCTGGGGGTAAGCAGATAAACATCAAATTTTCATTTTTGGGTTAACTATCCCTTTAATCCTGATTTAAGGTATGGTCACATTTTCCATTGTTTAGTGAATTTTTGTGGGCAAAATCAAGTTTCAATAGGAATGCACACGATTGGGAATTTTACGTGAGGACGAAAGATACAGATCCCCACACAGATTTCACAGTGTCTTTAGGTTGACCAACAGAAAGCTGCTTGGTTTGACTTCTGTGAGCTGTGCTTCATTCATCATTACACTATACTGACAGAAAATGGACCTTTTTGTTGCCCACAAAATTGATCTGAAATGTAGCTAATGTAACCGTGCTTTTATGCTTCAAAATTACCAGATATTTGAGAGCATTTTACATGCCGCTTGTTTGAATTTACATTAAATTATTAGGTTGGATATTTTTTAACATTCTTTTATTTTAGATCTGTTATTTTGCTGTTAAAGACTCTTAAAATATGATCTTTTAAGCTTCCGTCGAATTTCAAAATTCTTGTGGTTTTTTTCTATTCGTCTTGCCTTTTATAATGTGCTTTTCTCTTCTTCCGCCTGGAGGGCTGGTCATGTGGCCTGTATTAATCTTCTATCTGAAACAAGACAATATTACTTTGTGTGTGTTTGTGTGTTTATCTTACAGCCACAACACCATGGTTTGAGACCTACCGCGAGAACTTCCTGCAGTCCATGCCGGCATCAGAGCACGAGTTCCTTAACCACTACCTGGCCTGTATCCTTTAAAACACAGGAAAACATCTTTCTGTGCCCCTCTCCTAATAACTCAATCTTGTTTGTCTCTTTTTTTTATACTTTTATTTCTCCTCTTTGTTTACCACAAGGGACGCACCGAAATTTTGACTATATAAAATGTTCAGTCAAGAATCAGGGAGCTTGCATTTTACTTTCACGATCACACATACTCTATAGCTGCGTCTCATTTCAGAGGCTGCGTCCTCTGGAGGTCACATTTGAAAGCTGCATACATCATCAAGGATGTCTTATTTAAGAAAAGTAACCATAATAAAACTGACTATTTTTCCTCATGAGGTGTAAAATACTGTAATTTCTTTCCTTCTTTGCAGTTACTTTTCTTATGAGACCACCTCGATGACGTATTTCGAAGGCTGCCTCCTTCGGAGGTCACATTTGAAGAAATGTGACCGCCGAAGGACGCAGCCTTCGAAATGAGACGCAGCTTATGTATAGGGAATGGCGATGCTGAACACGCAACTAATCCTCCGCTCGTGGCATTATTACATTTCACATCATTCTAATATACTTGCTTACCCAGCCTGTCAAGATTTTTGATTAAATTGGTTTCGGATAAGAATATGTGTTCACTCTTGTATTAGCACTCTCTTCTCCTATTCTCCTACTCTCTTCTCTCCACTCTGTTCTTTCCTTTTTTTGGTTGCGTAACTTCTTTTTTCTTTTAGTCTGTTTTGCTCTTCCTTCAATCTGTGTTCTGTGAGATTTCCTGAACTCGGCTGCAGGTATGTTGGTGGTGTCATCCCATGAGGCGGTGCCGACAGAGCAGTTTCTCAAGCTGTCCCAAGAACAGCACCGAATTCAGCACAGTGGAGAATACACCCACCCCAAATGGTTCATCCCCAACACGCTCAAATATTACGTCCTACTTCACGATATTAGTGACGGAGACGAGCAGAGGTGTGTGTGTGTGTGTGTGTGCACGTCTCTCAATTGTTCTTGTTTCTGTGTTTCCTTGATTGTTTTTTTTTTTTTCTTTTGTTTTTTTCTTCTTTTACACAGTCAAACAGTCAGATAATTAATCATTGATTGACTCTTGAAGAAGCTTTAATGTTTAGTCAGAGATATTTGGCTGCATCAACTAGGCCTGTCACGATAACTACTTTTTGTTGTGCGATATATTGCCCCAGAAATAATTGCGATATGCGATATTATTGTCATTTTAAGACCATTTTATGCCACTGAATATATAATCATAATATAACAGCATAATAATGCAAGTAGGCCTACACACTTTCAAATGACAATGAACTTCACTCTTAAGAATATTTAGATACTGGAATTGAAGCGTCAAAAATAATCATAATATTGAATACATAATAAATAAACCTTTGCTCACAAAAACTGCAAAATAACAAGCAGAAAAATAAATGCACAAAAGGCACTTATATGGAGATTTTCCATCTACAAGTTTTTCCCTGACCTTATTTTCTCAGTAAAGTAAGGGTGCACGCTATCGTCAGATGTCCATATGAACAAAGACACAGATTTAGCAGTCAGATATGGCCATCTGTTTTTCTAGAGGCGTGTTTGAAAAACTTCTTTTAACTTGAGCGCCACGTCATGCACGAGATGCTGCAAAAGACACGAAAGGCAACAGTCAAACAAACACGTTTCCATGGAAACACGGCGCAGTGGAATGCAAAAACGCGTTCTCTATGAAAACGGACTAGACACTCGCGACTGCCACGTCCTGTGTGAAACTATCTGTGAGCGTGCACCATTTCGCGCTGTCATGTTTATATTTGCACCAGTGAATTGCGGAAACTCAGTGCATTTGCACTTATTCTTCAAACTGTCTGTAGTTGTCAGGAAAACACTATGATGACTTGAATGCCGCATTTTTCCACCTGTCGATGTTGGCTCTGTATGAATGAGCTGCCTGAGCACCAAAAGTGTCATTTAAAGTCACCATGAAATAGTCACAGAGTCACGAAAACCTTCTTAAAGGTGCCCTAGATTCAAAATTTGAATTTACCTCGGCATAGTTGAATAACAAGAGTTCAGTACATGGAAAAGACATACATTGAGTTTCAAACTCCATTGCTTTCTCTTTCTTATGTAAATCTCATTTGTTTAAAAGACTTCCGGAAAACACGCGGATCTCAACATAACACCCCAACATGTACGCCCCAATATTTGCATATGCCAGCCCATGTTCCCAACATTATGAAAGGCATTAGACAAGGGCAGCCAGTAACGTCTGGATCTGCACAGGTGAATCAACAGACTAGGTAAGCAAGAACAACAGCGAAAATGGCAGATGGAGCAATAATAACTGACATGATCCATGATAGCATGATATTTTTAGTGATATTTGCAAATTGTCTTTCTAAATGTTTCGTTAGCATGTTGCTAATGTAGGCTACTGTTGGTTAAAGTTACCATCGTTTCTTACTGTATTCACAGAGACAAGAGCCGTCGCTATTTTCATTTTTAAACACTTGCAGTCTGTATAATTCATAAACACAACTTCATTCTTTATAAATCTCTCCAACAGTGTAGCATTAGCCGTTAGCCACGGAGCACAGCCTCAAACTCATAGAGAATCAAATATAAACATCAAAATAAATACTTTACTCACATAATTCGAAGCATGCATACAGCATGCATGACAAACATCTTGTAAAGATCCATTTGAGGGTTATATTAGCTGTGTGAACTTTGTAAATGTGCTGTAATATAATCGAGAGCTCGTGTGGCAGGGAGAACGCGAATTAAAGGGGCGGCGCGCTGAAAAAATCTGCATAGTTAATGATGCCCCAAAATAGGCAGTTAAAAAAATGAATTTAAAAAAATCTATGGGGTATTTTGAGCTGAAACTTCACAGACACATTCAGGGGACACCTTAGACTTATATTACATCTTGTGAAAAAGCATTCTTGGGCACCTTTAAGAAAGATCAATTCTAAGAACTTTGTAAGAATGTTACTAAATTCTTAAAGGGTTAGTTCACCCAAAAATTGTCATTAATGATTCACCCTCATGTCGTTCCAAACCCGTAAGACCTCCGTTCATCTTCAGAACACAGTTTAAGATATTTTAGATTTAGTCCCAGAGCTTTCTGTCCCTCCATTGAAAATGTATGTACGGTATACTGTCCATGTCCAGAAAGGTAATAAAAACATCATCAAAGTAGTCCATGTGACATCAGTGGGTCAGTTAGAATTTGTTGAAGCATCAAAAATACATTTTGGTCCAAAAATAACAAAAACTATGACTTTATTCAGCATTGTCTTCTCTTCCTGAATCCTTTCCATTGAATTGATTCCATTGAATTCTTTCATCTGTTGGCGTTGGTAATGCACTTTTACGTCGCCGTGGTTGTTTTTGGCGATTAGGACATCTACGACATGCACACTTACGCACCATTTTAAAAAATATTGCAATACCAAAATACAAACAATGTAGAATAGCTTGAATACAGCGTGCGTCTCCCTAAGACTATAAACGAAGCTCGGGCGCACCGGACAACACGTCAGCAGCGTCTTACATCAGCAGCGTCACTGCGGAGTCGTGAACCACACTCCGGAGCAGAAGGGGGCGGTAATGCACCAATAAGCTGGATGCCAACCGCCATAAAACAGGAAAGAAGAAGAAGCGGAGTCGTGAACGCAGATTGACAACAGACCCGGAAGAGAATACAATGCTGAATAAAGTCGTAGTTTTTGTTATTTTTGGACCAAAATGTATTTTCGATGCTTCAAAATGTTGCGGATGTCCTAATCGCCAAAAACAACCACGGCGACGTAAAAGTGCATTACCAACGCCGACAGATGAAAGGATTCAATGGAATCAATTCAATGGAATTAATTCAATGAAAAGGATTCTGGAAGAGAAGACAATGCTGACTAAGGCTTAGTTTTTGTTATTTTTGGACCAAAATGTATTTTCAATGGAGGGACAGAAAGCTCTCGGACTAAATCTAAAATATCTTAAACTGTGTTCCGAAGATGAACGGAGGTCTTACGGGTTTGGAACGACATGAGGGTGAGTCATTAATGACATCATTTTCATTTTTGGGTGAACTAAAAGTTCTCAAATATTTTTACCATGAAATACTTCAGTATATTGCAGTATTGTTATAAATAATTTATATGCACATCATCATTTTTTTTTTTAAGTTCATGTGCCCTCTTAATCTTTAATCAGAATATCTTTCCCTCCCATTTGCATATCCTTTATGATGTGTTTACTGGCGTGAGGGCGGGACAACCTGTCACTCAAATGACATCACACAGCAATAGCAAACCACTACGATTATTTCCTGACTGACTAAATCAAGTCCCTACATTTTTTTTTTTCTTGTTCAAAAATATAGATCATGCATAGGGAAGAAACGACTATCGCGATTAGATTCATGCTTAACTGAATTAAATAATGTTTTCCTGAATATGGGCAACTTTTGACTGGAGCTTCACACATTTGATCAAACTGTCATTTATATATTCTTAAATAATTCTACAGTAATTCTTCTTTTGTGGGCCAAGTAAAAAATGGCAAAATATTTGTGCTTACATTTTGTTCTTTAAGTACTTTTATTTTGGTGGTTATGCACAGAATCGCACGCACATTCATTCAAATAATTGGTGTTTTCTTTTTTTTTTTTATTTGTAGGTGCTCAGTTCAATTCTTATTCAATTATGTAAGTTAGGTCAAAGGAAACAGAAAAATACTATTAGTGTGATTGCATTTGCATAGATCTACGTGTTCTCTCACGATTCATCATTGTTACTGTTACTGAAATATGCTTGTTAATTAAACCTCTTCAATATTCTAGCTGAACTGTGCTCAGACTTAATGCTTGTATTTCTCTTAAATAAATGTGCAGGGCCAAGTGAATCGTAAACGCTCTTTATTCCATATGCAGTTCAAAGCCTTTGATAATTCCCACTGCTTGTTCTGATTCCGCAATTAAACAAAAAGTGTTGATTAACACTGGAAACATGTATCCAACCCTGCCTCAGGGATTAAAACCAATGTCATGTCAGGAGAAAACATTTCTGCTTTTCTTTTGTAATTGAATACATTTAATTAGAGAAAGTACTATGAGTAGAATAAAAACGAACCTTTAAGCAACATGAACTGAATTTGCAATGTGCTTTACTGTGAATATTTATTTCTGACATCAGCTGAGTGACAGGCATGCTTTGCCACTTCCTCCTCCGAGAATACCGCATATAGATAAATTGCCAATCACGGTAATCGTGTGCTGCCTGCAGCCTCAAGGTCTGATGAATAGAAGATTACTTGACTGTGGGGAGAAAGATTAGGCTGTCATATATATATTTATTTACGATGGTATAGAACAGCTATTAATGTCTATCTCTGTGTCTCTCAGGGCGGACTCTGTGTACGAGGATATGAAACAGCGGTATGGTACTCAGGGCTGCTATCTGCTCAAGATAAACTCTCGGAGCGGTAGCACTGGTGCGGACGAACAGATGCCGGACCCCTGGAGTCAGTACTTACACAAGACCAGCATGCACAACCCTGTGAGTGCCACAACCTCACCGCAGGCAACGAACATACACTCATAAACTTCTGATTATCGTCATAAATTCTGGTCCACGTTGCAGTGTTATCTGGCCGAGATCCAAACGTTTTGATTGCGTAAACCAAGTGTGCCGCATACTTCCTGAAAAGTGAAGCCAAAACATTTAGATCGCCTCCTAGTGGCTGGCTGCAGTATAGGATATAAACCCTGCCCTCTCTATGTAAATGAATGGGACAAGAGCCAAACTACAAAAAATCGAATTGACTGTTTCTGCCTTAAGGAGATGTTATCATGCAGTGTCCGTGTTTCCCAATAAGTTTGGTTTTAGTTAATTTTTTGATGCCATACAAATAGGGCGTAACGTCATGATTGACAGCTGTTCTTGCAGTTGACTCTCAAAGGGAGGGACCTTGATGCCGCGGCTCGACCTCAGGATCACTACTGCACAAATTGGGCTATGAATGACGTAATCTGCAATGATCATTTCTGGGATATTTTGGCTTAATTTTTCTACAGTGGAAGGAAGGATGTGTTATCCATCTTTTTTTTTTTTTTTACAGTCTATGGCGTAAACCTTGCAAATCCAGGGTACAAGTAGAGTAATATTTTGTTATATTTTATTATTTTATTTAAATAACGTCATTCTCACCTAAAAGAAACTCTAAAAACTACATTCCGTGATACAATAACAGTAGTATGTAAAAAAAAAAAAAAACTATGGTGGATTTGCTCGACCGCCATGAGTTGCCGCAAGCGGAGTGATACAAACGGTGAAACGTTTCGAGTGCTGATACTGAGGGAATATTGCATGGCTCTCAGCCAATCAGATTTGAGAACCAGAATTAACTGTTGAATAAATAATAATATACATTGTTCTTTTGCCAAAGTCCATAAAATTAGTAATTAAGTTTAAATTTTTTTTTTATTATTTTGATTGAATTAAAATTATTTTTTTATAATTAAAATTTTCAGTTGTAAATTTAACATCACATTTGCATTGCTTTTTTATAAATATATTTTTGTTAGCTTTTTAATTTTTTATTTTAAAATAATTTATTCATTTATTATAATTTTACATTTTAATAATTTGAATGAATGATTTAATTAGCTTTGGGAAACCCTGCTATAATATAATACTTTTATTTGCTATAATTTCCTCCAGTCTTTTATCTTATTGTTTATTTTTATAAATTCATCAGAAAAACAGTGTGGTGGATTATTGGTAAATCTAAAATCTATTTTGATTGCTATGTTAATTGTTTTAAAATATTGAATTTAGAGAGTTATCTCATATGAAAAATGTAAAAACTTGTTGGCCTAATGGAATTATTGGTGTGTGACTATGTTGGGTTTGAAAAACTGCATTTGATCTGCAAATTAAATGTTCGCCAACCCTGGTGATGTTTAATAGGAGCTGTATGAAGAATCCGCTGTGAATAATGCGATTGAAAACAACATCGGTGCAGAGGAAGATGGTCTTGATCCTTCAGTTAGAGGTTAGTCCATTCAAATTGAATCCCATTATCAGGGATTTTGGTTATAAACCTCATATTGATGAGAAATGTTGATCTAATGTTAGTTAGATGTTCCACTTATGTTTGCAGACGGCATCTCAGGGACTCATCCTCTGCAGCTGGACCAGTCACCTGATGCCGGTTACCCCAGCAACAGCGCCAGTCAGTCTGTAAACAGCGTGGATGTGATGAAACCTCAAAAACAGGCCAGCGTGACCTCTCACACCCCTCCGACCCCTCGTGGAACCTGCCTGACCCTAAATGACCATGACCACATCCGGCAGTTTATTCAGGAGTTCACCTTCAGGGGATTACTGCCGCACATCGAGAAAAACATACGCCAACTAAATGACCAGGTACATAAACACACACAAATTATATGTTAGATATAATTCATCTCAAGTCTCTCTTTTCTTTTCTCTTTTCAGGTATTTGTGTACATTTAGACTTTTATTTGAGGGAAGTACTAAGTTTGGGGTCTATAGGATTTTAAATGTTTTTGAAAAGTTTCTTACGCTCACTAAAGCTGCATTTATTTAAATACAAAATACATAAATAAATACAAAAAGTATTACAATTTAAAATAGCTGTTTTCTAGTTTAATGTATTTTAAAATATCATGTGATTGAAAAGCTGAATTTTCAGCATCATTACTCCAGTCTTCAGTGTCACATGACATGACCCTTCAGAAATCATTCTAATATGCTCAGGAAACATTTATTATTATCAATGTTGAAAACAGCTGTGCTGCCATGATATTTGATGAATAAAAAGTTTAAAAAGCATTTATTTTGAAATGTGAATCTTTTTAACATTATAAATGTCTTACTGACACATTTGTCACAACAAAAGTATCAATTTCTTAAAAAAACAAAAACAAATTATTGACCTAACATTTTAAATTTATGGAAAATATATTTTCTTAAAAAAAAAATTATAAAATATTGTAAAATTGCAATATGTTAAATTATTATATACAATAAAATGTTGTAATTTGTTTATTAATTGCTTTCCAGGTTTATTTTTCTGAGTCATACAAAAATCTGTTCCAATAAAAATACAGAGCAAAGAAATAAAAATAAAAGAAACAACAGAGAAGCTAAAACACATCAGTCTTATTTAAATTATGCAGTACATTATATTTATTTTATAACCCCTTATACATTTAAATCACTCAGAAAATCATGCTTTACCATTGGCTCCAGCATCTTATCATATATTTTCTGTTTACCTCCTTACATTATACTTTTTATAATTCATTCCTGTTGACTGTATAGTATTACTCTGTTGATTTGTTGTTGATTTATTTGCTGTTTTTGTTTGTTTTTAATATGCATATCTTGGCTGCATTTGTACATAATAAAGCAGTTTTCATACTTTCAAAATAAACTTAATCTACAAGGCTTCAATTACCCAAGAGTACAAGCCAAGGATCCATTAATATTTATATCCTTAACTTTTGACTGTAATGCAAATTTATTGTTCCATTTTTTTTAATAAATATATTTCCAAAAGTTCTGCACAGCTGTTGAAATTTTCTTTCATTGTCTTCATCTTTCTTTATTTCTCATTCTAGCTTGTCTCAAGAAAAGGTCTGAGCCGATCTCTTTTCTCCGCCACTAAGAAGTTGTTTGGTGGAGGGAAGGTCCCAGAGAAGAGTATTGCTGAACTAAAGAACACTGCAGGGCTGCTGTAAGTGACCTGAAGTACACTTTTAAATGCTTTTGTTGTTCTTTTCTCATCTGAATATTGACCCTTGTGATATCAGCTATCCCTCTGAGGCTCCAGAGCTTCAGATCAGGAAGATGGCTGACCTCTGCTTTTTAGTACAGCACTATGAGCTGGCCTACAACTGCTACCACACTGCCAAGAAGGACTTCCTCTCCGACCAGGCCATGCTGTATGCCGCGGGAGCACTGGTGAGATGCACACCACAGTCGGAGCGTAGCTGCTGCCTGAAATAAGCTCCACTGACACTGTTTCGGTGGTAATCAGAGTAATACTGTCTGAACATGCCTGGTGTATCTGTCTCTACAGGAGATGGCTGCTGTCGCTGCCTTTCTGCAAAGCGGGGCAGCCAGGCCGTACCCAGCACACTACATGGACACGGCCATTCAGACCTACAGAGATGGGTGCAAGTAAGAATATGCGTTAAAGGGATAGTTCACCCAAAAATTACCCCATGATTTACTCACCCTCAAGCCATCCTAGGTATATATGACTATCTTCTTTCAGACGAACACAATCGGAGTTGTATTAAATCATGTTCTGGCTCTTCCAAACTTTATAATGGAAATGAATAGAGGATGAGATTTTGAAGCCCAAAAAAGTGCATCCATCCATCATACAAGTAATCCATACGACTCCAGGGGGTTAATAATGGCCTTCAGAAGTGAAGCGATGGGGTTTTGTAAAAAAAAATATCCGTTTAAAACTTAAAAAACTTAAATAACTAGCTTTCGTGTAGTTATTTACTTACTTATTTACTAGTACTTTTATGATGGATGGATGCACTTTTTTGGGCTTCAAAATCTCATCCTCTATTCACTCCCATTATAAAGCTTGGAAGAGCCAGGATATTTAACTCCAATTGTGTTTGCCTGAAAGAAGATAGTCATGAATCATGGGGTAATTTTCATTTTTGGGTGAACTATCCCTTTAATTTTCTTCATTGAGATATACGTGTGTGTGTATTTACAAGTGTTTTAATTCATTTCGTGACTTGTAAAAGTTTAGAGCTATAATTTTTATTATTATTATTATTATTTTGAATTAATGAATAAATTAATAAATAAAATTTATTTTAGTTTTTGCTTCCTTTTTAGGCGTTATCAGTTTATGTGGCTTTTGAAAATTAACGGTGTTTTAATGTTTCTTTAATTTAAATAAATAAATACATGCATACATTCATTCATGCATACACACATTTTAAAGGCCAAATCAGTATTTGTGACTTCTAAAAATTAGTTTAGTCTTTTAATGATATTTTAAAATTATTATTATTGAATTATTATTAAATAAATGTATTTTCGTTCTTGCATTTTTAGACTGGACATCACTTTATGTGGCTTTTAGTGTTTTAAGGTCGTACTTGTTTTCTTTTTTTGTGGGTTATGTCTGTGGCTTTTAAATTGTTTAGCATTTTAATGATTTTATTAGTAATTTAAATAAATTAAGCTAATTTTAGGTGTTGCTTCTGCTGACAGTTTGTTGCTTAAATACTTGAACACTTGATGAAAGGATCTTTTTTTCTTTTCCAGTTTTGATGGAAATCTGTAACATGTTGTTTTTTGTGGTTACGTCACAGAAACATGCTTTTGGCTGAGCGGTGTTGTCTTTTAAGTGCTGAGATTTTGAAGAGTCAGGCCAAATACTCAGATGCTGCCACACTTCTGATCAAGATGACCAGTGAGGTGAGTTCAAGTCCCTGTTGACACATCTACATCTGAAGACTGTACCAATATTTTTAAAAGTCATATCTTTATCATCACCCATTAATCAAGCAACCGTGTTCGTACAAGGTCCTTAAAGTGCTTGAAGTACTTGAAAACAGCCATATTTATGAAGAGATGCTTTAAAAAATGCTTGAATTATTGAAAGATAATATATATGAAATTAGTTTTTAATTTTCTCTAAAAAACGCAAATAGTCTTTTCACGCAAAATTAACACTGCAGCCAATAGCCTGTAGATATAGAGCCATTTTGCATGGCTATGAGCGTGATATTGCTCATAAATTTCCAAGTATATAATACAGCTTTCATTTTTCAGGTCAATCATATATTCATGGGGGAAAAAATCAGTTTGAATGAGGAAAGTGATATCTTTGTCATAGTATCCTTTCATTGGTTAAGGGGATTTCTCATGACTGGGACACTTCACTTCACTTCCTCTTTTCCTCTCTGATAGGACTCTGACCTGCGAAGTGCAATCCTATTGGAGCAGGCGGCTCACTGCTTCATTAATATGCGCAGCCCCATGGTGAGGAAGTTTGCCTTCCACATGATACTGGCTGGTCATCGTTTCAGCAAAGCTGGACAGGTACAAATAGCCATTTCTGTAAATAAAGTTTGAAAGTGAGCATTTGTCATTGTAGCAGAAGTATCAGAAATATCTTGGGGGTTCTTTGACAGTGGGTTGCCTTGGAGCCAAAAAGGTTGAAAACTACTGCATTAAATGGATCAAGTGTTGAGATAATTGAAATGTAAATTTTAAAATTGCATTATTTTTAGTTATAACTTCTTCAGAGTGGATGAAACCTCCTCATCTATGTTTGCTGCTTATTGCCATGACTAAAACTAAAGCCTAGGGTCTGAAATGGCACCCGTTCTGAAAGAGCGACTGTGTTTACAGGGTCAGATTAGGTCAGGCTGTCAATTTTCACCTGGAAGCTGATGCTGCTTGAACAGCTGTGAAAGCTACTGGACGTCGCAGTAACATGATGAAGTGCTCACATGGATGTAGGTGTATTCTTTTAATGTGTGGGTTCACACTCTCTCTTTCTCTGTTCCAGAAGAGACATGCACTGAGGTGCTACTGCCAGGCTTTGCAGGTGTATAAAGGTAAAGGTTGGACACTGGCTGAAGATCACATCAACTTCACCATTGGTCGGCAGTCCTTCACTCTGCGGCAGCCGGAAAACGCAGTGGCCGCCTTCCGACACATTCTCATCAACGACAGCAAACAGTCGGCTGTACAGCAGGCTGCTTTCCTCAGGGAATACCTCTATGTGTACAAGGTTAGCAACACACACGGGTATCACATTTCGTCAAGATGAAATCAAAATGGACTTTAAACTTAAAATTAACTATTAGCAATTCATAAAATAAAAAATTTTAGGATGGTACAAAGCCTCATTAAAAGGATGACATTCTTGTAAAGAAAACCATAGGTAGAATGTAAATAATAAGCTAAGTATTTTTGTTAAAGGTGCCATAGAATTGAAAATTGAATTTACCTCGGCATAGTTGAATAAGAAGAGTTCAGTACATGGAAATGACATACAGTGAGTCTCAAACTCCATAGTTTTCTCCTTCTTATATAAATCTCATTTGTTGAAAAGACCTCTGAAGAACAGGCGAATGTCAACATAACACCGACTGTTACGTAACAGTCGGGATCATTAATATGTACGCCCCCAATATTTGCATATGCCAGTCCATGTTCAAGGCATTAGACAAGGGCAGGACGTCTGGATCTGTGCACAGCTAAATCATCAGACTAGGTAAGCAAGCAAGAACAATAGCGAAAAATGGCAGATGGAGCAATAATAACTGACATGATCCATGATATTTTTAGTGATATTTGTAAATTGTCTTTCTAAATGTTTTGTTAGCATATTGCTAATGTACTGTTAAATGTGGTTAAAGTTACCATTGTTTCTTACTGTATTCACGGAGACCAGACTGTCGTTATTTTCATTATTAAACACTTGCAGTCTGTATAATTCATAAACACAACTTCATTATTTATAAATCTTTCCAACAGTGTAGCATTAGCCGTTAGCCACAGAGCACTATCAAACTCATTCAGAATCAAATGTAAACATCCAAATAAACACTGTACTTATGCGATTAGACATGCTGCATGACGAACTCTTTGTAAAGATCCATTTTGAGGGTTATATTAGCTTACATTGTTTATGCAATGTTTAAGGCAGTTGTGAGCTCAGGGGCGGGGAGCGCGAGAATTTAAAGGGGACGTGCGCTGAATCGTCGCATTTATAATGATGCCTCAAAATAGGCAGTTAAAAAAATGAATAAAAAAATATCTATGGGGTATTTTGAGCTGAAATTTCACAGATACATTCAGGGGACACCTTAGACATATATTACATCTTGTGAAAAAGCATTCTATGGCACCTTTAAAATATTATAAATATTTGAAAAAGTTTTTGTCTAGCACATCAAAGTTATGTAGTGCAGCCAACAAAGCTTAATGATATTTCTGAATTATTAATGAATGATATTTGTACAAAATACTTTTTACCCTGGAATATACTATACTGTTCAAACGTTTTTAAAGAAAAGCAAGGATGCATTCAGTTGTTCTGATATTAAAAACATTTATAATGTTACAACAGTTTTCTATTTCAAATAAATGTTGCTCTTTTGAACTTTGTATTCATCAGAGAATCATGGGGGGGGAAACAGTATAATTTCTGCAAAAAAAAAAAACAGTTTTCAACATTGATGATAATAATATTTCTTGTGCAGCACATCATCATATTAGAATGATTTCTGAAGGATCATGTGACACTGATGACTGGAGTAATGATGCTGAAAATTCAGCTTTGAATCACAGAAATAAATTACATTTTAAAATATATTCAAATAGAAAACGGTTATTTTAAATTGTAATATTTCTCAATATTATGGTTTTTACTTTATTTCTGATCAAAAATATGCTGCCTTGGTGAGCAGAAGAGACTTCTTTTAAAAACAACAATCTTTTGAACAGTATTGTATATTGAAAAACCTTTTTTGAAAATAATGATTATTATGTGTACACGTTTCAAGATGTAAGGAAAATATTAAGTCTGTCACGGTTCCTTGATTAAATTTAAATACTCGATTTTAAAAATTGATGACTGCAAAATAAACTCCAAAATAGTAGCGCATTTCACTGACGAGAATCCATGAACTGCTTTATATGATTTTCTTAGGCTGCACAATGTATTAAAACCATTTAAAAAACAAACTATAGCATAGTGCTATTGGGAATTCACAAAGGCTACGATTCAGTTAAATAAATATATGCCCTGTGGGTTTAATATATATATATGCGCTTTAATTATTTACATGCGTGTAGGTCATGTGTGTCTCAGAGCGGCTCCACATGAACTGTTATCATTTACATGTATGGAGCGCATCTCAATCTCCATCTCTGCATATGCTGTGAGTTTGGATTGCTTATAACGTTCATCTGGGAACACAATCTGCGCCATTTCATCAGATTGGTAAGGTAAAACATTTATAAACCAACACAGGAGAATACATCAGTACGTTTCTAAATATGCGAACTGTTCATCACAATTTCAAATTTTTTTATTGAAAACAAAGAACAAGGGGTCATCATAGGCATTACAAAGTCAAGACAATACAATTTCCATGCATTCTTTGGCGTGCAATATCTCACCTATACTCAATGATCTGTGTACGCAATCCATTTATGCAAATGCATTTCTCTAAGTTAAGTCTAACAGAAAATTTAAGTCTCTCCATACAATATATTTCGTTTACAATTTCCATCCACTGATAAGAGTATTTTTAATAAGTATTTATCGCTATTTAAAAGTGTTTCAGGTTTTTTTCATAGGTACAGTGTAATGAATGAAAAATTTCTAGTCCTCCCCTATTATTTTCCCAATTTCAGCTGCTACTTCATGCCAATAAGGCTGTATTTTTGAACATGCCCAGAAAATATGGAAATGGTTAGCCATTGGGGGTTCACATATTCTTGTTCAAGAAATTACAGTGGCTGTAGCAATTACATCATAAGGAAGTGTCCGAATATTAAAGATTAATTTAACATTTGAATTAAATTTCGTTTGGTCAGTATCAAACAAGGATTTGATCTGCTGTAAAGTGTAAAAACACCAGGCTGTTGGCACCCTCTGCAGGCATTTTTCTTTAATACATAATATATATAAAATGATTGCTTATATTATGTATTTTATATATTTTAAGTGTTGTTCTATATAACCATATGATTACTTGCTTTTGATACTTTATTTAAACCAAAAATTGTTGCTACATTGGTATTATGTATGTATTTGAAGTCATTTTAAAGGCTATTGTTCGCTTAGGCCGATTTTTATTACCACCCAAAAATATCCGATTACTTGATTAACCCTTAAATGCATGACTGTTTCGCCAATCATTCTTACATATTCAGGTCTTTATTGACCCCGATCTATATCTAACAAGGAAGGATCTCTACCTGTCGCAATAATATAAAACTCCTCTGATATTAGAGTAGCAATTACAGAAGAATAAAATAAATCATATTTTGTCACCTTTTGGAGCTTGAAAGGGCTCCGTTTGAGCAGATGTTTTATGCCATCATCACTGTCCTCGTCAGAGCTCATTTCCCAGTAAATTCAGCAAATAATGGGCTAGTTTTATGTTTGAGGTCGCAAATATGAGCCCATTCGCGATCTCAAACGTATTCTCAGAACTATATAATTTTCAACATCTTCAAAATCAATATTTCGATCGCTAACAGCTTCACCAGTTCCATCCTCTGTAAGAGTTACAGTCATATTTGATTACGTTCAGTACTTGCTCTGCAGTAAATCGCTGAGCCATTTCATGTTTTTCTTATTATTTCGTTTTCTGTCTAAATGAGTCGTCACTTCAGCATTGTGTATCAGACATTGCTACCTTGTGGAATAAAGGTGAATTGCACTTATTCCATCATCTAAGATTCAATTAATTTTGTGCAGAAAAAATATACATACACTGATACACACCTCGGGTCGTTAGCGACCCTATACAATTTTTTACAAAAAATTAATTCAAAAATAGGCATTCTTTTATAATTTTATGTTATATTCTTTATAATGAATTGATTGAGGAATACCAAGAAGGTTGAAGTCTAACTTTAAAAAATGAATGAGGAGGAGGGTAGCGAATGATGTCACTAAAGACCCGAGGTATGCATTTAAGGGTTAATTGCCAAAATATGCGATTACTCGATACGAAAATAATGACAGCCCTAGAAATTATATTTTTTACTTTTTACCACATGTCCTTTTTACTAAACAGAGTCATGAGATAAGAGCAGTTTTCACATTGAACCAGGCTACATTTTCTTGTATTGCTCTCAGAAAGCAGCTAGACTCTGATAGTGTCACATTCAGGCCACTGACCCAGTTTTTCCCCCACCACAATCAGACTTTAGCCCTGAGTTTAACTGTCTGTGTCTGCGCGAGACGGCTCTTTCGTCATCGTTTGGTTGAGTCCGTCTCATCAGTGCTCTGTCCTTGTGTGGTTCTGGTCTACAGAACTCCATCACCCTCAAGCACTGGGCCTGAATACATAACAAGAGGAAATGACAACATTCTGCTTTGCCTTGTTTCTTAATTGGCTTTTTATGGCGCCGATCTACCACTGCAGGAACAGTTGTGTAAAATATCAGTGTCTCATTTCATTGAAGGCTTATTTTCTGTGCAGTTAACTGATACAGTATGTGACTTTTTGTAAAGAATTTGCATGCTTAAAAGTGAAATGAGACTGGGAATGGGTATCTTAGTATTTAAAAATAGTAACTAATTAATCACACATTTTTCTATAATTAATGGCACCTAACATTAAAGTTTTTAATATATTTTTATATTTTAATAATTTCACAGGAATTGAATGACGTTATCAAACACTTCAGTCTTCACTGCATAAATTATACATATAGATTAATCCTTATTAAAGTTACAAAAGTTATTCAGTCAAGAGCAGTGAGTGATTTTTCTCTTTGTCTTTTGTTCTTTGATTAACATTAAAGACAGACATCAACACAGCAGGTTTATTAGGCTGCTGTCACTTTAAGATCTGACGCACATGATGCAGATCTGACACAACTCTTTACAGTCATTTAAGACCTTATTTAACTCATCTAAGACTCTTAAGCTTCAGACTTATTTCAGCCTAATTTCATTTACCGACAATGATAGTTACAGTAAAAACACTGTAATTGGCAGTTACTTTTGAAACATATCCTAGTAAACGGCGTTATTCCAGTTAAACAAAACAATAGGGGGCCACTCACACCGAGCATGATAACAATAACTATAACTATAATGTTTTAAGAATTTTTTGAGAATTATGTAACAGCACAGCTGTAATGATATCACTGAAATCTCTTTCAGATTTGAGAAATAATAAAAACAGTGACGGCCAAACGGAGTCCACCAGACTTTAAAGCAGCAGCCTGCGCTTATAATAAAGAGAGACGCTATTATAATTATCTTTATGCTCTTTATTCCTGGTGTCAATGGGCCTTAATACTGATCATTTGATGTAAAATATATACTGTGCAGAAGCAATGCAGGATCACATGACATTTGTTGGCCAATCAGAAGGGATGGTACTCAGTTGATGCCTGACTATGACTTGTAGGTGAAAAGAAGTGAAAATGATGTTGATATTTATGAGCCTTTGACCTTTTGCCTTCAGAGCATGAGTCAGTTGACCGGTGAGAGCTCCCTCCCGCAGCTGCCCCTGCCCTGCCTGCACAGCTCACAAACACGCGTCTTCTTCGGCCATGAACGTAGACTCGCTGAAGGTAAGCACCCTCTTTGTGTCTCACACATTCACAGAAAGGGACAGTTCATCAGAAAATAAAAAAGCATGTATTAAATAATGTGTATGAATAAAAAAGAATATATTTACTTGCCCTCATGTTGTTTCGTGTTGTTCTGGCTAGATTAAAGTTCTCCATCACTGACAAATTCTCATCAGTTGAAATGCAGAGAGGCCATGTTTGAGATCAAAGATGTCTTTTTTTTGCACCGTTGAGCATTACAGCCAATCGTACGCACTTCTGTTGAGTGTGCTGAGCATCCCGTTGAAGAAGAATTATGCACTCTCGAGAAATCTCTGTGAGTGCCGATGTAAGTAAGAGATTCATTTTGCAGTGTAGGCGGCTTCGTTGATTATAATGGGAGTTTTTGTGAGCGTGCAAGACTTGGACTTGGTTTCCACAAAAAATATTAAGTAGCACAAGTTTGTATCGGGATTATTTCATACAATTATCAAATAATATGGCTTGCTGTGTGGTTAATTGAACTAACAGACCGTTCAAGAAATCTGGGCTCCATTTTTTCCGGTGAGTGAAATTCTAATATAATTTTATTTAATTTATTTAAGATAATTTATTTATTTTAAATTTACAATTTTATTTAAAACTCTACTACTCTCCAGAATCTGACAGACTGATTAGCTGTAGGCTGAAACTGTATAAAACAGTCTGAAACGTTGTCATATAATGTTACGTCTGCATTTCATGAATAGCGTAACATTTACTAACACAGACTATATTGGAAGTATATATGAAGAGTTCTATTGCAAAAACCTTTAAAGTCTCTGTAAAGTCAATTCTGAAAATTCTTTCTAAACACTTTATAAATGTTACAAATGTATTGCTGAAACACATTACAAAGACTGTGAATTGTGTAATGCTTAATTGTGAAGTTAGAGCGTTAAACAGTTTTTCACCAAGTCTCTGCTCAGGATTTTTTGGGCGGAGCTAAAACGGGGGTCTGATGACGCACTTGGTCCCCCGAGCATAGCCCCGCCCCTAACACTATATAACTGTCGATGACGCACCGAGCGTGGCGCCGCCTCTACAGCGGTTCTCGAGTGTCATTACAGTTATACAGCCCTTTGCACAATTAGCTAGTAATGCCTTCGTCACACAAATGCATATTACATGGTTGTTATAATATACAATATGCTTGGTCTCCTTATTTAAATCTCCTAAAATGATATGAAGGATTCTAAAGTGATCGTTCTACACCGGATAGTTTTACAAACTTTCATCAGACAGCTGGGATTCACAGATAATCCGCTGTTTTTGGTGAATGTGACTGAACAGAC